>NW_024609868.1:28062269-28540668 GCF_016920785.2 Ixodes scapularis
CGTGACTTCCGGGCGGAAACTCCATTCTCGTTGCCCATGCAAACGCGTGCATCTAACAACCCATACATCACCGCTCCTTCTTTTTTTCTTTTTTGTAAGCCTTGCTGCCGTTTCGAATACCCCGTTCCTTCCTCGGTTTGCACGCTGTACTTTTATCCCATCGTGCTCAACGGCTTTCAGACTTCGATCGTAACAAGTGAACTGAGAGGATTTAACGATGGAAGGAGAGGAAAAAGAAAATAGGAACTACGAAACCATCTTCGGAAGCAGGAAAACGGCGGAGTGCGAAAAGGCATGAGCGCGAACAGTAGCCATAGATATAAGAACAAGAAGCTTATTTTCTCGGTAGATATTTCTTGTTGTTGCTTCTCTTTTTTTTTTTGTGTGTGGATGACAGCGTAGACTGCGACTCCTTTTACCAGAACGTATTTTGATTTTGAACGGGCGGTTGCGAGCCCCGAATCCGAGAACGTAGAATTTAGCGCGACTTTTTATTTGCGCTCAATTTTGATCCGGTAAAAACAAATTACCAAAATAAAATGCAATAAAAAATTAGAGGCGTCTATAAAATTACTTTTAGAACTTAGCAACCTCGCTCGCAGTTCATCACTATTCCGTTTGTTCACTCAGTTGGGATATCTTTCATTCTTGTGGTCCTTAATTGACGTCTTAACACAAATAAAAATTTTCTACATAAATAAAGCGGCCCGTATTCATAGAATCGTCCAGGCTAAAACAAAGAACTCACTCAAGTGGCGGTGCCGGGCACGTGACTAGATAAGGCAAATAGAGCGCAGAGAAAGGCGAAGACGTGCAGAATTGAACGCACGACGACAGCTGACCTCACGCTGACATACACTAATGCACGGGTAAGTTTACTAACAGCAAACACGAAAACAACCCTCAAAATTAACGCGTGTTATTAGTCAACAAAGGCTGTTAAAATTGAAACTTTGGAGGTGTTAATGTATTTTTCTATTTCTGATACAAACGTAACAAATTAACGAATACCAGCAGAATTCGAGAGTTGTATAAAGTTTGAGTTGTGCAAAATCTTACGAACAAACCTCTTCTTTCTTCGAGTCTTAAAACAAAGTCGACACGGAATAGGTCCATTTTCAGGCCTGACGAAGGAGGTTCAAGATAAATTCCAAAAGGAAGCATCGCTTTGCTCTGGTTCCTTCCGAATGTGTCTTTTCAATTTCAAGATTGAATTGGACGCTAAGCGGAGGAACATGAAGTGGCCCGAGGAGTTACAAAAATAGCTGACACCAAATAAATGTACCCAATAACACAAAACGAGGAAACAGAAAACGCTCCCATAGCGATTCGTTCAATCGAAAACAAAGTAGAAAGCAGACTCTTAAATACAATATGAACGCGAACATTTCCATTTTAGCAAACATTGTTCAAAACTAATCGTTTTAGAAAAGTGACGGAAATACCTAAAACAAAACTACAACGGAAAGATTTAAAAAAAAAGAATAATAATGGAATCACTGTTTTGTTCCTTTTCCGGGTTCTGCACGGTACGTACATCACGGTACGTACATCAAAACCAAACAAAAAGCTTTAGAAGGCAGAAAAAGATTAGCGACTCAACACCATTTCGTGGGGAAATCCAAATTGCAAGAGTCGTTTCGAGAGTGTATGCACTTAGATCTTGAGTGCCCCCAAAACAATCTCATCCCAAAGCGGCGCTAAGTACCACCTCGGAAAAACACGACACACAAAACAAAGCAAAAACAAATTAAGAATGAATGGCCAAAAAGAAAAAAAAAAATCTGCTCTTGAGAGGGTGTCTTTCGAAGGAGGGTGTCGAACGACGACAGCTTCCGTCCTGCGGTAAGATGCAACCTGTTAACACACAGCCGAGGAGGCAGCCAACACTTGGTTGTACGGGCTTCTGCCTTTTGGCTGCCTCAGGCACTCGGGTGTGTGGAAGTTGTGCCATTGAACACCTTGAACCTTGAACCTTGAACCCTTGTATTATTGGTGGCCCTATTGGACATAGCAGCCGAGCGAAAGGAAGTTTGGTCAGCATGGCCCTTAATTCGGAGACTGATATGAATGATGTAATTTTGCTTTTGCGTTTGTATTGTTTTTGTTTGTTTTTTTGCTTTCGGAAGCACGGCAGATGAAGATAGCGCCTAGTATGTGAAGGAAAAAGGTAAGCAATCATCGGCACACCACGTTTTGGTGTTATATTTTCGCGGCGCTCATTGCATTCAGCGCGTGTTGTCTTTGTGGGTTTCCTATCACCAATTAAACTAACCCTCACCAAAACTTGGTTTGACGATCAATACGATTTCTCAGATGATAATACGTTAGCATTTCCATCGAATTCAATTCTATGAACACGTGGCCTCGGCTTTCTTCAGTCGTCACTCTTGAACACGTTCAGCCAAATTACTCGTAGATGGAACCACATCCATCGCCGGAGCGGCGACTGAGCTAGGCCGAATTCGAAAGTGTCGCGGCACCTGCTCGTCTTTTGACTCCGCGCCAGCTGTGCGACGCTCGTATTGGTCTGAAGCGCCGACACCAGCACGCGTCACCCCCTTCCTCTCTCTCTCCTGCCACCGTGGTGAGACGCTGCATCTGCAAACACAATACCTCCTCAGTGGCCGGAGTGGGCTAACCTAACGCGTCTCAGCTAGGAGCGCAGAGCGAAAGCTTGCGCTGCAAAACCTCCTGGGTTCGATCCACACCCCCTGCCCGTTTCGAAACGGATGAGCTTCGTACTGTTTCGCGTTCCGGTAATCAATGCTGTGTGGTGCACGTTAAATACCCCAGGTTAACGGTTGTACTGCGTTGACAGCGTGAAGACCCTCGGCGTTGTGTTCTCAGAACACATGTCGTGGAATCCCCATGTATCCTACATACATAAAAAACTTTGTAAAGTAGTAGGGATAATGAACAAATATAGAAATGTATTTCCTGTAACTATAAAAAAATTAGTATATAATTCCCTTTTTCACTCAATTCTTTGTTATTGCCACCTGGTATGGGGGACAACAACAAAAAGTAACTTTGACAGGTTGAGGTTAATGCAAAAAAAAGCAATAAGGATAATTGAAAATGTCCCACGTGACCATAGTTCTCTTCCTTTATTTGCAAAGCATAAAATACTTGACGTATCTAACATGTACTCTAATAGATTAACGGTCACATATCATCGTGCCTTAAGAGAACATATTACAGTAATTTTTGACCTCGCTAAACTTGAAAATAATGTATCATTATATTCCTCACGCCATTGGCGTCCATGGAGAATCCCATCATCTAGAACTAATTTTGGCTTCCAGAGGTTGAGTTACAGATTACCGTCACTGTTGAACACCTTATATTCCCAAGAAGTTGATTCACCTTCATTAAATGCCCATAGAACTGAGGCTTTCTTATATTGAGTGAAAATGTTTGTCATATGTTTGGTATATTTTCTACTTCAGTCTGTTTTTGAAGCGCAACCTATTTCCAATGACACTTATTTTATGCGATATCTTATATAAGTTATCTTTATTGTGTTTTTCTTTCGTGTCTGGAGATGAGTGTTGGTAAACTTTCGTTAAATGTCCATAAAACTTAAACTTGCCGGTAATAAATAGATTCTTTGCCTTATGTTTGTTATATCTATCTATCTCAATGTGTATTGAGACGATGCTTAATATATTGCTAAATATCATGTTACATCAGTTATTTTCACTGTTTTTTTGTGTGTGTTTTTGATGACAGTGCCGCTCTGCCCTGTGTTTTTTGGGGGGCAGGAACCCGTCAAGCTGCAAACTTGCAGCTTTTTTTCCTGGCCCCCTTTGTCACATGTGTGTAAAAGCGCTGTGACAAAAATAAACTGATTCTGATTCTGATTCTGATACTGCACTGGCTGGATTTTTCATCTAAACCTAAGAGACAAGTCACACGTAGAGGCGTACTAACATCAAGGTTGTCTAAACATACAAGCAACCCAATGTTTGTACCTCCTCACCAACCCACTGTCCTCGCAACGTCACGCATGGCGCTGACGCACCTACTGACATCGGCGGGTTTTCGTAAAAACGAGCTTTCTAATGGTAACGCACACACAAAAAAAAAAAACACGCAGGATCGCGGTGCATTTGCCGTGCGTGATTGGCTCAGTCGGTGATTTGGCCGACGCACAAGGGTGATGAGCGCTGTGACGATGCATTTTTTGCAATGCCTTATTGGCTCCATCTTATCAAGGCTACGGTCGGCTTTCAAGTGAAACGATGTATGGTGAGATTTCGTTTTTTTTTTCTTTATCCAGCTTTAGTGACTGGTAGCTTAAGAAACGGAGGGCGTGCTTTATTATGTTGACCTTCCTTGCTCTGCGATTGACTTTTCGGCGTTTTTTTTCTGTTTTAAAAACTCATGCCGTAATTTAATGGTTGCTAAGCGATAACAAGATACTCGAAATTCGACACGCGCCGCGCTTCTTAGGTTGTCGTCGACTGAACTCACCGGATCCTGGGAAAGTAGTTCCATGGTCTTTTTTACCTGGTAGCCGGACACAAACAGGTACTAACATACAGGTGACCAAAACCTCGCAATGCATCTGTATACGCTGCTATAGAAATCGCCATATCGGTGCATTGAAATCTTCGATGCTTCAAGAGGATCGTTTTAAACCAGTCGTGCCAAGAGCACCATGGAGCCGCAACGTACTGATGGCGTTCCTCGCCAATATAAGCGTCTTTGGCGCTGTGTATGCAATCGACTGATCAATCATACCCATCTCCACGGACCTCTTACAATCACATTGCTCTTCTTGCGTATTTTAGAACAACATACTTATTCTTCAGCACCTCCAAGCACCGACACAGCACTTGGTGGTGGTACGAACATGTACGCTTGTTTCGCCGGTGTGTGGATAGCGAAATCTCGGTATACGAGAAACGTCCCCATAAAGCTACCCGTCACCAGCCAGCTTAGATCGGCTAACCAAGGGCCGAGAGGTCAAGGAGAAATTGCTCATCTCGCGGACCAAAATGGCGGCCATACGGGGAGCTTGGCGCTAGATTCCAAGGATACAGCGACTTTATCGACGACAACAAATTGGAATACGCCCCGGCTCTGACTGCGGTTCTGGGGAATACTCGCGGAGAAAGGCTCATAAGAAAAGCCACGGTTCGCCGACGCCATTCATTTAGACCCTCCAGCTGCGTCGCAGGTGGCGCGTCCGAGGAGACGGGGCTAACGGTACGGTTCTCGCCTCGGTTGCCCCGACTGCTAATCGAATCAGGAGGATACCACATTCCCCGCGTAGAAACCGGGCCCGGTTCCCGCCAACTTCCCCACCCGGACGCTCGACCGAAGTCTAGTGGAGTCTCTCGTGAGACACAACCTGGCCTGCATCTGCACAAAATACACACGCTGTGCTCGATTAAACGTCATGCGGATCACCTGCTCGAAATACACTGAAGTCGCCACGCCGAGAAGGAGCTTCTTTTGCCGCGTACGGATGGAAGCCGATGCCCGGGAGAACGTGTCCAGAGTCGGTTGGAGCAGAGCATACCGCCGTGTTTCTTCTCATTTCTTTTTACAGTGGCTAAATTTCTCATTAACAATGGAGACGTCAGGGACCCATGGGTCAGGCCAACGCCCCGCTATCTAATCTTCAATGCAGCAAATCACTTAGTGTCAGGGTAGTGCGCAACCATTAATTGTTTGAGAATGTATATCTCCGGATGAAAACAATTAGAAGCAGCAGTATTTTGCCTTCTCTAGATAAGAAATCGTTGTCTTAAAATATTGAATCGTGTGGATCACAAGGGCTGGGTCACGCAACGCAAAATTACAAACACTAAATCTGGTTTCGTTCGCTGACTAGCCATAATAATTGTTTTTATTAGTCTTAGTAATGAATGTACAGAAGGATATACTTTTGTGACAGGCTGGAAGCGTCCAATCGTAAAACAATAATGTTAAGATGGCTTCTTTGATACGTCTGCAACGTATTTTCTCTGCGTTGCTCAGGTGGGGCAAGGCTCAACTGTATAAATTCTGCGCAGAAAAAACAATACCAAGAAAGACGCAGGCGAATGCTTTTAGTTAATTCACTTTTTAAAGCTTGTTTTCAAATACGCAGAAAAAAAAAACGTCTTCACGGTTATTTACAGCCAATGTCAGGTGTACTCAAGTTTTGTAAATATCTGTGTCTCGCTCGTGCATTTCCTCGCCCGGATCGAACTTACTAAAAAAACCCTAAATATATCACATTTCACGAGCTATTCCGCTGTCTCAATTTCTATGGAAAAAAAAGTTAGATAGTGACAGAAAGGCCGTTGCGTTTTTCTGCCGCAGCTTCCAAGTAGCGTCGAAGCATCAGAAGTTCTTGAAACACCAAGCATGTTTGATTTTCATGCATCAGCTTACATCGGTGAAAAAAAAAAAAAATGTGTAGTGCGGTGCAGAAAAGTGGTGGGTAGTGTACTCCCGGTATGTGTTTGGAAATAGGCTGGACTTGTAAACCGAATGCGGCGTTCCGCACAGAGTGTAACTCGTGCAGGAGATACAAGGAAATCGAACGAGCGTATATTGCCGGCACACAGGGGGAAGACGACGGTGACCTGTCAGCACCCACGCATAGTTTTGAAACGCCCCCGGCAAATGGAGCAACCCGATGAAGCAGAGCTAGGAGAACAGGCATAGAGACCCGCCACAAAGTCGCGAAAGTGACCTCCAGCGGCCTGCACAGGCCAACTGCAGAGGCCATTAAGGAAAGACTAGATGACTAGCTGAAGAAACCTCACCTCAGGCCATTAAGATTTCCTACGATTCAGACTATGGCACCAACTGAATTCGAGTCCGCCGGTTCCAAAAAAGAAAGGCCGCATCATCATCGTCGTCGTCAACATCATCATAATCATTACCGTCATCCTATCACCACGATTAGCAGCAGCTGCATTATTGCAGAATGCTGCACGAAGAAACGATGCCACGAAAAAAAGGAATATACCACTACAAGCCCTTCAAGCATATTTTACCCGACTACACGTTTCTTACAGAGTCAAACACACGAGAACATACAAAAAGCACGAGCGCGTGAATGAACCTCCCTCCAGTTCCAACTTGTTAAAGAGAAACCTGACACTGCAATCAGTGTCGCAAACTTGGAATACCAACAGCACAAAACATAGTCTGTAAAAACAATCGCGTTCTACCATTGGATGAAGCATGTCGAGAACGGGACACCGAATGGCAGTAATTTAATAACGGCTCCAAAACGCGTCAGAAAACCCTCTACCGCCTCAAAATAGCGGCGTGTTCAACTTGCCAGAGAAAGGCAAAGGGGCATTCACCTTTGTTGCATGTTGTTATTTTTTTTTCTGCAACCTTAATTAATTTCTCGTCTTTCCGTCTTTTTTTTTTTTTTTCAAGATACGTAAATATAACTGTACTCAGAATCTACGTACGAAAGCTACAAACTCTGCAGAACAGTAGACTCGATGTTTTCGTATGTTGGGTTGAATATGCTTGTCATGCCGTTCTCGGTAACGTCGGTGCCAAAGTTGTGCTCAAAGTCAAAAAGTTAATAAGTTGAAAAAAGTACTTCTGAGTCGTTTGCATGTTGGTATTTCTTCTTTGTGGAGGAAAAAGTTTGATTTAACGCTCTAGGAGGTAGGAATCTTAGAATAACTGAGCTTCAGTCGAATCAGCTTTTTGCGTTTGCCGCAAGAGGTTTTTTGCGAAAATATCACAAAATCGATCGAACCTTCTAAAACGAATTTTTGAAAACCACTTAGCGTTCGAAGAAACCGGAAGACACTCAATGCTTCTTAGGTTAAATATTTTTTTTTTCTTTTTTGTTTGATGTACGTTCCTTGGAAATAATTGGAAGGACTCTTGAAAACAATGGATACGTCTTATATCACAAGAAGAAGATTCGTAAAATTTATGATCTTATTTTCATCGGAATCGTAAGTTGTCTTAAAGATATACAAGACTAAAGACAGCAGAAAAAAAAAGAACAGTATTGTCGACGCAATTTGAAATATAAAACCAGAATAGCAGTGAAAAGCACGGTTTCGCAACAACAAAAGACACATGGCGGCAAATTAAACCAATAGGATAATGGAGAACAATTCTCAATTTTCTGCGGCTCTTGCTCTAGCAAAAAAAAATACATGCGTGGAAAGTTCGGGCATTAGGCCTGTCCGCAGAAGCAGTGTACCTTGAACAAAAGGTTACGGCGCAAACGAGCTGGTACTGGTTAAAACATTCGACTAAAAACCCCGAGACTGGGACAAGAAGGGACGGGCAAACACAAAGTATCAAAAAGTGTACTTCAATGAAATTCACGCTTCGCGTTTTGTGCCGCGCTGTCATCGTCGCGCGATGACAGCGCCGCAGAAGCTGGTTGCACTATCTCTCCACGGGGCGCGGTGCCGCCGGGGCTGAGATGCGCTCCGATAGCAAACCGAAACTTAAAAACCCGTCGACTTTGTGCGGTTTTTCAGAAAGCTGTAAAATGCTTCGCGCGCCTTCTGTCGTTCTGCAATTTGTAGATTTAATGTTTTTTGATGATGCTGAGCAATTTTCTATTTGAAACCATACCCTTAAACACAATATTAAAAAAGTTAATTACGCAAAAATAATTAACAACTTAATTTATCCCGGACTTTAATAATTTTGCTAAATGGGCCCCTGGCCCAGGACCAAAACGACAGAGGCCTTTTCTCGTTGCGATGAGTAGTTTTCGCAGCAGCGATTTGGCCTGAGTCCTCTGAAACACCCTGTATATTTTAACGCCGCCAAGCTCCGACGACGAGGCATCTGTATGCAGCCGGTGCGAATATGCGCGCCTGTTTTGCCGGTGCATGGATAGCAAAATCTCGGTATTTAAAAAAAAAATGCCTTTACAAAGCAACCTGTCATTGGGAATTTGGATCGGCTAATCAAGGATGGAGACGTTAAGGAGAAAGTGTTGTTTCCAAGAACCAAAATGGAGAACATAGGGAAGCTTGGCACCACTTTCCCACGATCCAGTTACTTTAGTACAGACTTACAGCAGAACCAGCAGAATAGACGCGCATTCACTGAGTGGTGATCGAAAAAAATGTCCAGATAAACACAACCATTTTGTAAACTAGAGAGAGGCCGGGTATAACTATTGGCCCTTAAAGGGCAACTCCGGTCCATACTTTCGATTTTGGGAATATGACTGTTTTTAGTGCAGTCAGCGTCTCTGAATTGCGAGGTGTAATTTTTTTTTTTTTTTCTGCTTATTGTACGTAGTTTTAAAGATATCGACGCCTCGAAGTTTTGCTTGGGGCGCGGCCAACAAAACCGAAACTAGCCGCTCGAGGTCCCGGCAACACTGGGAATCGGCTGCTATGTGAATGTGACGTCAAGATCGTTCTCGATCAACGAGTACGCAGGCCGAGCGACACCTACCTCTGTTGCGCTAGCCGTCTAAAGATAGGAGGTAAGCTGATTTTGTTTTAATTCTGTATACGTGGTAGTTATCCAACCTATGTAGCAAGAGTTAGTGCGTATACACCAACTCAACTCTCCTACGTCACGCCGCGGTGGTGGCGCGCCGGACGCACTTCCGGTCTGGGGCGGTGGGCAGAAGTCGCCGTGCCAGACATGCATTCCTGTGTTCCTTTGGAAGAAACGAGACAAAAAACCTGCCTTCTCGTCAAAATGCTGCGATGGGGGCTTTACAAAGAGAGTCTGGGAAGGTTTGAAGATCAGTTTTCATGTGTTTTTGCACCCTCCGTTCGTCCGAGAACGTCGATAGCAGCCGTGAAAAGGGCAAACCTGACGCTGTCGAACTACGATTGCGTGTGCGGGCCACAATTTGTAGTCGCCAGATGTATTTGCTTTGTTCCAACATGACTGAGAGAAAACCCCCAAGTTGTCCGGACCACCCACGGATTCAGTGCGTCTTCAAATTCACACGGCCGCCTGATCGTTCGAACTTTCGTCTGCTCTTTCAAAGTTGTCTGCTTTTTGTCGTCTGCTCGTTCAAACAAAAGCGGCCCGTAGACCAAACTTTGACCCGGTGATTGCAATAAGAAGTAATTGCAGGCCTCAAAAGACTTAAGTAGGCTCGGTGTAAGCAGTAGATACAAGATGTTGATCATTGGTACCGGTGGCCATCACCTACTTGTTACGCTTTGTCTGTTCCCGCTTCCGATTTTCAGTATCGACGTCGATCATCGCCGCTACCTTCTACACTTTTGCAGCACGAGGGTCGTCGCGACCGAAAATAGCTAGAAGAGTCTCATCATGGTTTTGTACGTCCATTCTGCGGCGGTCATGCAAATACATCGCCGCACGTCAAATTATTTATGCAAAGTTTAGCAGCGTAACGAGCCTTGATGATTTCGCTCAGGCGATTAAAGTGGTAAGACATTGCGATGAGGACCTAGAATCGACAACTCCAACGCGAAAAATAGTATGCAGACTCACACAGACGCCGACAACGTGACATTCGAATGGTTTGTTGACGCGGGACGCGGTGCTTCTTGCCCGTACTCCATTGCGCGTGCGTTCCAACTGTCGTCTGCTCTTTCAAACTTGGCTGCTTTTTGTCGTCAGTTCGTTCAAACGACAGCGGCTCTTAAACCAAACATTGACCCGGTAATTGCGATAAGAACTAAGTGCAGGCCTCAAAACACTTTTGAAGGTTGGTTGGGGTAAGTCGGCTAAATGTAAACAGATACAAGAAGTTGTTGATCATTGTTACCAGTGGCCATCACCGACTTGTAATGCCCGATTCTACTTGAGGTTTTCAGTATCGATGTCCACCATCTCAGCTACGGTCCACGCTTTTGCAGTCCGAGCGACGTCGCAACTGAAAATAGCGAGCAGAATCTCGACGTGGGAGTCAGGCTTTAGCGCCCATTCTGCGGCGTCCACGTGAAATGAATCGCCGCAAGTCACATTATTCACGCAAAGTTTTGCCTCGATAGTTTTGCTGAAGCCGCTCAAGTTGTTAGGAGGACGTAGAATCAACAATTCCAACGCGAAAAAGAGCACGGGGACTCCCACCGACGCCGACAACAACGCAATTCAATGGTTTGTTTATGGGCGACGGCGGGCTTCTTGCCCACCATCCACGGCGCATGCGCGGCGCCGGTGACGTCCGCTAGGGGCGCTCCGGTTTGTTTGTAAACATGAGTTGGTGTATACCCAAAAAGCTAGCGACTGAAAAACCCGTAAACTCGTGCGGTGCCATACTCTGCGGCTACTGCCGTGCGTGCGTTATGCCGTACTCGTCGCTTGTATACCCAAAAGCTAATGACTGGAAAACGAGTGAACTCGTTCGCTGCCCTACTCGGCGGCTGTCGCCGTGTGTGCGGTCTTCCGTACTCGTCGCTAGGCCTAAATTGTCATCGAGGCTCCGAGGATGGAGCGGCGTTGCTCTACGCCGCGCTGCCAGTGACGTACAGTACTGGGGGCCCTCTCGCTTTCGCGTTGCTGGTCAGTCCCAGACACGAAGCTTTGAGGCTCTCCTGCGCGGGACGAGGCGCCCGAACACACGTCTGCTGGACAGTACACGTCTGTTTTTCTGTTCTTTTTTCCTCGCGCGCGTAAAAGCCGAAGTCCAAAGTCCACTCGTCGAACAGCGTCTGAGCATCTTTCGAGGAACAGCTGGGCAGTCTTGGGTGCACCGAGTTGCTCGCTAAAACGAGTCTTGGGGTCCTCATAAGCAAATAAACAAAAGGCTATACCGAGGCTACACGGGCTATAGATAAAAGCAACGACTAAACACGCCAATCACAAGCCGAAGTAGCGGTGGTAGCGGCTCAAAGAAGCGCACTCCGCGCAACGCCTGGACCGGAGGAAAAAAAGAGAACGATACGGACGTCACGGCCCAATGTTGCTTTAGCGATCGGCAACCCGCTGGCCGCCCGCTAAGGAGCAGCGGCTTGCGGCGGATCGCATTTTAATTATCGGCATTAGTTGAGAATGCGGCGTCGGACGGACGTGATATTTTGGCTGGGGTCGTATTTTTTGTCACTACATCGATACCAGTAATTTATTTCATCTTGAGTTTTGGCCTGAGTTGATCTTTAAAAGGAAGCTGAAGAGGTTCTTGATAAAAAATGAGACGTTTATAATCCTTTCTAACGCCGAATCAGAGCGCAGCTCTTGAGGAGGAGGAGGGTAGGGCAGGGAGGGGAAGGTATGCCCCCTCCCCTTCTGTACCCTTCCCTCCTCCTCTGCTGCTCCCCTCCCCTTTAGCAAGGAAAGCTTCCCGCTAAATTTAGCGAGGAAATTTTCCGCTAAATTTTTTCATTAGATTTAGCGGAGAAATGTGTCCGCTAAATTTAACGGCGAAATGTTTCCGCTAAATCTAACGGGGAAATTTTTGTGCTAAAGTTAGCGGGAAAATTCGCCGCTAAATTTAGCGCAAAATTTCCCCGCTATATTCCGCGGGAAAATTTCCCCACTATATTCCGCGGGAAAATTTCCCGCTAAATTTAACGGAGAAATGTTTCCATAATCCAAAGCGCGGTCACGCCTAGTGGCATTATTCCCACAACGCAACACTCGCGGTTACGCCGACGGCGAGGTGACGGCGACGCCGCTCAAGCCGGAAACGGGCGCCAAAAGCTGCGCTCTAAAACGAGTTAGAAATAAATTATAGAGTACTGCTATTCCGTGAATCTGAATAGCACCTTCGTTTTCCCCGAAGATGTAACTAAACGCGAGAAAACACGAAAAAGCTCCGATCAGTCGTTACACCAACATTACGCGTGTGCCTGGCATATTCCCCCGCGCTGACACCAATCGTGATGTCTTTTTATTTTTACCTTTTTGAAGATTGCAAAAATGCGCGTGCATAGCATAGGCACTGAAGATGTGCGACAACGGAGAATCCGAAACCTCCTGGTATGATGTCGCGCTCCGGGAAGGAGGTGCTTCAACGGTACTTTTAAAATGATATATTGCAGCCTCCGTGCGCCAAATTGAAAAATGATGTCAAGATTCGTGATCCTGGAGGCCAAATAAAAACGATTTAAATCTTTTTCTTCAAACGGAAAACAGTTCGTTTGAGTTTATTTAAACAGTGGCGAATATATGTCTCGTATTTTTTCTTTTTCTTTTTTTTTTTGCTGAATGCAGCTGCAACAAGCATATCACATGCGCTTCCATATTTTATCGTGGTAAAAATGACAAGATTTAATTTCAGCGGCACTAAAAGTGAATAATAAACAAAATCCCAGCTGAAACTGTCGTTATCGGTTCCTGGCCTCTCTTGGATGACTTTAGATTGTTTATTCGTTTGCTAAGTGACTGACGATTTTCTGAGGCAGTGACTGAAATAAATCGATTGAGGGATTGATTGACACGCAGTCCAAAGACCCAAAAACACAATATTGTATCTGTTTATTTGTTCGTTTATTTTTGTGAAAAAACATTTTCCTGCACCATAAAAAAAAAAATGGCGCCAGCCCCTTATAGTTTTTCGCTCAAGATCCCCGAGAGCGCGTTGCAAAGCGCGATTAAGCCCGAACACTATAGCTAAGTGGCGCAAGTTGCCGTCCAATTAGAAGTGTTCAGATGAATGAATCTAACCGCCTTTCCAACCAACTTTTTTTTTTTGTCAATACCGCAATTTTTTGATGGGATTGCAGGCGTGGCAGAGAAAATACTACAAACTAGCAAATAGAGTACTATGACGAACTACCTCGCAATATTACAGCTGCACTGTCTCAAACCCCAAAGGTCTAAACAAATAAATAAAACAATATAATTATCCTCTAGGTATGAAAGGAACCTTTGTGTACAGCCAGATGTGCAAACAGGCAATATATATATTAAAAAATCGCTTCAGATTTTTAATAACCGTTTCGCCGTTTCGTTGTGTATGCGATAAGCAAGCTCGTCGGCTCCTTGCGCTCCTGGTGCGTTTGTTTTTCCGTTAAATGCACCCACCTGCTTTTGCTTCTTCCCAACCTCAACCGATGACGACGTGCACCTCACTGCCTTTACATCGCGAGTTCCCTGCCCGTTTTCTATGTTGGCCCTTGATTGACGTGCCCCTCCTTGATTTCCGATGCTCCAAGGACGTGTTTTGGAACACTTGGTGACCGAATAATTTTTACCACTCTCCTCTGTAACGTCGTATGGCCTCAAAAATAAGTAAAAAGTACACTGTTAGCAAGTCCCGTGTATTCGGCGAATATTTGGGGTGAAAAACACGCTATTTACACAAATTACCATAAATTTACACGATGAGTAACGGATAATTCGTTCAGAAATCATGCGAGGATGTAAAAAACGTGTTTTGGTTCGGTCATACACGCATAACCGTGTAGCCGACCTCGATAACACGCATCGCCCCCGGCGACGACCGCGGCATTGCCGGCTATCGAAGCACCGGAATGCTTGGGGACACACTTAGAAAGGACCGTCGAGACAAATGCCGCGGAAAGAAACATGTCTCGGAGACAGATATGCACCAAAAGCAATTGCGCCATGTCGTAGGACGTTGGCGAAACCCGCCCTTACCATGCTCGCCGCCATTTTCTGTTCGATGGCAATGCGGCTTCCCTCATGTCGCGCTTGTTTGTATTTAGTTTAGGGGTCCTGATAACAGTTTCTTAGACACCACAAATAAAGTTATGGGTCTAATTATTCGTTCCAAACAGCTAAAATGGATATAAAAAGCGTGTCCTCGATGTGAACACGTGACATTGCAGCTGGTTTCGTTTTTGCTTCAACCTTCAACTGCAAGCGATCTGGCCACGGCGCAAGCGCAACGCCGATGTACGCTGGAAGCAAGCGCCGGTTGGCTTTCGTTGTTTTTGTTTGACCGGAGAAAATCTGGCAAGTACGCATGGCGCCGCTACTGTTTTGGTTTGACGGGACGCGAGAAGCTTCGCATAGAGCTTCGGAGTTTGCGAGCACACAGTGAAGACGTGTCCGGAGAAGTGCCCCCTGTGATGTTCCTGGAAGAAGGAAAGTAGCATTCGTAATCGTCGTGTGTGCTTTGAAAGCGAAGGGAGTCACAGGGTCCACGAGTTCGCAACCACAAGCCAAGGTTCACGACAGCGCGGCGTTGACTTCGGCGATCTCGTTCTGTTTGGTGCAACCCGGCGATGTGAAAAAGAGCTGAAACATTCGTCGTGTGTGGTGCGGTGCTTTATATTCCGGGTCTGTTTGAACCACGCTTTTAACACGGAGCGCAAATTGTTTGTTGCGTGGTGGAGGTTCAACGGGTACAGTCCCGTCGTCGTCAGCTGATCCGATCCAGCTGGTCCGGGAGGACGCAGCGAGCGTTTTTAAAAGTAAATCTTCCCTCGTTCCGTTTCAAACTGTGGAAGTATCCCGACACATACCGTGAGTAAGAAGCAGCGGGCGTTTTCAACAAAATTACGTCGTTTTAATTGAATAATGGACTCCGGATTGTTGTCTTAAATCTGCCGTTTTTTATGCTTCGTGTTGGACTGCGTTTGCATAGCGACGCACACCGCTCGAGTAGATGATTCGGTCCTGCAACGAGTTTGTTGCGCCAATCATGCGGCGTGAATAAATTAGGGCAAGGTTTCCTACCGGCCCACAGATGCATGTACTAAGACCATTTTTTATGTTGTGAACGTAGTGCTCTTTCTTTATTTTGGAAGACGCGTTGGTGCATTTATTATGGTACAATCACTTGAGAGTTGAGAAATTAGAGAGCGAGCAAGCTTTCTCAACTTTGTCTCTTTCTCTCTGGCACTGCCCTGTTTCAGTTTCAGTAGGCATATCTACCAGCAGGTACAAACTGCTCTAAAGCAGGTAAAAAACGGGAAGCTTAGGACGGTGCGGACTCCGTGTTTCACGCTTTTCGCAAGTTGACAGGGTAAGTGCTTTTGTGAGATATGCGGAATATGCAAGCGATTTTGTTATGCCCGTCGTTTGCGTCTCTCCAGCAAAACGAGTAAGATGATCTACTACAAAGGCGCAATCACAAGCCAAGATTTAAGATAGCAGTCGTTTGCTTCGGTGATCCGTGTAGCTGTATTTTACCCTGCTCTCTGCAACACCGTGTCATGACGAAGAGCTGGAATGGTCACGGTTTGTGCTGGCCTCCCGGTTGACAGAAACCCGCGTCGCCCGCATCGGCACCGAGTGCGCTTGGGCTGTTGATGCTCAAGCCTTTCATCCGTGGCTTGTCGCCAGCTCATCCTGCTGCTCAACGGTGAGGAAGCGGCGAGAGTAACCTCGGAAGTGAATGTAAATCCTCGTTCATTCAGTTATCCGGTGTCAAAGTGTGGAAGATGTCCAACGTGTACTGAGGGCGGGAACTACGAGCGTTTTGCCTTGCTTTTATAACCGAAACCAGACCAACGAGATAACTGCCTTGCGGACTCTAAAATGACGGAAGCGATAAGTTTCAACAGGTCGAGTACGTCACCGGGGATGTAGGCGAGACGGTGCACACTGTTTAAACGCTTGCAGTATCCACGAGTGGTACCAGGAAAGCGACGCGACGTCAACAGAGAAGGAGCTCACGATTCAGCATAATGCACTGCTACGGGCCCGTGTATCTTCAAAGTTCGGGGTGGTGGCAGTATAAAAAAAAAAAAAGACGCATCAGCGCCCCACACCAGTGTTCACGAATAACACCGGTCACAAACTCCCGAGCCCCATCGCTCTTCTCGACACCGACACGACATACGACAACAAACTGCATCAAAACGCCCCAAAAGTGAAGGCTGCAACTAGCGGAAGTAAAGTGTTGGGCGGATGTCCGGATGTCCTTCACAAAAATATATAAAAAATGCTTTGCGCAAGGATCATTTTCATTTATTATTGTATACGTAATGACAAAATCCCAATAATTTGTTTTCCTATCTGATTCAAGCTAGTCGGACTGCTCATAACACTGGTCAAGCAAGAAAATAACAAAAATTTGAACTTTTTCATGACCGGTTTAAGATTTATTGTTAACATATCGTTATTTATTGCAACGGACTAACATTATAGATTTTGCCTCCATACTTCTTAAATGCAAACAGTTCTAACACACGGCTGTCCATTGCGCCGTGTTTTGCGTATTCTTCTATAAATCTGTAATGGTCAGCGACCAAAGAGCTCACCCGCACATGTCAAGCTTATATGCGCCGCGGGGAAAATGGGTATCGAGTAGGAAGTGTCGGGCGTAGTGTCGGTTGTTGTGTTTGTGTACATGTTGGTGCTGTGTAGCTGTGTGCTGTGTTACCTGCGTTGCATGTAGGGTTGCTGTGTAGTCGTGGTCGTTCGCAGTGTTATCAGACTCGTGTTTTTTTTTTAAACAGGCTGCTAGAAATCTCGATAGGTGGCGCAAGTTACCGCCCGATTCTAGATAGTTTGCTCAAGTTATTTATCCATGTGAGTTCGGCATTCGTTTTTTTTGTGTGTTTTTTTTTTTTTGTTTTGTTTAGCGGCTTGTTGAAGCTACTGACGCCGCCGACCGCCGACAACGCACGTACGTACCTTTGCAAGTAGCTACGTCTGCCGCTTGGAGACTTTACTGTGTATAAAAGACATCGAACGAGAACTAACGCGCCCTGTGTGCTTTCAATTCGGCTGAAAGGCGCGGCTCGCTGGGCTCGTCTCGCCTGTTCTCGGCCGCTGGCCGCCATGTTTCATAAGGAACACGCTCGAAATGGTTTTGCGGAAGGCAGACACGGTGTAGCGTGTTAAGTTTACACAGCACCTCATGTGTAGACGAAAAACACAGATGGCCTCGTGTAGAACGAACACATTTCGACGTGTCCGCTATGGGACAACGGTTTACACGTCTGGGCGTGTTATTTTTGCTAACAGTGTAAAGGCACACACAAACACACAAAAAAAAACATTTCTGATAGAGGAGCTTTAACGATCAACGTCAAACACAGGTACGAAACTTGACCTTGCAATTCCAGCGGTACTACGCCCGAACGAAGCGAATTCTCCACGAATAACAAAACCAAGTAAGAACGTATGACTCTGAGAAAAACGGAAGCATCCAAGGTAGAAAACAGCAGCCTTGCACACCTCTGCGTCGCACTGTCTCTGCGTGAGAAAATCCCGTCTAGCCGCGCAGTACCACAATGCCGGAGACCGCTAACGATTCACGGTTGTCCATTAGGCCGTCGAGACGTCGGCGACGCGGTCGTTACTTTAACGGTGCCGCGTTGAATAAGTTAGGAGCAGCGATGGTTTCATCCATCACCGAGGAGGCGAGGAGGCAACAGCTGGTTAAAGAAAGAGGGCGGCAGAGTGTGGGAGAGCGCTCCAGGAATCGATAAACTCTGCTGCTTCCCTCCAAACTCTTCCGGTCCATCGCTTTCCTTCCTTTGGTTTTCCGGCTGAAGACGTCTTATGGCACTTCCACCGAAAACAATGACGTGTTCCTGCTTTCTCCAGTGGTTCCACGCGGAACTGGAAGCCTGGGATGTTCAGAGATTTTGTTCAGTCGATCTGCTTCTTTGGCGCACGATAACTTTTATTGCTGGCTTCTACTGCAAGGCTGAACGCACGTAGTGTTTGATAAGTAAATTGCATGAGTTCGTGGACTACATCTCACCTACTTTGCGATGACGGCCACGTGAAGACTGAGGCGCGAGAACTAAGCTCTTCATGGCGAGCCTCGCAGAGACGAACACGTACACATTAAGGGGTAATGTAATGTTGTTCTTTTTGTTGTTTTACATACGTTTACTTCGAATTTGTCCTTGACGTCTATTTAACCTACAAAACACGAGTTTGTTTTGATTTCCTGGCAACGTGAGTTGCAGGAAATTTTTAAAAAGGAATGAGCAACGTTCACCCAAAACAGGAGGCCACGCAATCTTGTGCCAATTATGTTTCGCTAATGTCTATACATTCATAGCCAAGGGCCCGTGTTGGCGAAGTGGAGGACACGTGTTGGGGAGTGCCATGCATTGTTAGAGTTCGGCTATTATCGCTACTACAGCGACTGGACACTGTTCACTAGCGGAATGCTCGTCGGGGCATTCATTCTCAGGCAACGAAATCGAATGCGCACGCATTTCTAGTGTCCAATCCCGCATTTTTCGTGTTCAATAAGGCCAACGGCGTTGCGCGCGAGTATACGTGGGTCACATTAGTGCCGGTAAGCTTGTATGGAGCAAAACATTCCAACCAACTAGTTTGCACTAGAGATCAAATCGGGCCACAACTTTGAGACCCGACCCGGTTCGGCCCGATTATGCGCTAGTCCGAACCCGGCCCGATCCCGACTATGGTTCGTGAACGCCGGCCCGAATCCAACGGGACCGATGAATACCGGCCCGAACCCGGCCCGACTGTTATATTTAACACGAGCCCGACCCGAGCTCGGCCCGACCTCACCTTTTAAAGCGGTAGCTTTATACGGCCAACCAACCTTAGCCGCATAAGCACGAATTGTGTGGGTTGGTCAGTCCGTAAACGGCTAAACGGTGTTGAAAGAAACAACGGAAACTCGTGCCAGGGATCAAACCCCAAATACCGGCGTGGAAGCAGAGTGCATTGCTGACTCGGCTACGGAGCTAGCACGCAGGAAAAGGAGGAGCAAAGAGCAGGGGGCGTAAATAAGTGCGCAGAACAGAAGGGTAAGAAAGAGCGCACGGAACGAGGAGGAGTAAGAAGTGCAGGAAAGCGGGCTTCGCCTCCTTTGGTGACCCAGAAAATTCAGCGAAGACTTCGTATTCGGGTGGTACTAAAAAGAAGCGAGCGCAGAATCACGAAAAGAGACAATGGTGTGAGGTAATTGTTTTCCATCAAAAATTGCCCTCGGCACCACCTGAACTAAGAGCACCATCCACCCTATAAAGCTACCGCATTTAAACGCGTTCAGAAAAATTCCAAAACATAATGCCGTTTTTTTTTTTGTTTTTTTTTTAACAACAATTATGTTTATGACTGGCTTACTAATAATATTTTCTGAAAAGGATGTACGTTAGCCTTGGGGACGGAAGTGACCGTCACCCAAACATTCACAAGAAAAGAAGAAAAACAATGAATCACTTATTATGAATCGAACCCGGTACCATTTAGTTGTAAACCTGATGCTGAACAAAAACAAAGGAAAGCTCAAGCTGATAGCAAGTTTATCGTGATCTTGAAGAGGATTCACAATCACGCGGGCGAGGGCGTTCACGAGTAATGTAGTATTCGGCTGATGCTCAGGACCCGACACATGTTCAGAATCAGGGGACATGCCTTAGCCACGATAGTGCGGAAAAAATTGCCACGCTTGACCAACTTTTTTGTGTGTGTGGTCCAGTGGTTAGGTCAAAAGTCAAAAATATTTTGACCTCTCGACGGCTTCTTAACAATTATTTCACTTGATCGGTACTGTTCATTCATCTAAATATGTTCGATTAATTTCTACCTTCTCTTTACGTGCCACGATTCAGAGCAAACACATCTTCTTCCGCGTAGAATATTACTTCGTTCAGCAAAACGTTCCACGAGAGGCCATAGTTTATTTGAGCTCAGGGATCATGTCTACAATGATTGTTTGGATATCAGACCACAGGCCGAAATTACAATATTTAGTCAAGTAAAACAGAAAAAGAGTATATTATTTTACGTGTAAGGGAATTTTTAGGGAATAGAAAATTTGTAAATGCAGAGGTGTTCAGTCGGCATCACTTGGTATTTCCCACGCATAGAATCCAGAGCGGGGTTTTATGCCCGTGCTCGCGGCAAACAAGCAAAATTGTCGCGAAGTATGAAACTTGCTATAGAAGCTAAATTATGGCGGCCTTCATATGCCGCCATACCGGAGTTCCGGAGTATAGCGGAGTTCCTGATATACAATTTCTAGATATATCACTGTCGCGTTGTCCGGTCCCGTGACCCACAATCCCGCACGACGCGAGCCCGACGTCACTCGAAATATATAGGCCCGAATCCGTCCCGAGCCCGAACAGGAGGCTCATATATTGGTCCAAGCCCGGTCCGACAATGGAATCGGGTTCGTGTTTTCGGGCTTGCCCCAGCCCACGCAGATCTCTAGCTTGCATTCCCCTTAAGGAGATGGCACTGCAACATATTTTCTTAGTACGAGTAGTTCTGCAAACAAAATCGCTTTCTAAGGCTAAAAATAACGCGCCGGTGCCTCCGGTCACGTAGCAAACATATGTCAAGATAGAGTTCCGTTCGCGGCGTTATTTTGTTTTTCCAGGGGCAGCCTTTGGCCGTTAAAATGAGTCTACACGTTCTTCCTAATGACGTTATTAATATGGCCCTGATTAAGTCTTTGTGCGACGCGGGGGTGAAGTAATGGGGCACACCCGTCGATTACTAATTAGCGATTGAGAAATGAGAATTTAATAAAGGCGTCAAAGTGCGTAAACAGCGAGAGCATTCGTTCACGTCATCCAGGTTAATTATCATTTCACCCAATGAAAACAATAAATACAACGCGGCTTTTTTACTTTCTCTTTTCGCCGTACTTGTAATTCTTTATTTGCTGATTTGTCGATGAAGTTTTGTGTTAAGGGTCGTTCACACATTGGCGTCGGCCCCGTTGCGCTGCGTTGCGGCTTGCAGCACAGCGCCTCCGTATTGGCTCGCGGTAAGGGTTGCCATAACAACAGCTCGATGCAAGCAGTCATAAAGCAGTCAAACACAACTGTGTAAACGAGCCTTTACTCCAAGTTGTAAAGTTATTTCATATGTGCTAATGACTCTTCGGAAGCAAAAATACTAGCAACATTTTTTTTTCTTCTTTTTTCAATATGCTTCATAGTTAATGGCAACAATTAAGAGGTGCAGGGCGTGCTGGCGAAGCCCGGCTCCCAGGTATCTTATCGCCCTGCCACGAGTCGAATTACGCCATTGGCCGATAAGAGCAGCGAAGGGCGAAGCACTAAGCCGCAAGCGTGAACATATCAGGCCATGGTAGAAGTTGAGTGAATAGCGAGGGGACGTAGAAGGGAAAACGGTACGCTACAGCAAAGAGAAAAATACAAACTGTAGCCGACTGATAAACCGCCTCCATTTCCCACCCTGTTAATACTTCCGAATGTATCAACTAATTGTCTTATCCTCCTCGAGCAATAACCTTAGATTTTATAAATGGTTCTTTTCACGCATTACCTCTAAAAGTTTCGCGATAAAAATATAAACGAGTACGACGACTAATTTAAAAGATTACAGTCAGTATCGAGACGGGAGGTTTGACATGCAAGGACGCGAAAAGAGCAATGCGGAGCGCAAGTTCGTCTGCTTCGTGCACAGGGGTTTTGATGATGTCAGAACGGCCTGAGCTCTTATTGGCCGATTGAACAAAAGAATAGTGGGTAGACTTTCAAGGCATCTAGCATTGAGGTTTACTCACAATACTTTCAATCAAAGCGAATGCAAAGCTCGGCGTCGTTCCGCCGTCACCGCAAATATCGAGCAAGAAGCAGACAACTTGCCCTCCACATTAAGTTGTTTGCGTTCTTCCTCCATGTGCCCTGTCCAACAAAAACCACCGAGAAGAAAAGGTCTGCTCCGTTCTCCCTATGACGTCATCACTAGTGGACCCATGCAGCGACGCCTATACCGTTTGTCAGCATTTGCTTCCGGCGCGTTTCATAGCGTAACTCGGGTGCGACGCTACCATACGCGGCAACGCCGAGACGGACGTATCTGCCGCTTTCCGGCGTACTATCGTCCAGCTGCAGGCTGCTTGTTGTTTGGGGGTCAATAGTTTACTAATAATGACGTCCTGCGCAGGCCTTATCTTTTAGGTGGTCTTGGTCGAGCCCTTTTCGTAGGTTGTCCAAGCGAAGTCAACACCATCTCGCTCCTTCTTGAAAGGGGCTGTCCGTAAATCGGGGTCCTTCGTGAACAGCCACGTAGCGGAGCCCCTTCTCCGCCGCACGCTTGCCTTCCGTCTCTCGCGGTAATCACGTTTTAGTAGGTTAAGCGTCACAACGGTGGCGTTTTGCGTTAAACGCGGAGCTGACCCAAAGACAAAGCAAGCCATACGACCCAGACAGGGAAGATGATATCCGAAACCCCGCCATTGTAAACGCGACCGTATATCATCGTTAAAACAAGCTCCGGGCGTCTTTACGATTGCGCTTATGATCGCCGGTATTTACGTATACCGGACGACGAGCCTACTAGTAAATGAGTCAGTTTATTGTAGTCGTAACCGCCTAAAACCAGGTTCACTATTAAAGACGGTCTATATATATATATATATACTGCATGTATATATTTTCTTTACTTCTGGTAGAATAAATTTGGTAATCACAGTTTGTAAGACGAGAAAGATATATTTGTCGACCCAGAAAAATAATTTGTTATATACTGTGCTTTGGTTATTGTACTTTACCCAGTTATAACGAGAAGGCGTCATTACAAGCACATTGTCCAAATAAGCCCTGAAATTTTCATGCCCAGAAAACCAAATAGAAACACCCCTGGAAACAGGGGGTGTATGTATGTGGGTAGGCCCCTCCTCCCATATGTAACAGCCCAAAACTACATTTCGACGTTCAGTACACTGACGTCGAGCTGGCGATACCAACTTGTACAAGCGGCTTGACAGCTGTTGGATATAACGTATTAAATAGTTATTTTGCGTATCAAAGACAATAGAAACAAAAACACTGAGGTTTTGCAGCAGGGCCAAAGAAACGTTGATTGTCTTACTGTAGCCTTTAATGCACACATTAGTTGTTTTAATAACTTGTAACGGTCGACTATCAAACCGCTCTTGAAAGTTCGCATCGTCGGTTCGACACCTGTCAACTGAACGTCGAATAGTTGTTTTGGGGTGTTACATATGCGACAAGGGGTGTGGCCCTAAACACCCCTTATTTATTAGAGTGAAGCAGCGCGTGACGACATAGGAGGTTTACGGAACGTACTAATGGACGCTAAAATACGCCTTCATCAAATCAGGACATCAAATGTGTGCGGCTATAGTAAAAACGGGCGTTTCAAATTGGAAGTGTAGATAAAGCCTAATCTAAAATACTTAAATGAAAAAAAAAAAAAACGTCAGGAAGAATAAACAAAACAAAAACCGCATTTTAGTTTCTTCGACAAGTCAGTTAGGGTATTACACCCTTTAATTCTAGATCAAAAGTAGGAAGGTCTAGATTATGCTCTCGCTGGAAACTATATAAGTTTATATATATAATTAACGCTCCCAAACAATCTCCAGAGCGGAAGAAAACCGAAAGGAAATAGAGAACTCCAGACGCATAGGCACCCTTGATATTTTTCCGGTTTTCTTTATATAGAGTTTTTCTTTGTAAAAAGAATTAACAACGATATTGAATCGTTTATACCATGAGTTAAAATAAGACTTAACTTGTAGGTGGTTCACTAAAACGGGAGAGTCAGCATCTATTTTACTTGATATAAAAATGAATTGCAAAAACCGAAAGTAGAGGGTAATATACAATGGACGGAGTGGCTGTAACGTAATTTAACGGAAATTCTCAGGAAAAAAAAAAAAGCCCAAGCTAAGACGCATGAACACCAACCACCTGCTTCTAATGCCACTTTGGAATATCCGCGTACAAGCGGACTTACATCACGTGCCGCTTCGAGGGCATGGAATTGGTGCGAATGTATCGGGCCGCTTCTTCTCAGTGGAAAAAGCACGAAGGGTGCATAGTGAGCACGAGCCAGAGAAACGAAAAAACGACTTGAGGCTGAGCTTGGCCATCGCAAAGTTCTCCGACCGTCAGCTTGCTCCAAAGGGAAAAAAAAGAAGGAACGAAATTGGAAAAAATACCGTACAAACTTCCAGAGAAACGCGGAGCGTACGGCACGTGTGGCAAATCGAACACCGCGAACTAACTGCGAGGAAAGTGTCGATAAAAAGAAGGGGCGGGGTCCGTTGGCTTGTGCGCGGAACCCACGAATGCCGGCTAAAACTGCGTGCTTTGATGCGACGGCGAACGCTGAAGGGACGACAAACGCTAATTGAATGTGTGTAGCGCTCTGAAGGCACTATAGAGAGTGTTTCCCTGCGTTATTCCCGCACCAAAAGTTTCATGTAAATAGTTCAATGGACTAAGTGCAATTCAACTTTTCACAAAAGTGCATTTCTCATACCAAACGTTTATGAGTGTTTGTGTTAAAATAAAGTTGAAGCCTAAAACATTTGGACAGTACCAAATATATTTCTGTCTAATAATCGAATAGCTGCACATATGAATGAAAGAGCCGCGGCTGGTCACGTGTCAAATTTTCTGCTAAACTTAGCGGGTAAATAAAATGTGCGTGTAGGTCACGTGACATCAAGCCAAGTGACGTCCCTTTCCTCGCTAAATTTAGCGGGGAAACTGAATTTCGTATAGGTCTTGTGAAATGAAGTCATGTGACGTTACTTTTTCCGCTAGATCTAGCGGGGAACTGAATTCATGTAAAATGTATGTGATATGAAGTCATTTGAGGCTATTTTTTATGATAAATTTAGCGGGAAAACTGGATTCGCCTTACAGTTCCGTGAGGTAAAACTTTTTGCTAAATTTACCGGGGAAACTGAATTTGTGTATAGGTCACGTGAGCATCAAGTCATTACGTCATTTTCACGGGCTAAGTATAGCGTAGAAAATAAACGGCCACAATGGCATACATCAAAGTAGCCTGAAGATTCTAAGAAATATAATCGCTTTAAATAGAAATCTGTCTCTTTCCTATGCACAAGAAGAGAAACATTAAAACGGTCCGGTTGACTGCACCTCTCGGATGGAACAACATAAAGTAGAAACGTGTTAGCTTTCTCTTGAGACGAACACTCGAAAGCAGATACAGCAGATCGGAGCTTGTGTTGTGCCATTTAGGAGAAGCAGCTTCAACCAGTAGGTTTTCAACCGTTTTCCTTCCTGTACAAAAAAAAAGGCTACAGCTTTTTTTTTTTTTTTTTTAGCCCACATTAATAAAATTTGAATATGTTAAACGCACCACTTGAGAACAACTTTGTGAAACGTTTTACATGTGCTCTGTTTTATACAAATACTCTTTATCCCGTAATTACGATCAGAAACACCACGGGGAAGAGGCTAAAGAGCGCGCGGAGTTTGTAATTTTTTATGTGCTATTCTTGCTACCATACTTTCGCATGTACCGTAACGATCCCGCGGCAAGCTGGCACGCCCCGCAGAATAGAAGCTCGCACTTCACCGCCCGCAGCGTTAAAACGAGCACGTAGCAGCCAGCGCAAGATGCAAATGTAGTCTCAACACACGAACAAAACAAATATATAAGGCAAATGGGCACGCTATCAAAGTCACTTGCCGTCCCGCGCCTCCCCAGCATATCCATTCATTTTTAATCCGTTTACTACGCCCACTCTAAAAGACTAATTTACTCCGGCACGTCCACCACATACAATCAGAAAGTTATGTTAAATTAAATAGTAAAGCCAGAGACGAGGAAAAAAAGGCAATGACGTAGACAAGTTGGGCTACCGTCATGTAAAATATTTTTTTTTGTCTTCCAGCCAGACCACTGGTGATCTGCGTAACTATCATCACAACCGAAAAAAAAAAAGAAATTATCACTAACGTTGTGAATATAGACAAGTGCATTGAGGATACTGCAGAAAAAGAAAGTGTTGGCATGCACTGCAACTCGGCGAGGCCAAAATAACACAGCCTTCTGCATAATACGGTGGTAATCATGGGCCGCCAGAATTGAGAGTGGCCCCTAGTTCGAGACAACTGCTCGCCAATAGCTCTTGGCATTAATTATCCCTGTATTGAGCGATGTTATTTTTACTCTGATTGTAGGAACCGAAACAAGCTGTGACAGTGCAGTGACGAAGCAGTGACAAAAAAAAAAAAGAAACTAAATAGGAGTTTGTAAGATACTCAGATCGGGCAATTGGCAGGTGGCATTTACCTGGAAGCCTAGGTTGTTCATTAAAGTTGCGTTTGAACGCGCTGGAGACCTATAATAATCATCCACGATAAGTAATTGGTTATATAAAAGTTTGGACCGCGAGAAGTTAGTCTGCCTCAAGGGGAGCCCAGCTTCTCCGCTGTAGACGGAAACGTGAGCCAGTGCAGTACAACTTATAGATAGCCTGAGGTCCACGACGTGAACCACGCAGTACTGAGACACGAACGCACGCCGGTACAACACACATCCAGATCAAAAGGGTTATGGCAGGTGTAATTCAGTTTCCAGCATGACTTTCTCATTAAGTGGACAACCAAACATACCGGGAAGGCATAGTAATTATCCAGGACAAATTAGTTTGTTCCATAAAAGTTTGGACGGCGGAAAGTTAGTTTGCCCCCGAACGGCGGCTGTCGTCTCTGCTGTAGATGAGCTAAGCCATAGCAGTACGTCCACTAGATCGAAGTGTATGGCGTGCACCACGCTGAAGCAATGCAACGCACGCCGAAACGATGCGCATCGAGATCGAAACAAGTAGGAAAGGTGTAATTTAGTTTCGAGTCTTACGTTTTTGGGGGCAGAAAACTAATCGTGCAGCACATGCATAACAATTGTTTACTGCAAATTGGTTTTGTTTTATTCGCTTTAATGAACGTTTGGTCAACGGGAGGTTAATCTGCTCCATGAAGTACCTGGCATCTCAACTGTAGATAATGAGTTTAGCCAGTGCAGTGCGACTTGTAGTCTGGTTCATTTAACTTGCATTACGCAGTAGTCAGACATGGATGCACTTCTGATCGATGGTCATTCATATTCAAACTGGCAGGGCGGGATCGAGTCTAGGGTCCCTGGGCTCTAATGCAACGCGCGCATTGGTCTCATGTTATTGGTGTTGAAAGCCTAGGTATTCTGTCGCGTCATCTGCATTCAGGTTGCCTGCCGAGAGTCTGTTATTTATCAGTTAGTGAGACTGAATCAATAGAATGAATTTTTTTGTCTTTTTATTTGTCTATATTTTTTTTTTCACGTTCATATGACATGTATATTTAATTACGTTGTGTATTTTATTCGAAAGCATATTTTCTGATATGGTAAATTGCATACACTTTAACTCTAACTGATTTCACTTTATGCCCCTGCCGCCGAATCGTCTTAAAGGGATACTTCAACGAAATTTGAAATATTCCTGTCGTGTTCAAAAATAGGTTGAATATGATCCACGATATCCGTAAATGGCAATCGCACGTTTGTATTTTGATCCCGGTGGCTGTATTTTTCGTTATAAACGGCCCACTCTGGCAAGCGCTCGGAGAAGGTCCAGCGGAAATTACGTGACATCCAACGCAATCGTGACGTAGGTCGTCCTCGACGGCGAGGCTGACGTCGAGAGGATGGCCTAGTCGTTCCAGCCACCGAAGCGGCTGCTTTTGTAAGAATTTTGAGTGACGGGCTAATCTTCTATAATCTTGTAGGGGGACAATAGCGACTTCTGCGACACACAAAAGGCATTCTCGGGAAGAGGGGAGTTCCTCCTGCCCCTCTTCTCTCGTCGTGGCCGGAGACGAGACACTCACCGTCACTAGCTGTCAAGGTTCCTAGACGGGCATTACAAGCGAGGCGTTAGCCACATCCACCAGGTGCTCTTTGCTAATCGTTTTATTTGTTTTAAAATTCCTTTTCGTGACTTTTTAACAAGATATTGGTATGTTCGATTTGATGCTGATTTTTTGAACACATATAGACCAAAAAATGAGCACTGAAATTTCGTTGTAGTATCTCTTTAAGTAAATGTATAAATTGGCTCATACACGGCAAAGCTACGTCAGTTTCGTCGAATGACACTTGAGCCGTCGGCAAATCAGTATCGGGGTGCTACATATAAATGGGGTTCCGTTAACCCCGAAAATTAAACCCCCAAAGCAGAGTAATCAAAATCGAGAAGAAGAAAAAACTAAAAGCCCCCAATTAAAGCAGTCTTTGAATGAAGAAAGCAAATCACAAGCTTCAATGGGAAATAATTTTGAAGAAAGGAAGTGGCTTCTTATGGTTTTCTTTTTTTAATTTATTGTCTTACCTCTAATATTTGGCTTGAGTATGTGATTTGTTACGCTGATTACAAAAATGTAATAAGATTTCATATATTGTATTTTATACTGTTATAAACGTAATTAAATGAGTAATTAACTCATTTCTTATGGGGTTTTAAAACAATTTCCCATTAAAATATATATGTTTACTTTTAATAGGAATAACTTTGTTCCGAGTAATTTGCCAGGCAAGCTAAAGCTATTTATGTTTCTTTACAACAAAAAAATTTCCTGAAAACGTCTAGAATAATTGTAGGGCTTAAAACAAAAGCCGTGTGAATGTTCCATTGTAGGATATTGGTGCTACCATAAAAATAATATCTTTAGCTTGCAGTTTGAATATTCTTAAAGAAAACAATACCAAGTTCATAAAAATCGGCAAAGTGAAAGTTTATAAAAATAAATACCGCAAAACTAAAACATATGGTGAAAAAAAAAAAAAAACGAAGCTGAGAAAATTGATTTTGATGTTTGGATGAATATAAGTCTGGATGTTCCAAACTCTGAAAGACAAAATCGGTCTGGCTTAAACGGTGGACAAGGGGGAGATTTGTGCCCAAAACACATCTCGATAAGCAAGATTTTTACCCCTAATAATGGCTTTTTTCGGGGATGCATAAAAAACCCCTGGCTTAGGTTACGGTGTCTGGTTCTCAAAGAAGCCTAGGACTGAATTCCTGCGTTGTGTCTGCCCTATGCCTTCTGGAGAGCTGCTTCTTCATGCTGCTGTCCAGGAACACCTTGTTGGCCTTGAGTAGTCTCCTACTATCTTTTTCGATGCTCCTCGTGATGAGAGCGCTGCCGGCAGAGTAGCCCAGGATTGCCACCACACTCTGATTGGTGTTCGTTTGACCCTGAGTGAAGATGCTCACAGCTTTGGCAACAGCCCTCTGTACGCTAAACAGAGATGTGTGGGTGCTCTTTGAAGTCTGTGCCCACATAAAGGCTTAAAGACTTTCACTGCGGTTCTGTATTTTATCGTCGCTGCAGCGTTCCACCAAGTATTTTTTGCCGGGCATTGCAAACACTGGTTCCAGTTCTTCTCGAACGAATTCCAGGAGAGCTTTCTTGTGGCCACGTGGCTGCTCACTGTCGGCAAGAGCTCTGTTGTAGGAGCACCATGAGTTTGTACCCTCAAGACAGAAGCTACGACCAGGACGACATATGTCGTCCCGATCACAGCTGTGGACGAAGTGTGTCGAAGGGTGGCTTGCATTGCCCTTTACATTGCTAAAACATCGTGGCTGTGACTCCGCAGGAAATAGCCATAGCAGTTGGTCATCTTCTTGATCATGTCTTGAGTCAGACTTTTCTTGTCCCCCAGTGCTTCAACTGGGGCCTTCTTATGTCGACAAGTTCGCGCAAAGCCGATCACATGCGCTTGTGGACGTGATTGAGGCAGTCCTTCTTCTCAGCCTCTACGAATCCGTACACTGTTTCCTCTGTCAAAGCATAACATGTACTGCACACTCCGTGAAAGAGGACCGTTGTGTAGCGTAGGCCGTGGTTCTTGAAGGACCTCCTAAACATGATAGGCGCCACCTCCACGTTAACCTCCATTCGCCCAGACTTATAATCAATGCTCTTCTTCTACTCTGGCTTGTGCTCTGCAAGCCATGCACCGTAGACTTCATTGTCACCCTTCGGACCAAAAAAATAGACCAGTCAGAGGTTGCACAAATCGATGCGGTCAATCACAAGTTCGCTGTAGAACTCCACAATAGAGCTAACACCGATGTGGGATTTGCGACCCCGCTTTTTCCAGGTGCCGTCATAGATCACATCGATGTTGGTGGCCCGGTCGAGAAAGTATGCATAGGGCTCCCTCACAACTGCCACCCTCTCCGTATAACAGGCTGCTGCTGTCAGCTCCCAGGCTTGAATCACATTTGGCAAATGGCGGTGAATGGTCTTGCGATGGAGGCTTTTATGTGAAAGGTTTAAGGATACACAGAAAACAAAAAAGGCAGTTGACCTCTTGCCAATAGATTGTGTGCATTTTACGGCTCTCAGGATGACTTCAAAGGGTGTGATTCTTGCCTCTTCTTGAGTTCTGGATGACGGAAATTTTCCTCACTGAAGTCGCACGCGGGACACGACAACTTCAACTCCACAGCCAGGCCGTACTCTTGTCCCTTGGATCTCTCCAGCGACGGAGCGGCCGATCCGCACTGCCCACATTTCGTTCAAGCAGAAAACATGTTCAGCCTTTTCAGGTCCACGATGACAAACTGGGAGCCGAAATCGACCTCATCATTTTCATGGGTACCGTTCAGAAGGTCAAACTTCCGTTCTTTCACGGACTTTGCTGCCAATATTACCTCCAGTTGTCCACCCGCACCCTGCGTTCCGCGTTTTCGGCCGGCGAAAAAAAGTTAGGGTCGACTCGAAGCATACTACCACCAACGGCGCCGCCCACTTCGAAGTCCGGCTCAGGAGCTAGGAAAATGACGCAGCTGCCGGCACCAACTTTTCCTGAAAGTCCGCTGCGGCCAACGTGACTGGCGATGCGGGCGAGCTCTTGTTCCACGCGCGTCGTTTCCGCTTTCTGTATGCAAGCTGCGTAGACCCCTTCAAACGAGGGCTGTTAGGCATTGCAAACAATCGCGAGGGCTCCGCACAAACGCAAAGCTGAACAAAGCAGGCAAACGCCGAAAAACGTGCTTGTTGACAGAAGTAAAAGGCAACAACACCGCCGCTGTAGCGGACAACAGCGCAGCGCGTTGAAGCAAAGGAGGGAGAGGAGGGTCACACAGTTTTAGAGAGGAGGCGCTCGCTCCGACCAATAGGAGCAGTCCTCTCTGCAGCGCGCGCTCGGTAGCCACTTAGGAGCTCGGTATATTCCCCAGGGGTTATTGCGATATTTCTGCTTCCACGAGGTCGACCCCATTTCGGTCGGCGCCGAAATGTAGACAAAGAAAACCGCTACCCAACGAACCCAAGATGCCGGCCAGCTTCCGTGCGATAGCGGAACGCAAAACGGGCGTGTTTTGATGTCCGTTTTTTTTTTTTTTCTTTTCAGATTGTTTCTTGGTGCGCTTCTTGCAGGAAGATTATTGGTTTTTTTTAGATAGAATTACGCCGTACGATTTTTCACAGACATGCTCAGACGTATCAGGCACCCAAATATAGAGTTTTTGAAATACGAACATTTGAGCGATATTTGCGACTTCACGTGCCGCGTCCACCTTTAATTAAAGCTTTATTTTAGGCTGACCTGAAACACAACCTGGACTAAACTTTCCGCAAAGCTGGTTCTTTTTTTATATCTATAAACTAGATTACTTAACACAAACTTTTCTCTCCTTTTTGTTTTTCGTTTTTTGGGTTAATTGCTAAGCAATCGGGTCGTCCGTAGCTCCAAGGAGGTTCGGGAAATCACGGCACTGTTCGGTCTTCGTCAACGTAAGAACTGAAAAACGCATCTTTTTTGCTCCATAACAGATATATTTACAACGAAAACACCGAATATTATGGAAAAACTCAACCCCTAAAAAGCACCTCGAATCGGAAGCGAAAATAAGCCCTGAAAACAAGCCAAAAAAAAACGTCTTTCCGGATCCGAGAAGTGAACGCTCCTGTGTAGGATACTCTGCCTCAAAGATACTCTTATAGAGGCAAAGCCGACCGCGCGTCAGAGCAGGAGCTTAAACTTTCCAGTGAAACGTGTGTTTCGCGTTAGCCTTCACAGTTGGTAGTTTGTTTTTAAACGAAGCAGTCGAGTGTGACACAAAATAAATCTCGTTTCCTTTTGTATAAAAAGAGCACAATACTTGCCTTTCAAATTTAAAGTTTTCAAAAGATTCTGCACACAATTTCAGTGACACCGGTCCTTGCGAACCTTTTCTAGTTCTTTGTTTTTATTCGCTGGCGCGATTTCGACGTCTTTTACTAATTATAACGACGAAGAAAATAATGCGCGATATGCATTAGGTGATTGGAAATTAATGTAGTCACACAATTCGACTAGCTTCGAAACAAAAACGGGATCAGCGGTTTTCTCAGGTCGATTTTGAAAAGTAATTATCGCTTTTTGCGCTCGGATATTTGGGGAGAGTGTTAATGTTACTTGAACATTATCACTTCCAGGAGCACAGGTCAAGATTTTTTTATTATTCTTTTAAATTTCCTTTTTAATAACGCAACATAATTAAAAATTATGCAGATTAATTAGCAACACCATCGAAGGTACCGAAAGACAAAATCTGAGGTAGCGCCGGGATTCAACTTTGGGTTTCTCGATTGCCAGTCCGACATGCTAATTAATGCACCTTTTTTTCCTGGGTCTTGCGTTTTTACAGATAAATAATAGCCGCAATTCTGGTTGGAATATAAGCGACCTCTACTTCTAGACAGGCAATTTTATGCACGCGTCGATATTCCACGAAGAGATTTATTAGGGCCTAAACATTTTATGAACGCGCGAAAAAATAAAAAAGTATACATTTATTTATTTATTTTATACGTGGCAATAATGAAAAACCCAATTAGAGTCCCATTAAAACAGGGCCGTCCTATGGAAAATAAGTCCCCCACCAAAAAGCTCGTTATTATTCGGAGCACGCTACACCGCACAACCGGGGCAACCTATTCGATCGGCATTGCTGTCCTACCTTGTGATGCGAGTAAGAGGAAAACCATTAGACGTAAAAGAAGACAAGAGAAACGGTTTCAATTCAGCGTTCCAAATGACTCCAAGTAACTTTCCTGCAACATTCGGTGGTCTTTGAAGACGCTTAGAGAGATTGTTGTATTGGAACGATCCGTTCATGGGGAGAGTGACCCTCTACGCCGGGTTGACGGATTCCGAGTGAGTGGTGGAGTTTCGATCTTTAAGGCCCCAATAAAGGCTATGCTTGGTAAGCCACCTCTTCTTCGCTGCGAGAGAAAGGAGAAAATAAGAGATCTGAAGATAATTAGCTGTGACAAAACCTGGATACCTGGTGTGGCGTAACACAGAGCAACACACGAGCGAATGGAGAGGAATGCAACGGAGAGAACATACTTAAAGAGCTCCTTTTGGGCTCTACGAAAATGAAGCGTTCGGTAAAGCGTTCGCATCCGGCGTGAGACGGAATTCCTTTTCGCGAGGACCATCTCCAGGGTCGTTCAAAGGACAACAATGATATGACGTAAGCTTGACCTAGATTGAAGGCAAAAATAATTTCGCTAAGCGACGCGCAAGTTAAGACTAATGAAGTGTAGGTAAAGTAATTGATCATTTAAGCCTAACCCTTTAACATAAAACGGGGGTAGTTCTGAATCCAAGAAAGTAAAGTTAATTGTATCGGTACGCTTACAGCGGGGTGCTCGTGTTTCTTGAAATATGGTAACCCTTTCCGTTGTAGTTGCGTACGTAACCTACGCAGTAATTTCGTTATACACAGAAGTGACAATACATTGGCTTGCAGCAAAAACGATTAATTATTAGATAGCAAAAAAACTGAGAGAAGAAAAGAAACAAAAAAATATAATAGAGAAATAGTGATTTCTACGCGAGAACACGCCTAACATGTTAACTACATTTACGGACAAGAGATGAGCATGGCGCCTAAAATGTTCCTAAAGCAAGATGCATCGCAACTACGAGTCATTATTATTCGCGGTAATAAAAAAGGTATAATCATCTCATAAGTGTTCTGAAGATGTAAACTGCACGCAACGGAAGTTATATAAAGGGAGGCAATACTTTTTTTTTAACGTTTACTGGTTTTGTACTGCAACACTGCTGTCGTAGGCAAATATACGTATGTGGGGGGTCGACTTAAACCATACAGTCTGCTTACCGACACTAAACTGTACAAGTAAAATGGAAAAAAAGCGCCAAATTCGCTCTAGCGGGGTCATGGAGTGTAGATCTTCTAGTTGCATAATCTTAGGACCCACATATAATTCTCAGACAAGAACACAAATATACAAATAGGGCTCTTATTCAGCTGGACCATTCATCTTTATATGAGAAACAATCTTTTTGCCCGCCACTTGCAGGCGCTTTTTCCTCATCGGTCAAGCCGCGTCTTCCTGAACATCGTAAATTATGAGAAAAGCCAGCTAAACAAAAAAGATTACAGCACAAATTTCTCAACTGGACACCGTCGTTGAAACAAGACCCGGAAGCTGAAGATTTTGAAGCAGCGTAAAATTGTCAAAATTTCGCAGAGGCTTACGGGATTCGGGGAAGTAGCTGCAATTTATCTTTAATAACCGAAAGCATCAACAACAACCTAGGCGACTCAGTGCCGGAAGGGCTTTTGGTTGTGTAACTTCAGTTCGCTTTGCGGTGATTTGACATTTTCGCAATCAAATGCCGGAAGTTTCTGTGAAGAATGTCCAGCAGGTAAAATAGCGAACTAAACAGCACTGTGACTGAAAACAAATCACCGAAAGGGTTTTTTTTCTTTTTTTTTCATCGGTTTGTTTGCAAAACCAGGAATTATAGAGAAAACGCTGCGAATTTCACAACGTCATAGAAACCTGAAAGCGTACAAAACTGGAAGCTCCACTTAAAAAATTGAGCTTCCCGTTAACAACCTGTAGACGAGTTTGAAACTAGTAAGTCGTTAAGCGTGCTCTGGTGGATATTAGAAGCCGAATGATTACCTACTTTTTTATGTAAGAGCAGTATCACGTTCACACCTTGAGAAAAATAAAGACGTTGAAGGGATACATCGTTCATAAAACCATTAACCTTAAATGTCAAAAAAGGTCGCAATTATTCGTTCAAGCGCTAAAATAGCAAGCAAGGTTTGCTTCTTTTCTTTGTGTGTGTGAAGATCCAAGGACCTGTAACGATATATAGACTCCATAATCTTCATAAAGATTAAGGAGGAAATTACGTCTTCAACATATTTCTTCACTTCTATAAGTAAAACGATATTCTACTTCACTTGTTGCTTACTAGATGGGCATATCATAAAATCAGCGCAAAAAAATCCAGACTTCACACTCCAACTCGATCGAAGCTTAGGAGCGTGCTCGGCCGGTATTCATGCAATATACCTTCTGGGCAGAAGTTTTTCTACAAAACAATGTAAGAAATACGAACTATTTTTATAAGTTTCTCACTTGACAGTTCATTGAACGCTTTGTAGAATATAAATTTCTTACTACATTTATAGTGTATTGTAACTCATCAGGGACGTCAACGCACTTTTGCGCTCGCGTTGACGAAGACAACATTGACCAATAATCAACCATTAGCGGCGAAGCTGAGTTTATGCTTGGTGGTAAAAGACAGAATGAGCTATCAAACGTTTTGGTAGCTAAATAATGCTGCTCGTTTGTATTAGGTATTTTGAAATAATCTGTGGTCGGGTCCATTGTGTGTAACGCATTCTGCGACTCTGTTTGTCGTGTATGCTTGTCTGCCTTAGCTCCGGGTTGTTCTACAAACAAAGCAGTGTGCACGCACAAACAGGATTAAGAAAAAGCACGAATAGCTACAGGAGTTACCATACCCGGTACCCGGTGTAAACGCCGCTGAAGTGAGGAATGAAAACAAAGCAGTGGAATAAAGGAATGTTATTCTAAAAGCAACCCTCTCCGCCTGTCTTGAGAGGGAGCTATAAATGAAGCTTGAGCCGGCAAGGGTAATGCCCCTAGAAAACAATTTCGTCCGCTGCCCCTCGGTGTGCCATTGGGATGTAGGTCCAAGGCTGCTCCATCAACATCAGACCCGAGACGAAAATTGCTACTTCTAGGAGAACAGCGGCATTTGCCCAGCGGCATTCTGCACTCAGGTCTCCGCACACAATGGAAGGCCCAAGGAATCTATTACAAGAGGAAAAAAGCTTAGATCCGAGCGACAAGATTGCACCCACATTGGGCTTTGCCCAACTTTGCGAGATTCGAATTGTTTTATGCTCAGAGTAATTGTTCATTTATTCGATGCGTATGAACAAATTATTGCTGAGGAACCCTCAGAGGAAAAAAACAAACCAAAGCCTGTATCTTCTGTAGTTTGATACTTCTTTTTACCCTTAGTTTCAATATAAAAAAATAATAAAATGTGAAGGAAACATTGACCAAAACCAAATTAAATGCTTCTTTGGTTGACGAACACAATAAAACGCATACCTCAACTTCAACGCTGTGCTTCGCGCACGAAATACGAAATTTGAGTGATTTCATGCCAACAAAAGCGAACACGTTGCGTAGCCTTGCCTCGAATGAACTAGAGGTCTTCAGTGATAGCAACTTGCTCGCTGTCGGCGAGAAGGCCTATACTTCGGAATTTCCCTTATTGCCGATTCACACAACGGACTGGTCCGCGGACGGCTTGATCACGTGACGACATGTCCGCGGTTCCTCAGCCTCCCAAGCCCATCCACACGAGGGAGACCACGAGCAGACACCTGCGAGGGCGGACCGAACCTGTTCGCACCCCGACGTTTGCTACTGCAATCGACGTTTGCTACTGCAATAAAAAATTGTACGCCGCTGTTACATACAGATCGATACAAAACACCGGGATAGGCCTCGTGCGAAGCGCCACTAACTTTACTAACCCAAAGCATGACAGTGACACAAGCGTGGTCCTGCTCGAGAAGGGTTCGGCGCAGAAGCGACGAAGTTCTGGGCTCGCGGAGGGGCGTTTGGAGATGCCTCTACGCACTCCGCGCTCGTGCACAACACTCAAGTAACCCACAGCCACAAGAGAGGTCTTGCTCAGTGAAATCTTGTTTGGAGGTGCACGAATATTTGCGGCGTGCTAGACAAGTTATGACAGGAGCTTCTTGACACGGACCCAGTGGGGTACCGGAACCTTCGTCGCGTCAGCCGGACTAAGTTTCTGCAGTTCCTTTCACGCGTGGAACCAAGAATCTCGCGACAAAATGAACCAGCGAACACACAGAACACAATAATGCGCCATTATTGTTTTAATTGTCCACAAGCAGTAACCCAAGAATACCATGTACCGCTGCAAGACAAAACGCTTTTCAAGTAAATCTCCCGCCCAAAATCCGCGAGTGAAAAAGGCGCTCGACTTCATCAGTCCGCGCGTCCGCGGACGAAGAGCAGATCCCAGGAATCGAGGACGTGCCGCCGGTCACGTGGTACACGGCCCCCGGACGAGAATCGCGATTGGGTTCGTCGTGTGAATCGCCTATTAACGGCGTACACAGACACCACAATAACGGGCACTCCTAGCACAAAGGATAAAACGCAAAAATAAAGCAATACCACCAAAAGAAAGCCAACCCGCTCATCGGCTGGCTGCTGTACATTTCCGTTGTAGATTCCCGTTCCTCGTACAACCTGCTGTACATTTCCGTTAGTCGTACATAAAGTTATTTTCTCCCCATCATCAACTGACTCGACCGCAACATCATCAGCGAAGTCACCACAAATCCGTGGTGCCTCACAAAAAAAAAAGGACCACCATTAACATTATCGCAAGCTTTGTTCGTTTTCAATTCATAAAAAAACAATTATGCGCATGTTCCCCATTCTAAAATTTGAAAAACCCCTCGATAAATATGGCCCGACAAGACACAAACAACATGCGCTTTCGATTGAAAAAAAGGAATTACAGCGGGACACTTAAAACTGCTAACGTGTAGAAATGCCAAAGCATTCGTATACGTGGCGTATTCCTACACGCTGCGCGCCCCGCTATCCTCTGCGGACGCCGGCGGGCCGGGTTCTAGGGAGCGCCGGGTGTGCGCTGCTGCGGCGGTGCGCGGGAGCAGCGCCACTCTGTGGGGTGGTGTTCTTTGGAACTATCCAGCGCGCCGCCCGCGTCGCAGCCATTTTAAGAGCCGTTCCGCGGAGGGAATTTTTCTGCCCTTTTTCGCTGTTACGAATAATGCCGGCTCCGCTCAATGAAACACTTAATGCTCTCGCATTAAAAACAATTGTTACGCGAGCCGCGTGGTGACACGAGATTCACTCTTGGTATACCCTGCGTAGGATGTTCTGGGGGCGCACTTCTATCGTGGCCCCCCGTAAAGAGACCAATAACGTGTATAAAACCATCAAAATAAAAGCTCTTTAAACAAGAATACACAGTTTGAAGTTATCAAGCGTCCCTTAAGACTGGTTACACTGCTAATACATCGATACAAAAAACAGCCAGCAGACAGTGTCTGACGCATGCTTCTTCCTTTAATGACAGTCTTGTCACATTGGCCATGCAAGAACCGTCCGCAGAGATACAGAAATCATAAAACAAGCATGTATCGAACACCGCTTGATGCGTGTCCGCAGGTAATTATGGCATCGTGTCCGCAGTGGCACCCTGTCTTTTTCTGTGACGTATACGAGCACAGCGAATGCACGGCTTTATGTGGGTGTTTTCAATGCGGCGGGCGTCAACACCTTCTAGTGCCAAATTCCATCCGCTCCGGGTCAATTTGAAATTGTGTCGACGACAGTCGCGACGTTCACACTCGTTTCGTGCTGATTAGAACCGCATATAAAAACCTGCTGACGCGCGTTTTCGCAGACCTCGACAAAGTTTACCCTTTCGACGGTGTGCCCGGATTTCTACTGACACGCTTTGTGGAACCAGAACGATGGGACGTATGCGGGTACAAATTATGTGGGCGTGGGGAGTCGTGTTTTAAGGATAATCGCCATTCAAACCATCGGCAGCATCGGGGGAGGGGGGGGGGGGGGTAAGGGCGGTGCTGTTTGTTCAGAAATCGAGTACTATAGTTTACTAGTTTCCCCAGTCGGTACGAGCAATGCGATAACGCACACCCTTTCAGCTCTGCCAGGAAATCGAATTCGGCATTTGAGTCATTCGCCATCGGACTGAGACCGATTGGATGTGTCAAGCTCAGCCGCCTAGCTGTGGTCTTTTGTTTAGTTCGTGGCATTTAATTCTTTCGACAAAAAAGAAGCAAAAAAAGAAGAGAGAACAACGTCCAACACTCGCGAGTGATTCGCCGACGTAAATGCAACGCAAGCAGCCGTTATGACAAAACCTGAAACAAAAAGAAAAAAAATCTGGTGTGCCTAGATTGAGAGCGTCTTCAACTGCTCAATTGAGGTCACGTGATGTTTGGTTCACCTTTGCAATACCAGGTGCGAGGAGAAGACGAATACGTCGGTCGTCTGCTAGCGACTCCAGCTTTTGCTCAGCCTCCATCCTCTTCGCCAAGCAGCAACACACTCATACGCACGGGGATCCAATCCACGGCCGAGGTGTCCACCATTAAATTCCGAAGGCTTCAAGGCTTTGAGATGTTCCCTATTTTAAATCTAGCCTCTCTGAAGAAAATATGACCCTCCTGTCACCCTTTGAAGATTCCGACGACAGGAACAGAAAAAAATAGAAATTAAATAATAATAATAATAATAATAATAATAATAATAATAATATTATTATTATTATTATTATTATTATTATTATTATTATTATTATTATTATTATTATTATTATTATTATTATTATTATTATTATTATTATTATTATTATTATTATTATTATTATTATTATTATTATTATTATTATTATTATTATTATTATTATTATTGAATGGTGCCGGGAGAATGACCTAAAGATAAATAGCTCTAAAACGAAAGTCGTGTCGTACACTCGTAAGACACATAACATTGTATTCCCATATGTTATTCAGACAGACCTTTTGGAACGTATGAACAGAATCAAAGATCTTGGCGTAGTGTTTGACAGCACCTTAATCTTCTCCAGTCATGTGGATCACATCGTGAACGCAGCTCTACGCACGCTCGGGAGTGCGTGCCGCATCACTAAAGAGTTTATTAACCCCTGCACATTTCTTATACTCTACAGTGCATTGTGTCGACCACAGCTTGAATACGCTTCTGTTGTATGGAATGGAATTTGTGCCACAAATTCCTCGAAAATAGAACGGGTTCAGAACAAGTTTCTTTCCATCTATAGACATCGTTGCTCAGCGCGCATTGTGCCCACCACTACTGATGTCCCTGTCCCTGTTCAGCGTAGCGTGGCACTACCTACCCTGCTTCGTAGGAGAGAACTTGCCGATATCTTATTTTTATACAAACTTGTCCACGCCGTCACTGATTGCACGGTATTGACGTCAAGAGTACTCTTAAAAATTCCTCTAAAAACAACAAGGCAAAATGCGTCCTTCTGCAACAGGCGTCTACTCAACCTCCACGATCCTGTGTCCAGACTTGGGCATACTTATAATTCTTCTTTTTCTGAAACACTCGACATATTTAACAATAACACGCTGCAGTTTGTAAAAACGTTAAAGGCCATCACTTAAATTTGAACTGTATGCACTAACTTGCGGCGTTCACGCCGAAATTCCCCACTTTTAATGCATTTTTTTCTTTCTTTCTAGCAATTGGTGTTGGCGGTAGTACCATTAAGCTTATCGTGTGTTGTGACTTTGTGTTTACTTTTTATAATTTTTAAGTGTATTTTTCTAGGGCTTGTCCGTTGTTTGTGTTGTCCGTACTATTGCTTTATACCCTGTTCTGCCTTACATGTTAACACAGTGCACCTGTACCAAGACCGCAAGGTTGTTCCCGGGCACGAATAAAAACATTGATTGATTGATTGATTGATTATTATTATTATTATTATTGTGCAGATGCGGCCCCCACTGTCAAGCGGAACCAAAGACACTTCAATTATATCTAGAACACAGCCTTTGTGGAGGCACCACTCTGAATTGCAACATCGAGAGTGCAAAGCAGAAGTGGTGACCGTGCCGTCTGCGAGTTCAACTGCGAATCGACGATGCAGGAATATCTTTGCGAGCCAACTAAGGCGCCGCAGTGTTACATTTCTGGGAGAGAAAAAAATATAGGTTTTTTGTTTCTATTTATAAACTTTATCTTTATGTAGTCTAGCGCCAACAAAAGTTTCATAGTGAACGTGACTTGAACGTTGCTACGTGGCGGTCTCTCGCCCTTCTTTTGACCTCCCAGAACCTCAAGGTCAATGTTCGCAGTAAACAATTTTAGACGTCGTAAATACACCTTCTGGCAGCTGTCGTCCGGAATATTTTGTGTGTTTGGTACGTGTTTTCATTTATTTGCCGCAAATGTGAGCTTGTATTGCTGGACATTTCACTCGAACTCTACAATGTTCTTCCTTTTTTTTTAACTGTTCAATTGTGGTAACAAGATAGCAACAACTGCTATAAACACCACAGCAAGTATAAAATATTAATAAATCTGAACGCCATGTCCTTTTTGAACACAGGGGACATTAGAAAAAGATAAGAAAAATATATTTGATAGTTTAGTTTAAAATAAATACAAAAACGTTGCCGCCGATCAACTTACATAGTAATGTTAAAATTGAATATGCTCCTACTTTGAAATTCTTGGAGTCGAAAGTTTATAACAAAAGAATACAACGTCAGGTAATGGGGGAAAAACAAAAGACAGCATTGAACAGTGAAAACTATCCAGATGGAAAAGAAAATTTTGAAAGATTGATTGATTGATTGATTGATTGATTTTCCATACTATTAGTCCTGTGTTTAGGACTGTTATAGGAGTGGGAAATGAATACTTCATACGAAATATGCAGAGGTAAGACAACAAAGTCACTTGAATTAGTACATACAGATCTAAATTTCAGAAAGCGCGCTCAAAGTAGAAAAGCATTCCTTAGATTGGCTGCAAGACACAACACTTTCGCGCAGTGCATTCCACTCGCGTGTTGTGCACTCTCTATTGTGTATGTATTTTGTAGATGCCGACTGTGCTTATTTCTTGAAAGTCTAGACTGGTGTGGTGTAACATATGACGCAGTGTTGACATAAAAAAATATCAGTAAGAAGCACATAAAGAAGTTTTAGACGCTTAGTTTTTCTCCTACTGGCAAGCAACGGTAGACCGGCTTGAGAACAAAGCTGTGTGGGGGACTGAAGTCGGTGGTATCTCGAGGATATAAAGCACATAGCAATGCGTTGAACACTTTCCGATTCCTGTTCAAGATTTATTACGTAAGGGTCCCATACCTCGTTTCAATGGATGCATGTCAAAGGGATCTACAGAGAAAACCCAACCTACTATAAGCCTTTTTAACTATATTACGGACGTGCGTATTCCATCCAAGATCGTTTGCTATAGTGAGACTTAGGTATTTATATTCTTTAACACGAGTTGTCAAGGTACCATTAAGACTGTAAAGAGACACTAGCGGCTGACCTTTGTGGATGATGGTCATGCACACTGTCTTTTTAAGCTTCAAAGACATTTGCCACATGGCATACCATTCATCTAGTTTGGCCAGAGAACGATTTAGGTCTTGATCGGAATCCGTCTAGACTTCAATAAGTACTAAACAATCATCTGCAAACTGTCTAGCCTGCACATCTTCACCACATATGAAGTCGTCTTAAAATAATAAAAACAGTAATAGCCCCACCACGGACCCTTGGCAACCCCTGATGTCACGTCACACGCGTCAGAGTTGGCGTTCTGAATACTAACAATATGTCCACGTTTATTCAAAAATTAATCAAACGACCCAAGCCGGGGCTGCATTTCTTTAAAATCAATCAAAATTTGATTATTAACTTTTGATGGCTTATTTTATTGAAGGATTTCTTGAATTCTAGATAGACGACATCCACCCGATCTCTGGCGTCTAAAATAATGTACGACTTCACTTAACTGCGTCACAGTGGATAGGCTCTTTCTAAATTCATGTTGCCTATTATTGAGTATAGAATGATTAGCTAAAAAGGTTTTAATGTATGCTTCTAAACTATCTGTTCAAGACGTTTGCTGCAGCTTCAGGTTAGTGAAATCGGCCGATAGTTCGATACATCCTACCCATCACTTGACTCTAAGATTGAAGGATAAGGAAATGTTTGTTGGTGAGGAAATAACGCTTGCTTATCCTCCATTTGATGAGTGGCGATTATTCATCAATATCGAAGGCACGGATGCTGGATCGCGTCATTCAGAATGTCGGTACTTCTTTGGCACGAACACTTCCGAAACAGAACCACAAGCTAAAGTTCACACTAAAAAAATCCCCGGAGACGAGGGGACATAAAAAAGGAACAAAACAACACCATTTTAAAATAAATAAAATACACACAGGAAAACAGGTTCTAAAATATTTTTGGACAGGACGCGGTCATTTTAATGTGTTAGTTATATTTTTATAAACGTGTTTTTTTGTATTTTTTTATTTTTGTGAAGCTAAGATAACGTGTTGTATTTGTCCCTTTTTTTTTTTTGTGAAGCTATACGGGGTTATTTTCTATTTCCCGGAACGCTACGCCAAACCGTTCAGATTAGGCATTGGGCCAAACTCATAGGCGCTGACCTTTTGGCGTGAATACATAAAGCAGTTCGGGTAACCGCACTCCCACCCGATTCTCCGACACGTACTATCCAAAAGCAGCACAAATAAAAACGATTTACAAGATTCACTTACGTTAACACAACAGACCCTCAAAGTAGACCTATAAAAAATAATTAGGAACTGGACGGACTGAGAAGATTCGGGTGACACTTCCTTTAAACGAGCTCCTCGATCTTGACAAGACATGGGACAAAGAATGCCGCGCGCCAAAATATTATATTAGACCTACACTTAGCGAATGAAGAGTAGTAAGAAAGACATTGGAAACACGCTCACACCAATCTACTGAAGAAGGGAGGGCGCTATCGCTCAAAGACCAATCAATTTACGACAAATTTCAACCTTTGCGCACTTTTATTCGAATTTAGATAACGCCCTTGTTAAGGACGTCACGACGTACATCACAGACACGGTCGGGCGTCGTTTCTTCGCGTCGATAAGGCCTACCAAAGACGAGCCTGTGGCAGCTCCGCTGGCGGACGCTATAATCAAATCACACGGTGGTTGTCGCATGTTTGTGGGGATAAGATAATTAATGTAATTCACTTTTCCGGTATCTTCGAGAGGTATGCCTTTTACTCCGTCGTTCGTTTATTTGAAAACACGGCTAAAGCAACCGGTACTTGTAATTGAATAACAACCTGCGGTAAACAAACCTGGACTACGCTTCCTCTAGGTCGGCAGACCTGTTTTGTTGAATTCGCAAACACGGAGACGACGCGAAAACATTGACCCGTAAGCGCCATTCGTGTACGTCTGATTCAGTTAGGATGTGCTTCAGAGCGGAGGGTGATAAAAAAAAAAATGTAAGCCATACAGTTTATGAAATGCCTGCGCGTCTATTTTCCCGCTAAACACTTCAAGGGCCAATCTCTGAGATCTACGAAATCAGCTCAGCGAATGATGAGGCGAAACATCTGCTTAGACCTCAAATTAAGTCTGCTCTGTGGCATTACGCAACGCAAGTGTGGCGCTTTGCATTGCACAGTGCCAGAGCGCGGACTTCATTTTTAGGTACAAACGGATATTCCGCCTCATCATTCGCTGAGCTGATCTCGTAAATCGCAAAGGTTGGCCCTTCGAGTGTTTTGCGGGTAAGTAGACGCGCACGCATTTCTTAGAGTGTATTGTAGAAATCTTCCCCAACTCGACCGCTATCAAAAAGGCTGCAACTCAACCCTCTATTTGACTGGAAGAGTGGTAAAATTGATAAGCTGGTCCATGTATCTTTAGTGTCATTCAACCAAGAAAGACAGGCTGGAAGATAATAAAATGTATCGCCTTAATTTTTAATATATAATGCGCAAACTATAATTATAAGCCCTCGCCTGTCGTAGGGCCCCTGTATAAGCAAGGTAGCACATCATCACCCTCCTCCTCTGACGGGCAAACTTTTTATCTTTATTTTTTTTTTTTTTTTTACTTTCACACTTACGCATGGACGGTAGCGCCGCCTGAATCGCTCCAGGGTAGAGATGTATCCGCGGACTAAACAGCACTGTCACGGTACGCCCTCTGCGTTCAAGTCGATGAACCGCAAAGAATATACTCGAAGAAAGACGATGGAAGCCGTGACGTTACACTTTTGGCGTTATTTGATTGGAAGGCAACTCCTACTTCCCCGTGCACGCTCCTTTATCTTAATTTTTTGCTCTTTCGCACTTTCGCGCGTCGACGGTAGCGCCGCCTGGATAGCTCCAAGATAGCAGACGGCGTTCTTCAAAGGATGTCGCTACTTTTTCATATAAAGGAGCTTTAGTCTGTTGTTGCGGGGAGCTGAAATTAATAATGTTAGGTTTCACTTTTTAGTATGGAATTGATATTTTCCCAAGAAAAGGCAATTAGAATAAAGAAATTATTCCTTTGGAACAACGGTACCCAAAACGCAGACATTTGACGTGAGAACTATAGCAAGATAACTAGGCAACATGCGCTCATTATTCTGCAAACATACTGGGCATGACGTATGATCATAATAAAGGCTACAGCGCAGACTCCTTTCATTTAAGGTCTATACATAGTTTCAGCACCGCCATTCGCCGAACTTCTACAATAGACAAAGGCACTGACAACTCTGAGTTTCGTTACGGGAATGTAGACGCTCCAGGTTTTGTTTACGCGGAGCGCAATTTTGTACGCTTTTCTTACAGGGGTTGTGGTGACGTCAGAACGCCCAGCTCCGATTGGCGTTCTGACGTCATCACAACCCGTGCAAACGTTGCAGACAAACTTGGACTCCGGATAGTGTGGAATAAATTTTGAGCAATGGACATCTGTCGAAGGCATTTTCCAAAAATTCTTGATACAGATTCGCGCCAAAGCGTACCTTGAAGTCGTGGGCACCGATAAAATAGCTTTGCACAAGGGGTGTGCAAATTCCGGGTTCGAATAGAATATAGCACTGCGTCATTCATAACCTTGACAGTGGAAGCTAAAGCCACAAAAACCGGTTTTCTTAACAGCGTCAAAACTAGGGACGACTCTGGGCTATTCCTTATAAACAGGTACTGGGACACCTCTACGTATTACAGATGAAAACTGGGTAGTGACACAAACGAAATTTGAAGACGAGACAAAAATATGGGCGCGTTTTTTTTTTTTTTTTAACATAAAGGCACAAGTTCGTAGTTTTAAGATACACTAAGACCGGACGTATAGACATGTTTAGGCAGCTCTGCATTGGAACAGCCATAACTCAATTTGACTTTTTATTTCCTTTATTCATTTTGATGCACCCAATAACTAAGGTGTCTTGACAAGTTCTTGTTTTACTACAAGTCTGAAGGCTCTCGCTACAAACGCGAAACTTTTGAGGTATCCAGTCACACATTTTAGTGACTGGTTAGTCTCCGAGGAAGCTTCTCTTAATTGAGGCTCTTCTTTTGAAGCAGAACATTATAGCACGCTTGACTCTGCCGTCCGAATTGAGCGACAGCTGTGAAATCAGTCGACCAGATATGAAGAAAATATTGACGCACAACATTTAGCTTATCTTGGCGTTTTTCTTTTTCTTTTATACGGTACATTCTCACCAAACAAAATCGCCTCGAAAACCAAACCAAAAAAAAAAAAATCTTCGTCGATTTTTTAGTTACACATTTCACAAAATTATTATGTACTAATAGCAAAAGTGTTAAAGTTACATCCAGCCTTTATTTGTACAGTAGTCCTTAAAAAAAGTACAAATTTTAATATATAATATTTTTGTGCGTGTCTTTTTGGGGAGGGGGGAGCGGAGGGGAAGGGGCAGGAGGGGGGGGGGGGGGGACTGCACACTCATCGAGATAAAGCTGGAATGAGGAAACCACAAATCCCCAACTTCAAAAAGTTTCAATTATATTAAACGACAGGCGCCGTTAAAAGTGGTCATTTACATTGTCATGTTCCCGCCGCTCTCACGTTGTGCCTGTGAGTAACGAAGGCAATGAACCTGCCTCGACAATCCGAGAAACGAAATGCCGAGACAGAAGCGTTCGCTTTCTTTCCTCAGACCTAACCCCTTGCGAGCGCGCACTTTTGTATTTCCGGCACGCGACAAAAACTAAATCGCACAAGCGCACACATTTAGGAGGTTTTCACTGGACGCCATGCTTGAGTGCACTGTACACTGCGCGTGCTCAGAACAAACTCACATTAACAGGCTACTAAGGCAGGCAATATTAATGCTGTGGACTCAGCATGCGCTTATCAGCCGCGGTCATCAATGACTTCAGTCACTGAATCCCGGGAACGTAGCGCCAAGCTCCCCATATATGGTCATCATTGTGGTCCATGGAATGAAGAGTTTCTCTTTGGCCCGTTTATTCTTGATGATCCGATTCGAATTCCCGGTGGCATGTAGTAAACGCATGTCTTGTATGCCAAGATTTTGTTATCCACCGACCGGCGAAACAAGTGTGCCATTCGCACCGCCACCACGGGAAGCGTCCGTAGTCAAAGTCATTGCAAACTAATTTAAGTACGCAAGAATAACAATATCATTGTAAGATATGTGTGAATATAATCATGTTTGATGAATTTTTACATGCATAGTCTCAAAGACAGTATGCATTCGGGGAGCGCTTTCTGTACAATGACGTTCCATATTGATATTCGCGCGACTGGTACAGAACCATAGAATTATCATAATGTACACTAGAGTTTTAACTGGCGCTAGTGTCGATGCGACTTCCATGACGCAAATTGAAGCAGACAGCAACCAGTCTACTTTTGCGGTGCTCCTGTGCATTCCTATGGGAAAACGCGCGTGCATTTTGTCTCTTCGCGAGATAATAAGACGAAACACTTTGGTTATTTGGGGCGTATATAGTATGTACCTTGATTAATATTGTAAAAGTGTAATTGCTTTAGTTAGCGCATTTTTCTTTGTCAGTGAACGATGTTTAACTTCGCTACATTTCAATCCCAAACGTGTGTTCCGCAGCACATATGTAAAAACAAGCGTCGATTCAAAGCAAAAATTACAATCGAAAAGAGTATAGAGTGTGTTCAAGGCTCGCGAGAATTCTGATGACGCTTATATATTGCTAATATGCCAGTCCTGTCACTATATCAAAATGACCCCGTCGTGCATGAGCGGATAAAAGCATTCAAATCGCAAAGAATAAAGTCCGCGGGCTATGAAAAGTGCCTATATGCATTGTTTTCTCTGCCGGGCAGCTTTTATCAAGCACTTGTTCTGAAATATTGCGAGCGTGCGGGTGATATTTTGAACGTAGAACAAGCAGCTTCGCTCAGAACAGAAAGAATAAAGCGGTACCTACTTATTTAAAATCGGAATAGATTACGTGGTTTATTCTGAGCGTAAATGCACAAGTACTTACTGATCCAGTGTTACTGCGGCGTTCTTGCCGTGTCCCTTAATTTCCAGATGTTCTTCATTCGTTTGGCATGTATATCCCTCATGCTGAAAAGCGCCGACGTCGTGTTCGCGCTAACGGTGTCCGACGGTGCACATAAATACACGTACGAAGCTGTTTCAGCACCATTTTTAATGCGATTAATTTAAAAGAAAAACGCCGTAACTGACCAATTATTTCGTCGGCCTGACTGAAAAAAATTTATCAAGCTACTTAGTGCGTACGAAGTATTCGAGCTACTTGCTCTTATAATTGAGCGCAGGGAGAAAATGCACTCACTTTTCCCCATAGAAATGCGTTACCGGAAGTAAATTTTCGACTGGCTGCTCTCTGCTTCAATATGCGTCAGCACAATAGCGCCACTTGAAACTCTGGCGTAAATTATAATAACTATATGTACAAAAACCTTTTCGAAGCTCCGAAAATTTAAAAGGGACGACATCGCAATTGTAATGGCGACAAAGACCGACCAGCCAATCTTTTTGCGAGGTTTTGGTTGCCTCAATGTATTAGTATCTCTGTGCGTAAGGCTAGCAGGCAGGGAAGGCCATGGCACTGCTTTCCCAGGATCTAGTGTCTTAATTTAGCCATGACCGACAATAATAACTTTCTATAGCCCTTTGTTTAATAACTTAACTTCCTGATAATTACTTTCATTTTTCTTTAATTTTATTGAAAAAAACAAGACCCCCAAAGGCTCTCAGCAGCGCCATCTAAACAATCAAATAAAATGAAAAATTACTTTTTTCCCTCTTTTTCTCTCTCCTCCATATGAACGCGAGTCCTCCCACGCGCTATAAATGTTATCAGAACTTGCACGTGCGCAGTATTTACGCAAATATTTAACGGGTGATTGCATATTTCGGCCTGAAGAATAAAATATAATATTACTGAGAAACAAAAAGTAACGTTGAAATCGGGAAGCCGTGTTTTCCTTTGGTAGATAGTGATGTTCATAAGCAAACACCAGTCTATGTGAAAGGGAAATAAAAACTCTAAGAACTGACTGTTTCAGAAAAGCAGAAAAAGGGTGATTATCTTTTCGTTTCTTGATTCAGAGTTTGTTCTTCAGTATCGGCTAATGCCACAGTCTCAGTCACTGGGGAGCAATAACAAGATGCCCAAAGTTTCTCGAAGGGGGTACTCTGCCGTTTTCTTTGTAGTCCCCGATTTGCCTGAAAATTTATTAAAAAGGCCGACAAACATCGCTGAAATGTTAATTATCCCAAATAATTGGCCCAGAATAATTTATTTTCGAAAATTAATTCCATTTGCCAATTTTGGCCGTCACCGTGTCTTTGTTTAAGTGAAACTTTCTACTGGCAAGAGTAAAACAAAGTGACGTCAGCGGAAGGCAGGGTTCACGCTTTGGACTGTGGAGTGTGTTTCCAACCGATTATAAGCGGTTTTGGGGTGTCGAATGAAGGCTTTGGAAGCTCGCTTCAACACCCGCGCAGCAGCACAAAACAAATGACTCAACAGAGTCCGTTTTGAGGCTGACTCCTCGACCTGCAAGCCTGCCTTCCGCTAACGTCAGGGCTCTGAAAATCGCAGGTTTAACTCAATGCTGGTTTTCGGCGTCATTTTCACTTGCCAATTTAACAAGTACTATTCTGAATGTCGCGATACAAAATTGCACAGCGGAAAGGGCAAAGGCCGGTGACTCCGGAAGATATGGTTTGTTGGAAAAGCTGAGAAAACCGCAAGAGCACCACTTCGAGCCGTCACCCAAACGTTTTTCTTTGCTTAAAATTGTCAGAGATTACCTATGCTCGTGTAATGAGTATCACAAGGCAAATTATAGGGAGTTGTAAGTAATTCGTTTTATTCAATATTAAAAACCATCGAGTAAAGCGCATTCTTTGTGACTCTCGCCAATCTGCATTCCAATTCCCGTTATTCAAACATAGATAGAACGCTGATAACCCTGAAGACGCCGGGTGTGACCTGTTTTACGAAATAATCTTGCTTCCTAACCGTTCTTCGGCTTTCTTATAGTCTAATGCAGCAATCTCATCAGCTAAGAAGCAATGCTGTATCCTTTAGGATTACCTATAGCGTTGCTTTGTAATGCTCTATGTACATATACTGTGTTTTTCTTAGGTAGAGTTTCTTTTTTTTTTTTTTACTACGAAACTTGTTTATTTGAGTTTGTTCATTATGCGTAGGATTTAATAGGGAAGTTCGCTATGTGGTTTTAATTGTTTTTTCAATGCAATTCTAGTTTTAGTATAGATCTCAATTAGCTTCATAATGCTTTTATTTTTGATGCTTTACGGAGGATTATTACGTTTCTATTGTGTCAAATACGTCTGCTTTTCGCGCTCCGAACCAAGATGGGGCAAAGGCCTCGTGAGGCAGCACATACGCTTTTTTTTTTCCCTGTGCGTTCATTTCCCCGTAAGTCCAGACTCAGCGAAATCAACGAGCTGATGGGACAAATCAGACAGTATCACGAGGGCAACATCATATGGTATTTGTCATATTTCTGTATGTGTTCTATCATCGCTGAACCAATTGTAAACAAAACAAAGACCCAGTGACTTGCACTTTTGATGCTGCACGATTGGTCTCATTCGTTCATAGAGTCGGCTGCGTCTGGACCTAAAATAAAACCAGAAATAGTCGAAATAAAAAATAAAAAAAAAACTTGGAGGACGCTTAAGCTTCGCCTTTAAGCGTGGAACACAATATCGTTATCGGGCCGCGTTCGCATCGCCTTCTCATTCGCTCCTCGTGCTCTCCCTGCTAGTGAGCAGGAAGTGGGGCGAACATGGCCTGGTCAGTGGCGACATTCTGCTTCGGGCGCTTGCACCGTACGACGGACGCAGAAACGAAGTACAGGCCCCCCTCTGCGCTTCTGTACCACCGCAACAAATAAAGAAAAAAGAGTCGTCATTGAGCCCATTCTGCCGGTGCAATAAAAAGGAGAGGTTCTTATTTTGAATTCGTAACTTGAAAATAAAAATTATATCACAATTCAGAAAGACAACAATAACGGCCGAACTACTTTTGTGTGTCAACGCTCCCGAGTAAAACAGTAAAACAGTAAAATACGCATCTTAAGCCATAGGTAATTGAGAACGTAACTGAGATGAAATTTCGTTGGGATTTTGATTTGATGGAATAACTGTTTCTGTAACAAGGAAGCCAGACGCGAGGATGGATGAACGGATGCACACGGGTTAACCATTTTAACCTGGAGGCAGCTCACCCCACCTAATTAGTGTTTTGAATTCGACGGGTAACATATACCGGATATTAGAGTACATTAAGCTTAAGTCCTTAAATTTTACTCATATAAAAATATATAATTCCAATAACGTAAGCGCCTCTACGCAACCCGGCAAGCTATGAAGAAAAATAATATTACGAAAAAATGTATCTTCTGAGTCAGGTAAGCTCGCCTTGGTTTATTTTCAATTTCCGGAGGCATCATTTTATCTCGCGCCACATGAACCTCAATGCTTTTCCTAAATCAGTCGCCTAATCAGTAACTTTTTTTTCACGTTTTGTTTCCAGTCATCTGTGTAGATGTCCGGTACGCGATGTAGTCTGTAGGCGAAAACGCGCGTACTATAGTGCTTGCATCCGGAAAGCTGCCTCCATCGATTTCGTATGAGGCAGAATTGGGACTCAAGTTTAAACACAAGATAATGGGCAAAGACTTGGCGGTGCAGGAAAACATTTACGCATTTTTCATTCTCAAGAAGGTAAAAGTCCGTTACATCTAACGTACAACGCTTACGACGATTTTTACGTCGTCTGCGCCATTGGATAGTTGTTGGTTCAAGTGTCCGAGGCAATCAAAACGAACGAAGAGTACACTGGGTGGTGGTGGTGTATTGCTTTTTTTTTTTTTCTTCCTACCAGGCGATGCAAATGTGTGTGGACGTTTGGAAAAACAAGTCCAGTGTTTGGCGCCACCGACGGATGCGTGTACCTGGGAGATTCGCAAGGCGACGTCACAACCGTATCGTCGTCCGCGGAATCGATTGGCTGCGGTGAAGTGTCTCTTTTGTGCGCAGTGCATTGCGGGCGGATAAGGGAGGGCATGGACTTTGCCGACAACCTTCCACGGGTTTCTATCGAAGTCCCTTTTCCGTCCATGGTGCACGACGACATTCGCCTCAAGATGAAATTCATCGACGCTCATCAACACTGGAGGGTCGAGGTCGGAACCAGGTCCAAGCCATGCGTGCGTTGAATCAAGCGGTGGGTCGTTGCATCCGGCAGTCCAAGGACTGGGGAGGCATGCTGCTCATAGATCATCGCTTGTTTCAACACTATATTTGGAAAGACATGTCCGATTGGATCAAAGAACAAGAAGACAAACACTGATGAAGCGCAGACTTTTATCGCTGAATTAACAAACCACACTCCAATTGAGGCGCCCCTCCACTTCCTCAAGGAAGGCGTGAGGACTTGCACCGTCCAATCGTCACAACGTATAGGCGGCCTATAGGCTGCTTAGCCGGCGTCGCGATTGGCCAACGCCAGCCCTTGCACCTTCCTTAGTGAAGTGGAGGGGCGAATAAATTGGAGTGAGGTTTCTGAATTTGGTGGTTAGTACACGTAGCAGTGTGTGTTGCAAAAGCGAGATCAAGGCGAACTCCGCTGTCTCACTAAAACTGTGCATTGCAGCCAAGCTGCATCGTATTCTTCAAAGTCCTCGGACGGTAGATCTAAAAAATACATTTCGTACAAACAGAACGCCCTAACCCCCCGCTATGAGGAGTTCTGCATCGCAAGATTTGCATTGTCCGTGATAAAGTGCAATGGCTTCGGGCGAAGCGTACGGTACCGTGCTTTTAAAAGTACGAACGCGTTTGTTGGTGAGATGAACGTCACTCCAATCGATGACAGTACGTTTCATCTTGTCGTCTATCACAGCGGTTTCCGCCTTTATATCGCAGTGATAAACATTACATTGTTTACCCGCGTCGTAGAGTATCGTGAATACATGACGAAATACGTTTCGAATGTCCAATTGTACGTTGGAATTTATTTATTTATTTATTTATTTATTTATTTATTTAGTATACCCTCAGGGCCAAAGGCATTAGAGAGGGGAGTGGTTACAATCAAGAAGAAATTAAACAAACAGAGTACAGCAAAAATGGTAATACAAATAAACAAAAAATGGCATATAATCATACAATGTTAGCTAAGGCGTTCTTGAAGTGATGGGAGTCTTCGATAGTGGCTATTGAAGCAGGAAGGCGATTCCACTCGTCAGATGTGCGTGGCAGAAATGACTGAAAGAAAGCGTTAGTTCTGGCTGATGGAATTCCAACCTTATTAGCATGATCAAACCGAGATGAGATGTACTGAGGAGGTAAAATAAGTTCGTCGTGCAGATGTGAATGGTAAAACAATTTATGAAAGAGACTGAGAAGAAAAGCTTTACGGCGAGATGCGAGAGATGGCAGGCTGAGGCTAGACTTCATTGAACTTATGCTCGCGGTTCGGTTATAGTTAGAAAGTATAAAACGAACAGAATTATTTTGGACCATTTCGAGTGAGTTTATTAGGTTTTCTTGGCTGGGATCCCAAACTGACGCGGCGTATTCCAATTTAGAGCGAATTAGTGTGGTGTAAAGCAGTAGTTTTAATGACGAAGATGCTCGGGCAAAGTTACGTCGAAGGTATCCCAACATCCGGTTAGCATTATTAATCACGTATGTGGTATGGGCGGTCCAAGTCAGACCATGTGAAATATGAATGTCAAGATATTTCTATGAGGATACAGGGTCAAGGGGTATGTTATTAAGGCAGTATTTTGGCAATTGGCAAGGTTTTCTGGACACATGCATTAGTTTACACTTGTTAATATTTAATTCCATGCGCCATGCTTCGCACCAGACAGAGATAGCGTTAAGGTCAGATTGAAGGCAGATCATGTCATTATCGCAAGTTATTTCACGAAAAAGTACGCAGTCATCAGCAAACAAGTGAATGTGGGAGGAAACAGTTGACGCGAGATCATTAATGTAAATAAGAAAAAGAAGAGGACCAAGCACCGAGCCTTGCGGTACACCAGAGTGGACACTGCGCGGCTCGGATGTTAGATCGTTAGCTGAAACAAATTGTGAACGGTTAATAAGAAAGAATTCAAGCCACGTGAGAAGTTTGTGATCAAGGTTTAGTTGACGCAGTTTATAGAGCAGCAGCTTATGACAGACCTTATCGAATGCTTTGGAAAAATCTAAAAATATGCAATCTGCTGATGATGAGTGGTCGAGGATGATATTCATTTTATGCATGAAGGACACCGGTTGTGTTTCACCGGAGTAAGTTTTTCGAAAACCATGTTGCGCGAATGTAAAAAATGAATTCGATTCGAGAAAGTTAGCAAGATTGGAAAACAGAATATGTTCAAGAATTTTACAAGGGATACTGGTGAGTGATATGGGTCGGTAGTTGAGTGCAGAGGTCTTGTTACCTGATTTGTGGAGTGGAATCACCTTCCCGACTTTCCATTCCGCGGGTAGAAAACCATTGTCGAGTGACTGCTGAAAGATCTTTGTTAGTATGATAGAGGAATAAACACTTGTGCTTTTTAAGAATTTTGGATTAACTAGATCGCAACCAGGGGCAGAAGAAGGCTTTAATGATCTAAGTAGGTGTTCTACCCCAGCTGGCTCAATCAATATGGGAAACATTACTGCGCAATCGTACGAATGAACGAAGGGTAGAGAGGGATACGCAGATTCTGAAAAGTTGCGTATAAAACATTCATTAAGAGTGGACGCGCACAGGTTAGATGGGATTACATTATCAGTATCATCGATGAGGATTATTTTATTATCATCTTTCGGATTTATAACGCGCCAGAACTTTTTAGTGTCGGTTGTTAGCATTAAAGGTAACGTTTGCTGTTGAAATTCTTCCTTGGCTTTTTTTACTGCTGAGACATATTCGTCGGCAGCCTGTTTGTAAGGTATCCAGCGGTCATCATTTGAAGATCGCTTGGCTGATTTAAAAAGACGTTTTTCTTTTGTTTGACAAACGCTTGATGTGAAGATTGTACCATTGTGCGTTACGATTATGACGAACAGTATAAGTAGGGATGTATTTATTGGTTAGCTCGTTAACTTTCGCCAAATATAGTTTCCAGTTAGCTTGTACGCTACGAAGATTGAAATCCTCCAAAAATATGTCAAGGAAAGCTGATAGTTCATTATTGATAGCTTCAAAATTAGCTTTTTTATAGTTTCGAAAAGTTTTCGACTTTTTAGGAGCTGAAGGTCTCGACAGGTTAACGTGAAATGAAAGGAGGGCATGGTCGCTTAAACCAGGCAAATAAGTAATGTCCGAAATGAAATCAGATCTAGAGGACAATACGAGGTCAAGGGTGTTAGCTGCCGACTGGGTGATTCTCGTAGGCTGCTTGACAACTTGTGTAAATGAAAAAACAGAGCAAAAGTCTAAAAACTCCTTCGCTAGAGAGGAGACAGGGTGCATCAGGGGTGGTTCACTGTTCCATGTTATGTTCGGGATGTTAAAATCGCCAAGCAAAAATAAAGGTAACGTGGGAAAGCGCGATGAAACAATGTTTGTTGCGTCGTGAAGCTCATTCACAAATGTGGAGGACTAAGTGGGGGGACGATAACACGCACCAACAATTAATTTTTGATGAGTTAGCTCAATGAGAGCCCACACAATTTCAAGGTTACTGGAAATATGAATGCATTGCGATGGGAAGTCTTTGGAAATGGCCAGAAGGACGCCACCGCCCTGACGAAAGGTGCGGTCGCAACGATAAATGAAAAAATTATTAGCGCTCGAAAAAATTTCACAATACCGAACATACGAGTGCAGCCACGTCTCGGTTAAAACTATTACGTCAGCATTGCAGGTGTCTATGGCAGAGGTTAAGGAATCGTGCTTGTTAACAATGCTGCGAACGTTAGAAAAAAGAAATGATACAGACGCTAAGTTTTGTCCACTGCCCCTCGCGTTTCCCTACGTGGTGGCACGTGCCGCGGTGCTTGGATGACGGTTCACTTGTGCCAGTAGTGGCGCATGCTCGATTACGCTATCACTCAGCAGATGGTAGACGTAATGCTTGTTGTTGATGATAACTTTGTTGTAACGCAGCGGAAGGTGGGTGCGCCCGGTTGGTTTTTCGCAAACGCGATTAGCTTCTTATGCGCGTGTCGCGTGGCGGGCGAGAAGTCTTCACTGACCGTTACGTTTGTTGCTTTCAATTTTGTACGCGCGGAAAGTATATTCCCCTTTATTTTATAACTTGAAAATTTGACTATGATAGGACGGCATTTACTCGGCGAGTGGGTACCGAGACGATGAGCCCGTTCGATTACATTGTCAGGTAGGACGTCAAATAGGCATGTTGAAACGCTTTTTATCTTCGCCTCGGACTGTTCCCATGACTCATGAGAATCAGGAATACCCCAAAAAAGCAGGTTGTCTCGCCGTGATTGGTCCTCCAGCTCATCGAGGCGTGATTGCAAAAGGTTCTGCTGAGTGGTCATGGTCTCCACTGAACCATGGAAGCTGGACATATTTTGGCCAAAATCGTCAAAGGCGTTAGTTTTTTCTTCAACGGCATCTAGTCGTTTCTGAATGCAGCCAATTTTGGTTTCAATATTTTTTTGCCAGCCTTAATTGACTTTACGTCCGCAACCAACTCAGCTTGACTCTTTGCAGATTGCACTGACCGCGCGTGAAGGTCTTTCAGAAGGTGAAAAGGACAGCCATTTGTTCTGAGGGCTCATCAGGCAACGAATCTAACTCAAGCAAAGCCTCAGAACGGGTGACGGGTCCCGGGTTCATCTCTACGTCCCCAGAGCACAGTAACAATAACATCATTGAGTAACATTCGCCAAGAGTTTCACACATGACCCGTGGGCACGGGAGCAGAAATAAAAAACGGTTGTCGTTTTTTTTAGCAAGGAATGGTATAGAACATTCTGTAACAACGTACTATTTGTGGCCAAAAATGCTACGCACGCAAAATCTTTATTAGACCAATTTTTCAAACAAATTGTAATTCCTTCTCTACGACACTTTGATATTATTTTCAAAATAACGCAAATTCCAGACGGCGATTTATTACTAACTTTGAGAATGATGCTGTTATCTTTCGAAACCCAAACCCTGAAATCCTTAGCCCTATAGAGCGGCGTCCTAAAAGAAATTACGTGATATCGCCAACCGTCACCATCCTCCTTTTTTTTTTCGAACGAGTACATAAATACCCGAGATCCAGCTACATTGACACACACTCATATTATAAGCGTTTGTTTAAAATGACTACCAAGTTACTTGCAACTCTCGAAGTCGACGACGATTTTGCGAATAATTTAACCAAAGAATTTCAAAATAAAATAACCAAAATCGTTTCAATTTTTCGAACGTCGATCGTTCCATTGATTGAGCTTTCCAAGGACGTTTCTGAAAAATACGAAGACTTAATGATAGCTGTAGATAATCACGTGTCGCACGACCTGGTCTATAAGCCTCGCGAAAAGATAGTTCCGGACGACGCTAGATTGGTAGTGGACGTGATGAATTGGTTCAAAACGAATATAGCTGGTGAGACTAGGAGAAGTAAAATGACAATCTGTACGGCAATAAAGCCTGTGTTTATTCTTTTTTTTGTCCGTAGAGAATGAGAATTGTGTCTCTGTTACCAAACGTGATCGGAATCCATCATCAAATTCGAATTACATATTCTATGAGTAAAACTGGTGGCGATGTAAATAAACTTTTAAATGAAGCCCAATTCTAGAACGTAACACTAGAACGTAGAATAGATGAAAACGCGGTTAAAAAAAACTCCTCTTCAAGATTTATTCGTTTCCAAAGATATAGCTCGGGCGTATGAACTGTTCTAACAGCAAGACAACCGTAAAAAATAGTGAATGTCAGCCGCATTTGAATAGGCTCTCCTACATCGAGGCTATGACGTGCCCATCACAAGTAAGTTGGGGGAAGGCGGTTTCGGCATCGTGTATGCTGCTGCACGTCTGGACGATGAATCCCGGACAAAAGCTCACCCATTTTTTAACAGACCCGTACAAAAGCTCACCAGGAGAAAATTTCACGTTGGTCTTATAGAGATACCAAGTTTAGAGAAATCAAGTTTAGAGAAAAAGGCGATGAGCCTCCTTTTAGCGAATTCGTCCACCGCAAAGCGGCGTGTACGGATAAGTCACGTGAGTTAACATTTTTGTAATGAGCCGCCGCGGACTGCCGTCGCGAAGCGGCGGGAGCGCAGCAGGGGTCTTGGGTTAGCGCGCGCACCAGTGATTCACGCGCGAAGTAGAAAAGCCTTTTTTTTTAAATAGCGTCTCCTTTTCGATAAACGGCATTTCTCTAAACTGAGGCTCTGCTTTCTCTAATTCGTGCTTCAATAAAACGTGCCTGTTCTCTAAAACGTGTTTCGACGAAATGGCATTCGATCAACCGTAGTAAACCCTTGCGTGGGATGGGGTACAAGATCACCTAAACATGTTGAAATTTCCATCGCATCCGCATTTGATTTCAGCCCGTGTTTCACCCGGGTAGTAAAAAAAAAATGAGGTGAGCTTTTGTTCGGGTCTGTGAAAAAACAGGTGACCTTTTGGCCGGTGAGCTTCTGTCCGGTTAGCTTTTGTCCGGTGAGCTTTTGTCCAGTTACCCTGAACGATAACAATCCGATAGCCGTGAAGCACATTTATTGTAAAGGCATGTGGAGGTAGCACACCGTTAAAAATCCTTCGTATAAGATACCGATGAAGATACACATAATGAATAGAGTGAAAGACATTGACGGTACAATTAAGTTAAACGATTGGTTTAAATTGATTGATTTGATTTGATTTGAATTGATTTCAGCCCGTTTACGTTTTGATCACAGAACGATCAATAAAGAGCATCTTTTTTATTTCTATTTGATGTCGAACGTTTCGAGCGAAAAAAAAGTCATTCACATATTCAAACGACTCTTCCAAATCATCCACGACTGTTCGGTGAGGTGCGCAACCGTCCATTGTGATTGAAAGGAAAATAACATCTTGATCAACAAAGAAACAATGTCCAGAAAACATCTCGAATTTCGATTTCGCCATCGATTGTTCGAAACGTGCTAGAAGAACGTACGCTGGGATACTATCGTATGCGCCACATGAATGGTATAAAATTGGTTTATATTATCCAGAATGTACTGTAGTATGGTCCTTGGCTGTGATATTACTCAAACTATTGTTCAAAGAAAGTCCGTTCAAGACAGTGGCGGATATTAAGAATTTCGAAAGCTTGGATCCCATTGCAATGTTTGAGACAAGAAAAGCCGAGTTCGCTACAAATGTCATTGTATTGTTAAGTTCCCTCATGAAAAAGAAAATGCAAGATAGGCCTGTTATAGCATAGTGTACAATTCCGCGCTGAGTCTTTGACACAACAGTGGGATGTAATAAATCTTGTCAAAATAAACAAACAAATCCCAAGTCAACTCTACGTTTTTTTTTTTCTCCACAAGCAAGGTACCCAGCAACAACTCTCTAAATGCTACCATGCAAAAAAAAGACACCTTGAAAACAATATTTCTCGGTTACTATGCGATTTCGGACATGTTCACTTGTGAGTAGAAATTCTGAGAATCATTCGGGTGAAGAGAAAGCGTCTGAGTAAAAAGGTTTTTCCTTAGCTGAGACCCAAAAAATAAGCCTCTTACTGGGCTCATCTTTTTCTCTAGATGCAGTGCATAGTAGGGGGCACGTCTATTGAAGGGGTGTGCATTAGAGATGGAGTGTTCGCTGCAACAAATAAAGAAAGGTTCGGTGAAACCAGTTAAAGAAACTCCTTGGAATAAACTGTAAAACGAATGGCTAATTTGTCAATTTAGTCAGTCTTCAATAAGTGGTTTTTCTTAGAAACGATTTCTTTCCACATACAATGTATACAACCGTGAAAGTCTCTAAGCCCCCCCACTTTATGGGGGCTTTATTTATTTTTTCTCTCTCTAAAGCTCAAAAATGAAGAAAAAAAAATACCCCGAGCGAGATGGTCGAGGATAAGCTCCCCTCCTAGTATACAGCGTTTGACAAGGTCACCCTGTGGCCCCGGAGGGGGAGATGGGTTCGAGGCCACGAGACGAACTGCTATCGCTATAAACACATTGAGCGAACACAGGATGTAAGTCAGAACGGAAAGGAGATAAACAAAACTAAGAAAGAAGTCACCTTGAACATGAGCAAAGCCAGTAGTAACCTCTCGAAGAGCGGATGGAAGGCATTGTGTGGAAAGAGTGTGTGTGTGTGTGTGGGGGGGGGGGGGGGGGGGGGGGGTAATTTATCTACTTGGCGGCAGCCGTTAACCCACCGTGGAGGAAGTGAGTGTGAGAGGGAACTGAGTGTGACTGTACTGCTCGACTAGGTGTATCTAGCGAGACCAGCCGGTCGGACTAGGGTGCCTACATGTTTCCGCTCCGCTTTAGGGTGGCGCCAACTTCTTGTTACCCTTTCCCAGATCCTCTCCCACCGCCATTTTGACCCACTTCTTATTTGGCTAAACGTACACAACGTTGAGTTTTCGTAGCTTCGACACACCGGCAACACTGTGAGGCCACTTCCGTTTCCGTTCATAACAGGAGTCGGACGAGTCGGAGGCTCAGCGGGATGACGGTCGGCGTGGCTGTCACTCTCTTTATTCGGGTGTTTCATACTTTGAAGTTGCGAGCAGGAAGTATGCGCTGCGTCTATCGAAACGTGAGTCCCCTCGACAAAATGGAACGCAACAGACCGGCATCGCACGCCAAAACCTCGCCGTCGGAACGAGAGCGGTGGGCGCTCCCTAGCCCTAACGAGGATTAGCGGAGTAGCGCGAGCGCACGACTGGCGAGTGTGACAAAATGGTCGACGAAACAGCGGAGGCTGCCATGGTAACGAGGTAGGCAACACTGGTTTGTCGGCAACAGGTATCACAAACGTTGTCGCCACCCTAAACAGCGGAGCGGCGGGAACATGTAGGCACCCTAGGTCGGACCATATACGGACGTTTCGGGTTGTGTTGAAATATCCTTCCGTTCTTTGCGCAAGCCAGGTCAGGAAACTCATTTGACTATACATATACGCTCCAATTTTATTCAATATCATTCGACGTCCTAAGGTCCCCAAGAAAGATCGCAAGCGCCGAAAGGGCACGAACGTCGATCCTACGATGCAAGACCCAGTGCCGTCGTCGTCGCTACCGCCACCGCAGCCAACTCGCGCTTCTTCAAGTCGACGACGTCGAAGGGTAAATAAGACTTTACCAATCGTCCTAGACGTGAACATCGTCAATGCCATGTTCAGGGCAAAGCGAGTTATCACCAGAAGCGCTAAACAACCGACGAGTACGCTACCGATTCACGAAGAATTGCCGGATGATTGGGACATGTTAACGTTCAAACTCGTGCTACCGGGGAGCGTCATCAAGAAGCTGATTCACTTGACGGTCTTCTACGCAGTACATGCCACCGAATCTGACGAGTTAATCAAACCTTATTTGCCATACCTGGAAGTGAAGGCTGTGAAGGACATTCAGGAGAAACCCGTTGCGCTAGATTTAATCACCCTGCTTAAGAAAACGATCGACGAGCTAAATACAAAAATACTACAGCCACTAACTAGAGAGTCTGACAGGAGTAAATTGTTCTACTATCGTTCCGGAACAGACATTGCCTCAAGAGCGCATACGACCCTACAACCGATCATACTAACCACATTTTCATACGAGCCGACTTGGAGTATGGGGTTCAACCTTTTTAACGGATACACGACTCCGTTGTATTATCCCTATCACTACACCGTTTCCAAGGGCCACGGCCAAACAATCGGCCGCAGAGCCCTACTGGAATACTTCCTCATTCCGGCGCTTACTTCGTACGAAGTTCGTAGCAACATTAGGGACGTACTCATCAAAACACCATCCGACCAACAAGACGCTATCGTCGAGCGAGTAATCAAAACGATTAAAGCGCTTTGCACCTTACCCGTATTCCAATGTGATGTAAACCTCTGGGAGAGTGTGGGTAAATTTGTAGAAAAGCAAAAGGATGATTTGGAAGCGATGAAAGAGCTGATTAGCCGGCTCTGTGCTCACCCTAACATCTGGGAGAACCCACAGGCGTACGCAACGGGAGTACAAACTGCAAATTCTCGTGTGCCACGAGAGACGCTGAGAGAGTTTCTAACAAACATTTTTTTTTCGCGTCAAAACACGGGTAACCAGCATGACACTTCCCTGTTAGAAGCGTCGTTCTTTTTTTACGTTACTTATAAAGTGATTAAGTTCAAAAAACCCATGGTCTGCACGTTCATAATCGAATGTACGAATGTGGACGTGCTCGCCGCGTTTTACATGCGCATGCGCGCTATATTGGACCCATACAACATGAAGTTGAACACCGCAGTTTCATTGTTCATGGTTAGACACAACATCGAAAGTATCACGGACGCAAACTTAGGCACAGTGAACGCTACTATGAAACGCGCACAGGCTGGAAAGCGCACAGCCATAGGGTTTTCCCACGTGAGTCGATACACGCCCCCAAATTCCAAAATTACAAGCCGTGGGAATAGGAAGATCTACATTTTCCATCTCACACACTCCTGTGAATCGAGTAAGGAGGATGCGTTTGCAAATCGATTTCTGAATCCACAAGCATTTGCCGACATGTTTAGCACGCTGCTAAGCATATACAGTGAAAAGAACATGGACATCACAAATTCGACAATACACGAGTGGTCTAATCGATACCTCAGTGAAGTCTTCGATTCGGTCCACATTTTCAACAAAATAATCCCATCGAGTTCTAACTTTCCTGCCACTTCGAACCCCCGACGACGCCGACACTCTGAAATGGACCAAGAAGATGTCGGCGACATGATCGAAGCGAAAATCCAACACATGACTGATTCGACGAATCCATGGGCCAACGGAGAAGAAGCGGTGGCGGCAGAAGATGCGCAATGGCTGAGTACTCTGGACAGCGCAGCATCTCCGTCGCGTCGTAAGTTTGTCTTAAAAAAAAATTAACCGCTTTTTGTTTAATCAAACTGTTTTTTTTTTTATTTACAGAGTACTTCACCCATACCACTACGGTTCCATCAGGTAAAGTTTTCTTTGTGTTTGCGTGTGCGTTTTTACTAACCGATTAACGCTTTTAAAATGCAGAATGCCCTGTCCCCAACGAGCGACAAGTCGTTGCCGAAGACAAAGGCGAAGGGGTGGAGAAATCTGTTCACGTGAGTGTTGACTACACAGTATACAATGGCAACGAAGGCGAGGCTGCGATAACCCAGATTAGACAAAACAACCACAAAGAGTGCGTAGAGGGATCGATACCCACCAATCCCAGAATGCCCCTAGTTGTGATATCCACTAGAATGCCCCTCGTTGTTACAAACTGCGAATATGATGAACATATTGATGTACAATTCGTGCGTAATGGGGAAGCGAGAGTGCATTGTGAACATGAGGGCGACCCGCAAGAGGCCAATGGCAGAAGCAATGGTGATGCGTAATTATCGAATGTGGAAGTGGACACTGTATATCCGCCAATGCAGCTTCAAGATGAACCAGCCTGGCGAACTCCCGTGACGCCAAAGGATGTATCCTAATCCACCCCACGCGGTAATGTGTGTTTTCAAATTTTTTTTTTCGCTGTGTGTAGTTTGTGACCTGACGTACTCGGACGAGGCCACATCGTTAAGGCACGTTCACACTCTTGCAACCGAGTACGACCGAGAGAGACCAGACCGGTTTTTAAGCCTCTTGCGATCTCTTAGGACCAGCTCCGCTCCACCGCATCTGGTCCTAAGAAGTCGCAAGAGGCTTAAAAACCTGTCTGGTCTCTCTCGGTCGTACTCGGTCGCAAGAGTGTGAACGGCGCTTTAGAAGAACAACTTCGACGACGCTGATTTGCGTAAGTTTATATTTTTTTAGATTATCTCTATATATGTATTTACAATTCCTTTGCAGGGACACCCAATCCAGTGATCGTCAAAGAACCCCGGTCTATTCATACATCAGCCGTGAAAAGGAGGAGCACACGTAATAATATATACAACAGCCCGCAGCAATTCCGAGGTATAAATTCAGATACTTACAATTTTGAACCATGATTATTGAAAATGATAATGAGAGCGAAAGCAAGAATGTCCCAAATTATATCTTGTGAATTATGGAGACAATCCTAGCGATAGTGACGAAGCATTTCCACAGTAATTTGTATACGCTGACATAACAACGGATCGATATCAGAGCACTCATTCTCGCGCGATAAACACGACACGAGAGACATTGACGAGTTATTGTATTCTGGATCGGATACTACTAGTGAAACGGTAGACAGTGATAAACCTTTATCTGACAGGGAAACGGACGACGAGAAACCACCTCCTTCCAAGAAAAGAAGAAGAATTATAAGCCCGGGGATTCACGAAGATGGTCAAGTTCCTGGACTTCAAGAACAAAAATGTGTGTCAAAGAAAAATTGCCTGATGTTATTGAACAATAAAAAAAAATTAAAATGTACGACTGGACTTCCTTGCAAATCGGCGAAAATTTCCCAAAAAGCCAACCAAAAGATTTTCGTCATTTAAAGATTCGTTTCTAAAATATTCAAGCAAGATTAGCTCACCTCATTTTTTAGAACTTCGCGTACAATGAAAGTACGAGGATCGTGAATCGCAAATTGCTTTAGAGCGCAATCGTCTTCGTAACTAATGGCAGATGGTGCAAAAAGAAATAATTGTCGCGTTGCAATGTCGACAGTATTCATAGCTTTTTATTGAATGAAAACAAATTGAAAGCTGAGTCGCAATTCTTTTTTTATTTTATAATTATGCAGCTTTAGGACGTTTTCGCGCATATCTATAGGCAACTGTTATTGCCACCAGTGACGCAACGGCTATACTACTGCCGATCATGTATTTCTTCTTTGAAGACGACGGTCTCGGTTTCGGTGATATGAACAAATATGTGACTTTATCTTCCAATTTATCCGCCGGTTTATGTCTTTTAATATTCTTAATATTTACGTAGAATACGTCAATTTCGTGGGTATTACCACTGCCATTGAGTGACAGCAATTTTTCCGCAGTTTAATAAAGCTTGCACTTGGGTTTGGCTAGTTGGTCGTACATTGATAGACGTGCTGCGCTGCAAACTCACGCATCAGGAAACTCATGCATTGAAAAGGAGAAAAAAGAAAAGAATAAACAGTTGTTAGTCTGCGCCCATTCGTGTTCATTGTGTTTCTCCTCATCTCAATGTAAACTCATCCTTTTCCTTTCAATTTTAGTCACGCGTTTGTTCTGTAGAACTTCGCAGCGCAGCACGTCTATCAAATATCCGCAGTATTTGATGGGTCTTCGAGCGACCAGATAAAAAGTGCGTTGAGACCTGCATATTCACCTTCGCCATATTTGGCATTCAATAGCACCTTACGCCACTTATAATATTTACGATATATTTCTGTTTTGTCTACGAACGTCATCAAGAGTACTAGATTTCGTCTAGGCATATCATCTAGTGAATGAGGTCTATACGCTAATTTTTTAACTAATGGTGAATTCCGCTCGCAGATCTCGAGCGCTCCAAAAGCGCTCCATTTGGAGCGCGCATATTCCGCTCGCAGATCTGGCTCAAGTTGGTCATCTTCCGCTCGTAGATCTTTGGCAGCGCCCGCTCCACGGAGCGCCCCAAACTCCGCCGAACTTGCTCTGCGGGTTTTCACGGATCTCTCCGGAAGCTGACAGATCGGCCCACGTGATTTCCGTCTAAATCGGCGGTGCGCATGCGCGGCGAGGTTGGAGAGATCGGCGGGCCGGTCGGGTTGTGGAGTTGGATCTGTTCGGGTGCGTCGGTTGTTTACTCTGGATTGTGACGGCTCGAACGCTTCTACCTCGCGTAGATCAGGGATAAAACGCCGGGAATGTGGAGCGTGGCAAATCGTAAGCGCTGACGTCTGTGATCGTGAGAGGAAGAACGAGAAAAAGAACGACAGAAAAGCCGGAGGCAGACGCCAGGTTAGGCCTATTCATTCTGCAGCCAGTGATTGTTTACCTTTTTACACTTCATTCCGTCGGCGTTTTCCCGTGAAATAAAGCAAGAAGTGGTTAGGCAACGACCGCGCAAGTGATGGTTTGTTACCTGTGTTTATTAAAGTCGTACTACAAATCTGAACTCCACCGCTGGCAATCGCTGCATGTCCGTGCCCCGCCGCTTCGAGGCGGCCGAAAGGTATGTGACGGTGCCGAACGCGGACGTCTTCGTTGTTTGTGACATGGGCGCCGCAGTACGTATAATTTCGCCCGGCCTGTGTCGCGTGTTACTTCTGCAGCTAAGCAGTGACAGTCGTCACTGGTCGTCGGAAAGATCAGCCGGCTGAGGCGTTGGTGGGCTTGTCAAGTTCGAGCAGCGGCCATTTTGTACGGCGGAGGGAGAAGGGGTGGGGAGGGGTGTGGGGGAGGTCGCTCCAAAAATGCAAGTTTATCTTCCCCTCGTCGATTCGGAGCGGGTCCCACGGAGCGGAATTTTGCCTCCCTCGCGGATTTTGGAAAGCGCTCCAGATCTACGAGTGGAATTCACCATAAGTTTTCCAATTGTCGCAATGCACTCATAATAGCGTCCGTATGTCTAAAGAGGATATTCCAGTCTCTATTCACGACTGCACTTTTGAGTTCGTCGACATGCTTGTCATCAAACCAGTATTGGCACATTCTCCAATCGTATTCAGCATACGGTGTTTATTCACTGTACAAATTAATACTATTTCATCAGGTCTTCGTAAATGGCATATTATTGAGGCATTACCACTTCAATCTTTGACTCGTACATTTGGCGCAACTTCGTTGCGGCGGGATGGAAAGCCGCCCACTATTTTCACCATCTTCAAATGTACTCACAGATAAAAAGAAGTATTTTTTATCATTTCCTTCACCGGCACCATATACTTGGTAAATTTCGCGTCGATAAACTTTTGAGCAGCAGCTATTTTAACCTTCCATTTTTTGTAGATTTGTCGCGTTTCGCAGGGTTCTCTACCATCCAATACATTACGTCCGAGTCTCATTTGTCGGACCAAAGCGAACGAAAACTTTTTTTCAAACCAGTAGAAAATATCGGATGGTTGAAAGACCGAGACTCGTGTTTTGCAATGTCTACACACCACCGTTTCAGATCATCGCGATCGTTCTAAACAGAATCTTTTAAAGTTCTCTTTTCTAAAGTATGCAGAGCTTCACCAAAACTTGTCCTTTCTAAAGAATATAGAGCGTTACCATAAATCATCTTATTATTTTTCAAGTACGTAGGGTTAAGCAGCTTTTTGAGATCAAATACTTTTCGTTCAACGTCGTTCAAGTCGTAAATATTTACGTTCAACCATTCCTCCGAAATATCTCGAATAGTCGGATTCTTCTGATCTTGTATTTGCAATTTCAGCGAGCTGTCATCACGAACGAGGTCGCGGGTTCGTATGGTAGTTAAAATTGCGCTTAATAGGTTACATTTCGTGTCGCTGTAATATCGGAAAAACACCGATTTTATCGCCGGAATTGCGACATCGCGTTTACTTTGGATGGCAAGCTCGGGTACTTTCGTTTTTCCAAAATAAGTATGTAACGGCAACGGTAAAACCGTTATTAATCAAATAATTTAGACCCGTCCTATCGCATAAAGTATTAAATACGCAATTTTTTTTTTTTTTTTGTCATCGTCCTTTTTGTAGTTGGTGTGCTCTACTCCGGCCCTCTCCTAAACGTCCGGGTAGTATAATTTAAAAGTCGCGTCTGCTCTGCATTCGACCACCTCGACGAAATTTTGCCGACCAGCCGAAAACGAGTTATAAAACGTTAAATTCATTTTTATTATCAATATTTAAGTACGCGAATAATGTCCACTCAAATTGCTTAATCCATGTCCTTCGGCACGGTGGTTTTACAGTTGCGATAAATAGAGAATACGACGGCTCGACGAGTGCTCGTGGTGAGGATTTTGCGAATTTCTTTCTGTAATTCTTCGTGCAAGTCCTTGGAGACTCGTACGACGCTACCTCGGAGACTTGGGCGTTTCAGTTCGTTTTTACAGGCATCGGTGGCAGGCCCTTTGTGCAGGCCAATAGCACACTCACGTCTTTACTTTAGGCGACTAGCTTCGGTTACTAGCATTGCGTGTGTGTGTGTTTTTTGTTTTGTTTTTTGTTATACGTTCTTAAGATTTATGCGTCAAGTACTTTTTTTTTTCTTATTTTTTTAGAGGCAGTTCTTCCCATAAATTCGAAAGAACGTCCTTAACTATTTGCCCGAACGATTTGTCGTCGTCACCACTGCCTAGTAAACTGACCGAGTTTTTAGATTCTCGCGGCGGGCATGGTACACATAATCGCGGAAATACGATGTATTACTCTCTTCTTCACTTTATCGTACGCGACGCTCAACCAATCGTCTACATCCCTGTCGCCTGACGTGTCTTTGAACGGGGTATATTTACGATCGAGCCAAGCGGTTCCGAGCAACAGTCGACTATTAGGGAGTTGTAGTAGATCGTTTTTCTCCTCCGCTACGGTATCCCCGAAGAAAACGCCGCAGCTGCGCATGCGCGCCGCCAGCCTTGTCTGCATAATTCTAGGTCTTGTGGTGGATTACGGAGCGCTATCCGGGTGCTTAGCGGGCTGCGGGAACGGTCTACCACAATTCCCTATTGTCAAACAACTCGTCGATCTCGTTCACGTCCTCTTGCGTCAAAGCAGCGTCGGCGGCTTTATAGCGTGCGAACATCTCTTCCTCTATAAAGGCATTTGGTGAAAACTTGCAGTCATCCAGCAAACGAAGAACGTGTGCGGCCGAAGAAATCTTTCGGTTACACTGTCGCTTCAACCATTCGTGACCTTCTTTACTCAGAAGAGATGTATTCAGGAAAATGCGGTGCGACATATTTTGTCATAACAACAACATTATTCCTTTGTCGTGTCAACTCGTCTCCGTCATCAAGGGTGCGACGGCGCTGCAGAACGTCACGTCACGCGATTTCGTGCAATTCATCTATCTGCTGGACCAGATTTACATCTACGTGCTAAAGAACGTCGGCAGCCATCTGTGCGTCAGCAACGTGGTAGATATATTTCATTTTGTCACCGACGGTAAGCACCGCGCCCACAAGCCCGTTTGTCTACACGTGGTCAAGGCACAGCCGTGGTATTGCGAAATTCTCTGCAAGTACCTTGACTATAGAACATACGAACGCAGCGAAGTGGTGTTGTGTTTTGTTATACCCACGTACATGCCCGTTTGAAAATCACATAACCTCATCCCGCAGAAAGAATGTTTTGCAAAACGATTAATATTTTAAATGTGAGTGCTACCAACACGTTAACTTTCTTCACGGCGTGCGTACGAAAATTAAGCTTAATGTTGCGTCTACATCCATTGTGCGTGCTAAAGGATAATATATGGCCGTGTTCCTTAGCCAACCTCCAAATACACGGGATGTTTATTCACATATTGCATCACAGAGACGTATATCACAACGTATGCGATTATTTGGAAGGGTTTGAGTTAAAATAACTTTGTCATGCGTAAATAAACTTTGTTAGACAAAAACAGAACAACGGAGGAAGGGGTAAACGTAAATCTAGTAGGAGACGCAGGAAGCACAGTCGTCGACTGGTGTGTCTCGTGCTCGGCAAATGGAACGAGTCGGACGAAACAAAAAAGACAAAGTTTCTACAGGTTACGACCGGTTTATAAGTGTGAAGCGCGAGCTCTAAATCAAGTCATTGAGTGACAATGCTTCGACCAGCTAGCAAGAGCCCGTATTCCACAAAAATGAAAATAGTAAATACCATACTGGATGCGGCGAGTAAAGGCGAGCACGTCATGATCGAGTCGCCCACAGGATCGGGCAAGTCTCTGGCACCGATCAACACTGCGAGGCGCTGGCTTTTGGCAAACCCGACATCGAAAGTGTATTACTGCTCGAGAACGCATCAGCAGTTGGACCAGATTCCGAATACCGTTCGACAAGTGGACGATAAGATACGTACGGTGCGACTCATGGGCAACTGTCTTTGCAAGAATCCCACGGGCCCTGGCAACATGCCTCACGTTTGTAATGGGGTCAAGATTTCAAGCTTGACCCCCTAAAGACTCCGGTCATCGGCATGGAAGACGGTGAAGGAATGTTCTACCTTAGAAATCTGTCCCTATTACACCAATGCAAGTTTTGCAGACGGGGCAATAATACTACTATATCATGACAATCACATGTTTGATCTGTCGATGCGAAAACTAATGACGATAGATTTGTCCGATTCCCTGGTAATAATAAACTAGGCTCGCAATATCGAAAGCGTTTGCCGCAACCTCCTGTCGTTCAAAAGTTCTACGAGCATGTTGGAACCACGTAAACGTAGCGTCTCACCCGGTAGCGTGACACATGAATGCTTCATAAGTTTACTTAAGATGTTGAATTAATTTAGAAAAATCGGCGAGTCGGGACAAGAATTAGTACATCGCCACCGGAACGACGTATTTAGATGTGCTTTGAGAGTACATACGCATGAATACCGTGCCTCCGGAACAACACCAGACTATCGTTCAGTTTATGGACAAATTTACGGCAAGCATCGTACATTTTAGAACTTATGATCCGGAAGGATTTTCAACGACTCGCTTCGAGTCATCTGTCTAGATTTTCGGTACGCGATGAAGTCTGTGGGCGAAAACGCGCGTTCCGCGTGCTTGCATCCGCAACGCTGTTTTCTTCGAATTCGTTAGAGCCCAAATTGGGACTCAAGTTTAAACACAAGATAATGGGCAAACACGAGTTGCCGCCGGAAAGCGTTTACATAAAACGCTTTTCTCACACTCTAGACGGGGAAATTCCGTTACGTCTAACGTACAATGCTTACGACGATTTTAACGTCGTCTGTGCCATCGGATAGTTGTTAGTTCAGGTGTGCGAGGCAATCAAAACGAACGAAGAGTACACTGGGTGGTGGTGGTGTATTGTGTTTTTTTTTTCTTCCTACCAGGCGATGCAAATGTGTGTGGACGTTTGGAAAAACAAGTTCAATGTTTGGCGCCACCGACGGATGCGTGTACCTGGGAGATTCGCAAGGCGACGTCACAACCGTATCGTCGTCCCCGGAATCGATTGGCTGCGGTGAAGTGTCTCTTTTGTGCGCAGTGCATTGCGGGCGGATAAGGGAGGGCATGGACTTTGCCGACAACCTTACACGGGTTTCTATCGAAGTCCCTTTTCCGTCCATAGTGCACGACGACATTCGCCTCAAGATGAAATTCACTTTGAAGTAATCCCTCGTTTGACAACTTTAGAATGGGCTGCGCTGTATGGGAGAATGCTATTCTTGGAGCGCGGCTCGTACGTCCAGCATATGTGATTCACCCTGAGGCTCAGTGTAAGATAAAAGAAACTGCAACTCGCCATTTTTGTTTGCCTCTTTATAGTGTGAACTTAGGCCTTCACCACAGGACTTAAACGTATCTAGTATTTTTGGATTTCACCGCTAGCAGCTGTAGTCGTCTTGCTAAGAACTAGAAATTCATCCACGTATCTGAAGACTTTAAAACTTCCCTGTTCTCGTAGTTTGTCATAGACGTTTCTCCCACACCTACTTAGTAAACTATTGCAAATTTCTTTCTTTTGCACGAACAGTTCTCCTTCAAAAGACGGGAAAGTGTTTTTCAAGTAAATAGCCAAAAACTCCAGGAAGTGGTCCACGTTAACGCCACACGTGCTCTGGAACACAAAAACGTTGCCCCAATCAACTTTTACATATTAATGTTGAAATTTATTGTGCTTCTACTTTGAAATTTCCGAAGTTGAAAGGTTGTAACAAAAGACTACATCGTCAGGTATAATTGGGGATAAATAAAAGGCTGCATCGAACAGTGAAAACTACCCAGAAAGGAAAACAAAAACACTTTTGAAATATAGATATCTAGGAATTGTTTGTTGGTGAGGAAAACACGCTTGCTTAACCTCCATTTTATGAGTGTCGATTATTCATCAATATCAAAGGCACGGATGCTGAAGCGCGTCATCGCAAAATGCCGGTGCATATTGGGCGCGAAAACTTCCGTAACAGTAACACAAGCTTAAGTTCATACTAATTAAGAAAAAAAAACGAACACGAGGGGACACACACAAAAAAAGTGACAAACACAACACCACCTAAAAAAAACTTAAGTCACAAAAACACGTTCTAAACTTTCTTGGACGAGACACTGTCATTGTATTGTGTTTGTCCACTTTGTATAAACGTGTTTTGTTTGTTCTCCTTTTTTTAAAGCTATATAGCCGTGTTGTGTATGATCCCTTTCCTCTTTTTTTTTTTTTTTTTTGTGAAGCAACACAATCGTGTCGTTTTAGTGCCTTTTTCTTTTTGTGTGTGAAGCTATAAGATATATCTCTGTAATTCCTGGAACGCTACGCGAAACTGTTCAGAATAGGTATGGGACCAAACTCATTTTGACGCTCATCTTTTGACGCGAAAACATAAAACCATTCCTAGCCGCCCTCTCATTCGATACTCCGACAAGCATTATCAAAAAACGGCCCCTAACAAAAGATCACAGGACTCATTTACGTTAACACACCAAGCCCTCAAAGTAGAAGTGAAAAGGAAAACATTTTAAAAAGCCGACGGACTGAAGAGGTCCGGGTGCCACTTCATTTAAACAACCTCCGTAATCTTGACAAGACATAGAACAAAAAACGCCGCGCGCCAGAATAACATGTTAGGCCTACAATAAGCTAAGGAAGAGTAGTAAGAAAGACATCGGGGGAAACACGCTTATGCTAATCTGCTGAAAGGCGGGAGAGCGCTATCGCTCAGAAGCCAACCAACTTACGTCGAATTAACCCTTTGAATGGAGCCGTTGGTTCGTGATTTTATTGGTATTAAAAAGCGTCAAAAAGGCCGGGACAAATACCCGTGACGTTTGCGTCTTTTTCTTTTCAGTCTTTTTTTTACCCTTTTTCAATTTGATTCAAATGACGTCCTTGTTAAGGACGTCACGACGTACATCGCAGACACGGTCGGGCGTCGTTTGTTGGCGTCGATAAGGCCTAACAAAGACGAGCCTGTGGCAGCTCCGCTGGCGGACGCTATAATCGAATTAGACGGTGGTTGTCGCGTGTTTGTGGGGATAAGGTAATTGGTGTAATTCACTTTTCCGGTATCTTCGTGAGGTATGCCTCTTACACCGTCGTTCGTTTATTTGAAAACACGGCTAAAGCAACCGGCAGTTGTAATTGAATAACAACCTGCGGTAAACAGACCTGGAGTACGCTCCGTCTTGGTCGGCAGACCTGTTTTGTGAATTGGCAAACACGAAGACGATGCAAAAATCTTGACCCGTAAGCACCAATCGGGTGCGTCTGATTCAGTTAGGATGCGCCTCAGAGGAGAGGGTGATAAAAGATGTAAGCCTAATTGTAGGAATGCTCCTGAACGCGACCGCTATCAAGATGGCTGAAACTCAACCCTCTATTTGACTTGAAGATTGGTAAAATCAATAAGCTCGAGCATGCATCTTCTTTGGTGGCATTAAGCCAAGAAAGGCAAAAACTGGATGTGAATAAATTTCATGATCTTTATATTTAATTTTAATACGCGAACTATAATTATAAGCCCTAGCTTGTCGTTGTGCGGAGTTAAAATGAATAATGTTCGGTATAATTTTTAGTATGAACCTGAATTTTTTTAAAGAAAGGGCAATTAGAGTAAAGAAATTATTACTCCGGAGCAGCCCCTCCCAAAACGCAAAAATGTAACGTCAGAACCATAGTAAGATAACTATAGCAAAAAGCTCTCATTATTTTTCAAACTGGGCTTGATGCATCACCATAATAAATGCCACAACGCAAACTCCTTTCATTTAAGGTCTATACATAGTTTAAGCCCCGTCATTAGCCAAACTTCCACCATAGACGAAGGCAGTTGACACTCCCAGGTGCGTTACGGAAAACTAAACGCTCCAGGTTTTGTTTATGCGGAGCGCAAGTTTGTCTGCTTCTTTTGCAGGGTTTGTGGTGACGTCAGAACGCCGAGCTCCGATTGGCTCTGAATGAACGATAGTGGGTATACATAAAGATAGCTTGCGTTGGGAACACCTACTATCTTCAATCAAAGCCAATAGCAGTTCGGTGTACTGACGTCACCACAACTTCTGTAAAAAGAAGCAGACGATCTTGTGCTCCGGATAGTGTGAAACAAATTTTGAGCAATGGCCATCTGTCGAAGGCATTTTCTTAAAACAGTTTGTACAAATTCACGTCAAAGCGTACTTTGAAATCGTGGGCACGGATAAAATAAGCTTTCTTTTGCGGATGTGCGAATGCTGGGTTCGAATAGAATAGTACTGCGTCATTCATAACCTTTCCAGTGGAAGCAGACGCCACGACAACCGGTTTTCTTAAGAGCGTCCAAGCTAGGGATGACATTGGGCAATTTCATTTTAACCGGTATTCGCAGACCTCTACATTTCACAGATGAACACTGGGAAGTGACCAACCGAAATGTGATGACAGGAAATAAATACGGGTGTGATCAAACTTTATATAAAGGCACAAGTCCGAAGCTTTGAGAGATACTTATACAGGACGTATAGACTCGTTTAGGCAGCTCTGCATTGGAGCAACCTTGTCTTTTTATTTCCTTCGATTCCGTTTGATGCACCCAATCCCTGCGGTGGCGTGACAGGTTCTTATTTTTCTACGGGTCTGAAGGCTCTCGAAACAAACGCGGAAATTTCGAGGTTTCCAGACACATAATTTAGTGACTGGTCAATCTCGGCGAGGAAACAGGTCGGTCTCCGAGAAGGCTCGTCTTGGTTTACGCTGTCTTTTTGAAGAAGAATATTCTGCAGCAATTACTATATTCTGCCGTCAAAATCGAGCACCACTGTGAAATCAGTCGACCAGTTGAAGAGAAAATATTGACGCAAAACATTTTGTTTATCTTAGCGTGTAGCCTTCTTTTTATACGGAACATTCTAAAAAAACAGAGTCGTCTAGAAAACTAAACAAAAAACAAAAAAAAAACCTCCGTCGATTCTAAATACATACATTTCACAAAATCAACATATGCTAATAACGGAAGCGTTAAATTTACATCAATCTTCATTCCAAAAGTTATCCTTAAAGAACTACAAAAATAAAAAGATAGTCGTTTTGTTCGTCCATGTGCATGTGAGAGTGTGCCTGTGTGTGGGGAGGGGTGTCTGCACACTCATCGAAAGGAAACTTTCAGGAGCAAAGCACAAATCCCCAACTTCAGGAAATTTCAATTATAATAAACGACGGGCGCCGTTAAAAGTGGTTATTTGCACTGTCAGGTTCCCGCCGCTGTCTCGCGTTGTACTGGTGAATAATGAAGACAAGCAATCTGCCTCGACAATCGAAGGGACGAAATGCCGAGACAGATCCGTTCGCTTTCCCCAATTAAAAGCCCTTGCGATCGCGCATTTTATTATTCACGGCACGCGACAAAAACTAAAACGCACAAGCGCACACATTTAGGAGGTTTTCAATAGACGCCATACTTGAGTGCACTGTACCTGCGCGTGCTCAGAACAAACTAACATTAATAGGCTACTAAGGCAGGCAATATTAATGCTGTAGACTGCAAGTTGAAAAAGAACTGTCTAAGCACGCCGTCAGCATGCGCTTATCAGCCGCGGTCAGCAGTGACTCAAATCGCTGAATCCTGGGAAAGTAGCGCTGAATCCTGGGAGAGTAGCGCCAAGCTCTCCATATATGGTCATTATTGTGGCCTATGGAATGAAGAGTTTCTCTTTGGGGGCCCGTTCATTCTTGGTGATCCGATTCGACCTCCCGGGGACATGTTACAAACGCATGTTTTGCATGCCAAGATTTTGTTATGCACACACCGGCAAAACAAGTGGACCTTTCCGCACCGCCACCACGTAAAGCGTCCGTGCTTGATGTCTTTGAAAAATAATTTATCTGTCTCACAGTACGCAAGAATAACAATATCATTGTAAGAGGTGTGTGGAGATAATCATGTTTGGCAAGTTGATTGCATGCATAGTGTCAAAAACACTATGCATTCAATTGGCGGGGAACGCTTTCAGTAAAAAGACGTTCCATATTGATATTCCGCGCGACTGGTGCAGAAGGACCTTCCTGAAGCTTCGAAAATTTAAACGGACCGAAGTCGCAATTACAAAGGCGACAAAGACCGACGAGCCAATCTTCTTGCAAGGTTTTGGTTGTCTGAATGTTTTTGTATCTCTCCTAGCAGTCAGAGAAGGCAATAGCACTGCTTTCCCAGGATTCAGTGCCTTAATTTAGCCATGACCGACAGTGAATACTTCCTATAGGACGCCCTTTGTTTAAGATTTTTACCTCCTCATAATCATGTCCATTTTTTGATTGGATATCAACAAGTCCCCGAAAGGCTGTCAGCGCCATCACTACAGTAAAGTAAAATGCTAAATTACTTTTCACTCTCTCTCTCTCTCTTTCCCTCTCGTTAATATGAACGTGGGTCCTCCCACGCGCTATAAATGTTATCAGAGCTTGCACGTGCCTATTATTTATGAAAATATGTAATGAATAATTGCATATTCCGGACTGAAAAAAAAGATAATAATATTGAAAAAAAAACAAGGCTGAAATTTGGGGAAGCTCTGGTTTCCTTTCGTTGATAGGGTTGTTCATAAGCAAACGCCAGTCAACGTGAAAGGAAAAAACGAGCAAAACCGATCAGAACTAACACCTTCAGAAACGCAGAGGAAAAGTGATTATCTTTCCGCCTCTTGGTTCGGCGCTTGTTTTTTGGTGAATGTACCGGCTAATGCCACAGTCTCATTCAGTGGTGAGCAATAATAAGATAACTAAAGTTTCTCCGGCGTTTTCTTCTTAGTCCCCGATTGGCCTGAAAATTTGTTAAAAAGACCGACAAACATCGTTGAAAGGGTAACCCAAATAATTGGGCCAAAATAATTTATTTTTTGAAAAGTAATTTCATTTACCAATTTGGCCCTCACCGTGTTTTTGTTTAAGTGAAAGTTCCTACTGGCGACAGTAAAACAAAGTGACGTCAGCGAAAGCCTGGGTTCACTCTTTGGACTGCGGAGTGTGTTCCCAACCGATTACAAGCGGTTTCGTGGTGTCGAATTAAGGCTATGGAAGCTCGTTTGAACACCCGCGCAGCAGCACATTAACAAAGGGCTCGGCATAGTCCATTTTAAAGGCCGGTTCACACATACAGCAGAGCGCTCAGTTAGCGCTTCATCAGCACTAGAAGCAGCGCTCGTGTGACACATACTTGCGCGTGACGTTGCGCTCAGTTAGCGCTTCAGAAGAGCTCCAGTAAGCGCTCAGTCAGCGCTCCAGAAGCGCTTCATTCGGCGCTCGGTTAGCGCTTCAGTCAGCGCAGTGTAAGCACTCTCGCGCTCTTTATGCCGTGATTGCTGCTGCGGAACAGCGCGTGCACGGCGATTCCGTTGTTGTTGATTTTGCTTTGGCATTGAAAGAAGAGGAAGTGAAAGAGCCGCTCTCCAACAACACTGTACTCCAAGCAAAGGGTCAGGCAGACGATCCAGAGTCATGGACTCAGAGCGACTAACTGTTGGGTACGACTTCATCGCTTTCTATTCGATATGCGTGAACCTGGTTTCAAAGACACGTAGTTAAAAAATAATCGCCTTCAAAAGCGCTCTGTGTCTCGGACCCTCAACCTGGGAACAAAGTTCGCCGGATAACCATCGGTACATCTCAGGGCGAAAGATTTCGCGCACCAAAGGGCTCTTCTGGGCGTTAAGCCGACCACACGCTTATGCAATAATTGCGTATTGAAGAGAATTTGTCGCGTTTATATTTCAGCGTCCCACATGTCCGCCATGGTACAGTTGATGCACACCCAACCAAAATTACTGGAGCAAGCTTGCTTGATCCCGTAACATTAGAGCAAGCTTGCTCCAGTAACGTTGCGCCCAACTACAGGAACTGGAACCGCAGTGCACGCGTTAATCCGCAGCACCGTGGTACAACAAGTGCTACTGAAGCGCTAAAGGCCGATTCACACATACAGCGGAGTCCTAAGTTAGCGCTACGTGAGCGCTCATGTGGCGCTTCCTAGCGCGTGATGTAGCGCTCGGTTAGCGCTTCAGCAGCGCTTTGTTGGTTCTCTGTTAGCGCTACAGAAGCGTTTTGTTAAGGCCGGTTCACACATACAGCGAAGCCCTAAGTTAGCGCTCCTCGAGCGTTCGTGCTCGAGGAGCGCTACGTAAAATAATATTACGAAAACATGTATCTTCTGAGTCAGGTAAGCTCGCATTGGCTTATTTTCATTTTCCGGATGCCTCATTTTATCTCGCTCTACATAAACCTCTGTGCTTTTCCTAAATCAGTCGCCTAATCAGTAACTTCAAAGTGCAGTCAATTGCGAGGGATAATAAAGTGTTCAATCGACTCTTAGATCCTTTTCTTGAACACACGTTCCGCACACTTTCTATGTCCCGATATGTAGCTCCGTGTATCGCAGTTCTAAACACCCCTCCCGTCAGATAACAATCAGCTCCCACTGGAATTCTCGTGAACATTTCAATTGAGGACGGAGAAAGGAGTGAAATCTAGAGAGTGATAGGAACGAAGAGGGGATGAACGAATAAACTCTTGAAGCATGAAAGGGTCCCGTACTATTATAGACATAAGAGACGCGTTCAAAACAAGCGAAGCAACGCGGTCTATGGGCATGCTTCGGGCACCGATACTAATGATACAATGGCAGGTTCTTAGACTGTGAGAAGTAGCTTCCTCCGAACGAGATGGCAAAAGGAATCTGCCTCTCAGACTCACAAGATATTATGTGTCGGCTTAAAAATCCGAATGCCACCATAGAGATATATTCGTAGCACTCGGTCAAAATATGAAGAAACGTTTCGAGACATTATAGACTCTATAATGTCTCGAAGCGTTTCTTCATCACCAAGGCGATACAACTATTAAAGATGCAGACGAATGACACTGAAGTCACGGTAATATCGCAGCCACGTGATGAACGGAAAGCGTACACAAACATAAAAAAAAACATAGCTAGCTCATGCTTGCTAGCCAAAGGGGGTTTTACTTATTCTTTTCTTGGGGAGTTTCAAAAAGAATGGGAAAAAAATCGGATTATTATTGATTTCTTGTCCAGCTGTCCCACTATGCTAATGGAATTCCCAGGGTTCCTCTCCGCGTCTTCTTGTGGGCTTTCTTACTCCAAGACAGCTGTGTGCTGGACTAAGCGTGAGCGTAAAAAAAGATAATTACAGCTGGGCTGTAATTATTTGCGTCTATGTACACGCCGTCCCGAAATTTTTCCGCCAAATTTAGCGGAGAAGCTGCTTTTGTCCGTAAGTGCCGTCACGTCCGGTGACGTGACATCATATCTCCCGCCAAATTTAGCTGGGAAATCAAAGTGATGCATAGGTCATGTGACGTGAATTGAATTTTCCCGCCAAGTTTAGCGTGGAAACTGAATTGGTGCACAGGACACGTGGCGTCAATTTTTCTGCTGAATTTTGCGGGGAAACTGAATTTGTTTACGCTCATGGCGTCGCTGAACCGGGGGGACGGGCCAGTAACAGCTACCGCTGTAAAAGAAACACAGCTTTTCTATAAATTGTCATTTTACGTAAAGAGCTCTACCACAGTCGCTCTATGTTTTACCGCTGGTCAACGCCGCTCGTTGTCACCTGACTACATCTCTCACTGAACCGCGCCCCAGCCTTGAACCTGAGGCTGGAACAACGCAGTTTCTGTGCTTCTCCCAACAAAGCGGCTGGTCGCAGAAACCGATCGGGCGACCATGGCCGAACTCGGCCGAGATACCGAGCCGAGTGAATCCTGCATCAATATTCTAAAAACGTACTCGCTGTCGCTACACGAGCCCGAGAAGGACGACGTAAGGGCGCACAAGCATCTCGCGGCACATTCGAACCTAACCTATTTACCGAGTCGAGAGTGGCGTCTCCGTCGATCCTATTTAGCATCACGCTCTCGCGCACGGTCGGGCGCCTACAGACAGGCACGAGCCGACACATCTGCCGCCCCCCCAACCGTTCAATACAAGTTCATATTGATCTTGACAGGCCCTGCGTTTCGAAAATGGGCTCACGGTCCTTAGCGGCGTCGCTCCCGAAAAGCCGCGTGCGTCGGTATAACTTGGCCAAAATACGAGTACGTTAGCCATCCATACCGGTTACCGCGCATCGTGATTTGCGTGACTACAGAGTTCTTTACTAATGAGAGCTTCCTATACTATTAGAGTTTAATCGTATTATCCGAAACGGTATTTACCGAAATTCGGAAGCCATTTTTCTAGAGCGCAGCTCTTTCGCGCCCGTTTCGGGCTTGAGCGGCGTCGCCGTCGCCGTCGGCGTGACCGCGCGTAGCATTTTGGGACACTTCCTATAATGACGTCACACGTGACGTCATGTGTTACGTCACGAAAGGCGTCACGAAGATCACTCGTGAAGGTCACGACCTTCGCGTGCATTCACAAGTGTCGTCAAGAGGGTCACTAGTTAAGTCACGAGGAAGGGGGGAGGGGGAGGGGGAGGAGGAGAAGAGGAGGAAGAGAGAGGAGGAGGAGGAGCATACCCTCCCCTCCCCCTCCTCAAGAGCTGCACTCTAATTCGCCATTATAGGGAATTGTAAACGTTTTTCATTTTTTTTTTTTTTTATTTTCAATCCGAGGTCACGCTGTTCATAAGCCGTGCAAAAGACACGGTTTTTTTCCTACAGAAATGATCACAGAATTATCTGCGGAAACGCGTCAAGCATAAGGCAGCAATACGAAACGAGAAGACAGTGTTTGCAGACTGCCTTTTTTATAATGTATTAGCAGTGTGATCGCGGCTTTAAAGCTTTCTAAGTTGCTAGCATTTCGGCATCCTTAAAGCCGGGGTCACACTGCTCGTGCGTCATACAAAAAAGAGAGCTTGCAGATGCGACTGCAAACATTGGTTCCAATGCCGCGCGCCAAGTTTTCTCCTTGAACACATTGGTATGCGGCATTCCAGTCACGGATCTCGCGGTGACTGGCGTTTGAATCGGTATTCGGGCTGTCGCTTGTATAATATATAAGCAGTGTAACCACAGCTTAACGAGCCTAATGAGACGCTATCATTATAACACTGGAAGAAAAATCGCTGCGCTTTCAATACTCTTGCTGCAACGTACACTGAGCCTGCAACCGTGAAATGTTTCCTTTTAATATTTTATGTAAAAGTTTAGCTTAGTGGCAGACATAACATGTAAACCATATCGTATAACTGAAATTGAGAGTCGAAGCAATATTGCAAATTATTAAATGTCCATAGGCAATGAAACTAGTCAGTGCAGCGATGAACTAACAACTAAGAGGCAACGATCAGCAAAAGTCTAACAAATATTTTCTTTGCCGTATGGTGTTTGAGTGAGGGCTTCGAAAACTTTCCATTGCTTTCTTTTGCGACATGAAAAAATATTTCCCTTTGCATCTTTCCCTCAGCAGAAGGAGCCTTTAAAAAAAAGTATCACAAACAAAACTAAAAATGTATATGTAAATATATATTCTCATTAGATATGTTGTTTTGCCAACATGGTAGCCGTCTACGTGCTTTCATTTGTTTGAAAGGAGCGCTTTAGAAGTTTACTTGAATCACGATACCACCAGCCAGAAGAGGAACAATATTCAAGTAAGGTTTTAAAAACTCAGCGCTTCCTAAAAAAATAAATGGGCACGACAAGATTTATCAGAGAAAAATATAGAAACAGTTTTTTGATGACCCTCCGAAGAAAACTTCCAACTTCTAGAGAACCTCACTTGTACTGAGCTGATATTTATTTTCTTCAAGGCCAGAGGCCGCACTCGAAAGCACTCCAATATATATATATATATATATATATATATATATATATATATATATATTGCTATCCCCTAAAAGACCCCTTCCAAAAATCGCGGAGAAAAAAGATATACTGAACGAAACCTTAATATGGCAGTAATAAGAATGTCGGAAGACGATCATTGGTCTTCTGGGGCAAACATTTTAAGGCTCATGCACATAGTTACGTTTAAATGTGTTTATATATTTATCATATTTCTTTACACATACTCCCCAGTAGAAATGCAATAAAAGTGACATATTATGAAAATCCCCTAATCACAGAAAAAGCAGATAACAAATGAGGTCGCATACGAGCAACGTGATAGATTGGTTCGCGTTGCAACATTGCGACTGACTGCACTACGGAGCTTAGTCGAGACATGACCGCGAGTTACCCAGGAATAAGTGCTTCGTAGGGATCATGGCCACCAATTTAATAAGTAGCTTGCCACGCTTCAAATCAAAAATTACTTCACAATAGCTCGCACTAATATCTTAACATAACGCTGTCAAACACAATTTAACTCAACTGTGTAAATGGACTCTTATATCCTACGTTGCTTTTACGTTGCCTCACCCCGTCCCTCTTACCAAGGTGGAGATTAAAAACCACCACTATTTAAATCGTAATTTCAATCAGTCTTTAAATTGTGATATAAATCACACCAATTTTACTACCATGATTTCACTGAAATCTTTCCCGCAAAAAAATGATCCGGAAGTATTTTTATTTACACGAGTTTCTGTCATGTCATTCTTTCCATGCGTATTTGTTTTGTAGGTATCAAACAATCAAGTAAGAATGGTCTCCATACGGCTGAACACAAGCAAAAAGAAATGCTCTTCTGAGAAAATTTGAGCTTTAAGCTTGATTTCAATTCTACACTACATTCGTAGGGCTCCGTGTTTTCGGAGTTTATTTTTCGTCAAATTCGGAGGGTGTTTTTCGGAGTTTATTTTTTGCTGAAGATTCGGAGTTTATCGGAGTTTATATTTGTTTGATTCCCCATTCTCCGAAATTCGGAATTTAATTTCGCAGTATTTCCTTTTGAACATAAACATGTAAATAATAACCGGATGTAAACGTATGCCAGATAAAAATAAAACGCGCTTGTATCGATTAAAATTGCTTCAGTTGAATTTGACGTTTGTGCCATTGCCATTGGCAATATTAATTTGTCCCACTACAAAAGTGTTGCTTCGATAAACGTCGATACATTAAAATCAGTAAACTCCCGGGGGAAGTCGCTATGAAGCTCGTAGTCATCCCATCCTATTCCACAATCTAACCCGCGGCCGCGCGAGGTGGAGTGGTTAAGGATGTAATAGAAAGTTTCAACTGTCCCTTTTCTCTATTTAATACGATCTCTATGGTCCATAGCTTTCACTGTTACAAAAACATACCTTTTCCTTTCTCTAAATCACAAATTGCATGACTCAAACTGGAAACCAAAAGAGTGGCTTTTGTCGTGACTCGAATGTACTATGACCTGCTGCCCTGAATCAACCTCAACGAGACAAGCGGCAAGACCCCTTTTGACAACGGTCTGAGAATTGAAAGATAATTATGGTGCCAGTTTCTCAGAACCATTGACTCCGTGCTGATCAAACTGTAAAAAAAAAAAAAAAAATCTTTCACTTTTTTTTTTTTTACTTTTTTTTTTTTTTTTAGGAAAAGGGGGGGGGGGAGGTGGCATGGGCACATAAACATTCGGAGCTTATTGGATAAATCCGAATTGATCAAAATTTTACCGGCGGGTGTTTTTCGGAGTTTTTCGGATTTATCCGAAAACACGGAGCCCATATTCGCCAGCTAAGTAACATTTTACTGCAACAAAATGAGAACGCAAAAGAAAGAAAACTAAAAAGGAATGTCCTATTGCCATTAATCAAAGGGTAAAAAATCAAATAAAACTGAACAAAAACTAGGCTGTTCTGGTTTTACTCTGGTGGGGATTACATAAAAAAGTTGTTAATTAAACTATACTTCACGCTTACAGTAATTCTTTCTTCGGAATTGTCACTGGTGGTACGACTTGATCAACCAGTCTGATATGTTGAAAAATATCTAATGGTAAAGAATCACAATTTTCATACAGTGATTTGAATCAAATTAATCTTATTGAAATAAAATCAGTTTGTATTCTTTCTTTTATTTTACAATTATATGTTTCTTCTATTCTGCATCTCACTCAGCACAAGAGAGGCAACCGGGTAAATTACCCAGGCTAACATCTTTGTATTCTTGCACTCTCCTTCATTTCCTTCCTTTTTCTGATCTTTATATAGGAACATCTAATTATCTATCACAAGGAAAAAAATGAACCAGGACAGGGTACTAAGAGCTAACACGTAAATCTTTTCAAGATTTGAGAAAAACGTATTTAGCGAATTTAGATTGCATTACTATGAACGAAAAATTTTCCTGCGTCGGAAGCATTTTCTGTAACTGATTATCATAAGAACAATCTTGACAATTTTATTCCAAGCTTCTTGGATTCTCAGAACATCACAAGTAACTGTGCCTAAAAAGTGAATACCTAACATTTGAAGAAGAAAAAATGCACGACAGATATTTGTGTACTAAGTTTTTCCATATTGTTCGCTCTTTCTCTCTTTCACATACACAGGCATACAAACTGAAACACACCCCAGAAAGCGATTACACACACGAACAAACAAAAACACACGCATAAATAAGATTCGTAGAGTATACAAAACAAAAACTCCTACGGGGATGTTCGTGCGCACTCCACAAAACAAGCAATAAACTGTTACTTACATTAAGGAGATGATTTCCCCAAGTCCCTAAATACCCTTTCCATTTTTTTTACATTTCAAACAACAACAACGCACGGAAATTATTTTTTTTTACTCAGGCTTCTTGAAAACTTTTTTTGCACGTGAGCTTTTATTCTTTTTTTATTTTTCCCCTCCTTTTTCTTCTTTTTTCTTAGTCTATTCCTCCCCCCATTGCTGTTTTTGTTGTTTTTTTCTACTGGGTAATTTTTTTAAGTATTACACATACCCACGCAAACATCGCGTGAGTACAAAAAACTGCCATGTTTATCAATTTTATACACTATACTTTTTTTAGTTAAGTTCCTTTGCTTCCCGCCGTATACTACTGAGTTGATTTTTATGTGGTACATACTAAGGTGCTTGGTTTGAAGGCAATTTTTGCTGCGTTCTGTTCGGAGTAAGCGGGGTTAGATTTCTAGCCCACTGATTGTGTGCTATCTAATATCTTCAAGTACATGTACGAACTTTCAATTCACTGCCGCTTTGCAGTCGGCAATGAAGAACGGTCAAAGAGCGTTTCAGTTGCTTCTCTCTCTGCCTCCTATCTCTGATTCAGGAATCAATAAAGAATTTGAATTTGAAATTGTGGCGGCTAGCCGGAAACGCGTAAACGAGCCACTGTCGAGGCTGTCTTCAATATGGTTCCCAACAAGCCGCAAAACCATCCAGGTTTCGCTGATGCATCAAATATTCAATGTATATTATAAACTACACTTATTTAAATGCAAAGTGACTTCTTTACGGCGTATAAGCTATACTTCGCCGAGGTGTTTGGGAGTTGCCATCCGGTGAACTTCTGAAATCAAAAATACTTCAAATGCTTTGCCATTGAAAACAATTCCGAGACTACACGTGCTATTCGAAGCTTCTGTGCTCCATTCTACTGTAAGTACGAGCGCAGCGGAAGCTAGAAGAGCGATATTTGCACATGGAGTGTGCCTGCGTGTACACGTTTACTCATGCACTGCAAGCGTCATTCAGGGTTAAGGCCGGTTCAGACACTTGCGTTTGAGTGCGTTAAACTGCGTTGCGTTGAGTACCGAAAGCGAGTCACCGGCACACCTGTGCTTCGTATGAAGCGTGGAATCCAATTTAAGGAATCATCCTGGCACGCGATATAAGCAGCAGGGATGTCCTCGTTTCTCGCTGCAGCAACGCAGTCAAACGCAGTCAAACGCAACTGTCTGAACCAGGCTTTAGGTTTAATGTACTCTCCCGCTTGTTGCTCCGGCAGCTTCGCTCGCAATTACAGCGAAAAAGTTTAGTCTAAGACCTTATACATCAGATCATAAAAAAAGACGTGCATAAACATGATATGTGTAAAAAGCCTCTTCAGCTTCTCTTCAAGCCGGGGTCACAATGCTCATACATCATATAAACGGCAGTCTGCAAACACAAGTCACCGCAATATTCGTGGTTCGAATGCCGCGTGCCAAGTTTTTCCCTTGAACTCATTGCCACGCGGCATTCGAAGCACGGATCTAGGGGGGCTCGCGTTCAAATTTCTTTGAAGCCTGTCTTTTGTATGGTGTATAAGCAGTGTGATCCCGGCTTTCATAAGAGGAGGGACCGAAGGTACTACAATCAAACAAATAGAATGCGAAGTGGGGACACCAACTACGCCTCGATTAACACCACGAAGTTCTTGGCGATTTCGAAGCCATGTCCAGAAGGAAACAAAATACTCGGAGTACACTCGCTTACTGGCACAAAAGAAGTGGCGGAATTTGAACGAACACTACTGGTGACCGCTTGAGTAATGTCTGATTCCCAATTTCCGATTTTACTATAGTGCGGCAACAAAAGCGCGGTGAACGCTCCGGTGCTTACCGTCGCACCATTAGAAATTGCAAATAAAATCTAACCATTTGAATCGGACGTAAAACTATGCCCTGGGAAGCGGAAAACAGGGGAGAGCGCCTCGAGAGCGCACGACGCGAGAGCGCGGGCGATTAGACCGCGCGAATCGAGGACGGTCAACCAGTTTAGGTGCGCTACGAGAGCGATATCGAGGCCGGTGGATAAGTTAAAGTATTATCGCGATTAATGTTTTTTTTTCATTTCCCTCTTTTTTGTTTAACTGGCAACAGCAGCTACATGCAGGACGAAATTGTACGACTCATTAAAAAGACGGCCGAATTCAATCACAGCCTTTAAATTCGTCTGATGCGCAATTGTGTCCGGGTTCATTTAGTACGGGGCGATTTTGGCAAGGATTCTTTTTCCTCTTCTTGCCCGTGTTGTTACAAGGTTATTCCATTGGGCTATTAATAGTCATATTGGGCTATTTGTAATTGGTACCAAAATCTGGTGATGACCTTACCTTGGGCTACTTTTGAAGCATTTTCAAGTCGTCCCTTGGAATCGACAGCGAATACCCTCAAACATGAGACGATATTCGATTTTGAATAGACAATATGTTGTCATGTTCATAGCTTCTGAAATAAGTTTCGAAAAGAACACGCTCGAAATTGTCCCAACAATATACATTGTGCTAAATTACCCAAGCACCAAGGAGCTTGCTGTGAGTGTAGTTACAAGCACTGCAGGTGTTGGCGTCTGCAGTATACTACATTTCACAAACGTCTGCAGTAAAGACAAAGGGCACAGGCGCGTTAGCCAAGCTCGGCAGAATGTTTTTATTTGTAAGAGAACTCGTGTACGGGAGGCACTTTTCAAAACCACGCGTCCGTGCCCATGCTCTTCTCTGCACTGCAAGTGTTTGTGAGAGGGAGTATGGTGACTGTTCTAAAGCAAAAGCTTAAACCAAAGTTAATCTTGCACGAGCGTTCGTCAACGCCTTATTTCGGTTATTACTGGGATAGGTTAGTGGCACACTTCACGGCTTTCGCGCCGACAGCCGCGCTCCATATCGACGAGGGTAATTTTGGGCAGTCAGCCAAAAGATTCCACATTGACGTCACGCCGCTTGACACGACTTTGACGTCACGCCCCCATCACACCACCTGTTACCTGGTGCCAGCTGACTCCATGGCTTAACATTGGCATGTCTTCACAATGACACCACGCAACTCGAGCATGGAACACATGAGCGGTGGAAGGGAGCGCCGTGCGGCGCTCGCCGCTTGCCGTAGGCGCGCCACAGGCGAACCGCGCGGCGTTATCTCTATCCAGACTTAGAAAGTAATCCGTTACTTTTTCAAGTAATTTTGCAATTGTCACGTTACTTTTTTTCGGCAGTAATATGTAACGCAATTTTCTTACAAAGTGTTGGTAACGGATTACTTTAATAACTCGTTACTTTGTAAAAATATGAGCATAATACAGTAACTGCAGGAATGCGAGCAGAACATTCAGCAGCATAAAGAAATCAAAGTTGAACAAAATAGAAAATATCAAGAAGAGGAGAATAGCCGAAACGAATACACGATTTTTTGTATGACCGGTCACTAGAACGACTAGAAAAACAGGAAAGGCATGCACTAATATACTAAAGACAGAGATCAAGTGGGACAATGCCGAGCAGGCTCTCTGTCGCCTTCCATCGTGTTCTTCTTTTTCTCCCGGGCAGAAGAAAGCTCTTCGTGTTTACTTGTTTCTGTCTTTTACACCCTTTCACATTTTTCTACTTCTTCGACGTCTCCCGCCACTTGAACAAACATCAAATGCGGGTCCGTACTCCTCGATTCGCGGGCTCACAACTCACGTGACAGACGATGTAGCCTCGCGCGAAGTGGTCAAATTCTCTTTGTCTTTGATGTGCGCTACTGTATGCTTGCACACTCTTGAGGCAAGGCTGAATAACTCCGGGCGCGAGGCTAAGAGCATCGCCCTCGAGGGTACGGACGATACTTCTTTTGGTTTACTTGTCAGGGCATATGGTCGAGTCCACTCCTCACTTTACAGTGGCGGGGGCGGGCAGGGGGGGGGGGGGGGTCAGGCCAATTAAGGAGTGCTGACAAAGAGAGAGAGAGATAGAACGCGTAAAAGTGGAGTGATCCTCTATCGTTTTGTGAGACCGATGGCCATCGCTTCTCTCGCACTCTCTACCCTCCCCTCCCATGGCCTCTACGAATGGTATGAAACTGAGAACCGATAAACGATCGCAAACCCGTAACCGCCAATTTTTCTTTGACTGGTAGAGTTTTCGGTCATGATGTGTCCTTCATCTCCATTGCCATCTCTTAATGAGATGCTCAAAATTCGGGGCATTAAGGAGAACGGAAACCTACAGTTTCAACGCATACTTTGCTTGCCAAAAAAAACACACACACACACACATTGTCTTCAGCAAGAACAGCAGACTTTAATCTACGGAAACACATTAAGGTAAGCTGGGACACCTGCATTTTCCATTGGCTATACACTGTAACGTTACAAACAAGCTTTTTTTTTCTTTTTTCTTGTGAGTAACAGGCGTAACACCCGAGTCAAAAGGAAGCTTTCGTAGATCGAACTAAGATTTTAAACAGAGGAAGCCAAGGAACGTGCACTAAGTGTATAAAACTATAAATGGAAAAGCTTGCTTGAGAAAAAAAAAAGTTAGAAATTAAAATCTTGAAATCTCTACCGACGGCTGCCGTCTGCTAATTAAGAGCGTCTGATTTGCGCAACAACCGGCAGAGTGCGACACTTAAGGTCGTAAGCGGACACGATGGGCGCTTCCCTCGACCTGGGAATTACAAGACAACGTTTCTGAACCGGAAGCGATGCGCTCGTTTTCTGCACAAATTGTCCAGCTCATGATTATCTTATTCTACCAAAAAAAAAAAAACAAGTTTGTACATTCCCCCCTCCCCCCCCCCCCCCCCCCCCTTCCCGAAAAAAAAAAAAAAAGAACATTATGATAAAGAGCATCAAACGAAGTTCTCTATCACAATGCTTCGCGTCTTTATTCTAGATTCTGTCGCATATCTGTACCACAAAAACGGACAGCTGTTCAAAAACAAAACAAAAAGAAGATTGTTTATCTGTGTTCGACTGCACAGGCACGACTGCTTGATCACTGCCGCTTCCCTGGAGCCTGCAGTTCACAAACAGGTGCGTACGAACAATTATCAAGCTCACTTTTTCGCGTTCGTCGCTGGAGGCGCGAACCACTAAACACGAGCGATGCTTTTGCGTTGCTCACGCATCGAGCCGCTCCCACTCGTTCGCCGCCAGCCACCGTGAAGCCCCCCTTCGTGTGTTTGCGCTTGTCTCGCAATAGACCCTTCTCAAAAGTGCGCGCCATCTCGTAACTAGTTCGTCAATTACCCGAGCCCGTCATTGTTTGGACACTTATTCGGATCACGTATTGGAAACTAGGGCCGCGTCAGCCTTCGGCGAGGACTCAAATCCAACCACTCGCTTTGTTCTCAAGAAATGGCGACCGCCAATGCTGCTTTATAAGTTCTTGAAATGGGCTATATCAGCCTCAAATCTGCCAAAGCGCGAGATAGGGGATCGACGGCCGAGTCGGCTAACGCACCCTAGCTCGGAACACTTGGAGCGAAAGCTCGCGCTGCAGAACCTACGAGTCCCCAGTTCCTTCCCCATCCCTGCCCGTTTCGATCTGAATGGGCATCGTACCGGTCGTGTATCACTATACTGCGTGGTACGCGTTAAAGACTGCAGGCTAGCGGTTGTACTACATTGGCTCAATTTTTCATCTACAGCCGAGTGACAAGTCGCCTGTTGAGGCAGTGTAAGTTGAGGTTGTATGAACATACACACACCCCAATTTCTTTTAAGCACCAGTTTCGTGCGTCGTGCAGTCACTGGAAGCAAATATCCACGCAGCACTGAAATGAGCGGCCCTTGGAAGCCAGTGGTGGCCGTAGCAGTGGAGCTCTGGATCGTGGCACGTGTTTTGCGCGTTCCCTCAACAATGCTTGGCGGTACTTGTAAAGGTTTATTCGTACGGGGGGAAAATTCCTCCCTTTGCCTCTTGGTATGCGCATCACGTGTACAACGTCATGTCTTTGCGCGGAGCCTCGCTGACGAAGACATCCCAGGGGGATAGGGGAGCTTTGCTCGGGCAGCACAAACGCTCCCCGCCTTGGCGTGGGATTTCTTTGCATTTGGCCGTATTTTGTTCAGGTGTCTGGCAACTTTACAGATTTTGATAAGCGAGATATCGGCGGTGACATCGGGATCGCCTAACTTGTTTTGACTTGCGCTGTTGCGCATGTCGTCCGAGGCACCCGAAGCAGTCTTCGATATTCATCAATGCCTTCCTGAGGACGCTCCTCGTACAACTGGATTTTGATCCCACGTTCTTCGTGTTGTGTCCACCCATTTTACGAAGCATCTTTCTTTTAACAGGAAGCAGCTTGTTGTTTATTACATCTAACAGCACTACTGACACAATCGCGTATCACCGTTTCATATATACTCCTCCATTTTTCTACTCTCGTCAGAGCGTACCGAGCCCTCTTGTCGAGTGTGCGCCCGGTAAATGCGCCTGTTAACACTGACATCCTTCTCGGCTCTCCGCCGTTCAAGTGTAAATGCTGGAGTCATGGAGGGAGTCCCGCTGGTCCCGTCCATCAATGACATCACGCACATTCCTCCCCGAAAAGCATCCCCCGTTTAAATACCTTTAAGCCAGGGTCAGACAGCTTATACCCCCCCCCCCCCCCACCCCCATCATACACAAGACAGTCTGCAAACAGCTTCGAACGCAAGTCACCACGAGATTTGTGCTTCGAATGCCGCATTGCAACGAGTTCAAGGAAAACCTTGCCACGGATATCGCGGTGACTGATATCTGGCTGACTGTCTTTTTTTACGATGTATAAGCAGTGTGACTCCGGCTTTAAGGAACGCCAAACGTACATCTTATTAAGAGGCTTTAACCGTGACCGCTGCTCAGCGCCACCGGGCTCAATACCACTCGCTGTGGCAGCTCTAAAACCCTTCGTTTCCCGGACAAAAACCGCCATCCGGCAGGTCGTTCCCAACAGTGCGCGAACAAGAATCGAGCGGTCGTGGCTCAGCAATACGACTGCAGAGAATGTTGAAGTGTTTTCGATCTGATAAAGGTTACGAAAACGCGGGAGAAAGAAAGGAAACCGGTGTTACCAACCATGCACCGTTAAGTACCGATCCCCTCCGGTTATAGAGCTGCAATATAGTTACAATAAGCGAACGCGGATCTACTAATGCTGCACAATGGCTGCCAAGAAAGGAAAGCGAGCGGCAAAGGCCCTCATCAGATGTGATTACACCCCACGTTCCTAAGAAAGCGTAGGAGGGACGCGCTGTCCACATCTCCGAGACACGACCTCAATCTCAAAAGGAATTCGGGACGAGACGCCCACCAACAGTTACATAAGTCTCCTTTGGTGTCTGTACACACAAACACAGACGAGCTGACGCGACTCGGGACACGAAAACAATTCTTCGCTCCTCGTCCTGTGAGCGGCAGCAATATTTCAACTGCGGTCAACAAGCGGAGGATGAAGGGCAGGGAACCACACAAAGCGTTTGTTTGCAAAAACAAATGGTTCCTTTCCTTGCGGGAAAAGAGATCAGATCTCTATAGACGACGAGGAGGTTTCTTTCTATCCGTTTGAGCAACAGAAAACAAACACCGCTAGAGCAGGCATGTGAGTCATGGGTCTATGTCAACTCGTCGAACGCCATCTTGTCGACGGCCAACTCTTCGGCGGCCTATTCACCGAATAGGCTAATTCGTCATAAAGCAAGTTGTAGAAGTAAAACTCGTCGAGGAGGCCGACTGGTCGCCGCTTTTTCGACGCCAAAATGTATCACTTCTGTCCTGAACCTTTAAAGCAAATACTGCCCTATAGTGATTGACAAAATTGCCGCACGTTAATTGACCTGCAGTGTACTGTTTTTTGTCAAAGATGACAGTTCGTCGCTTTTGCCGTTTTCACGGTGCAGTTGGGGACGGCCACTACCTCGCCCGTTTATCACTGGGGCGCGTGTTAACCTTCCCAGCTCACCCGTTCATGCCGCTTCGCGGCGACAGTCTGTGGCGGCTCATTACAAATATATTAGCCTACCTGGCCCACCCATTTACGGCGCTTCGCGGCAACTAGTCAAAAGATAACAAGAAACCACAAACTTTTACATCAGACCTTTATTCAACATATTCCACAACTCGCCTTTCGACAGATTGTTCCTTTCGACATGTTTTCCTTCTACGACTCTCCATATTAGAGTTGGCCTATTCGACAAATCGGTCGTCGACGAGTTGGCCGTCGACGTGTTGGCCGGACCCCGTTAGACATGTAATCCATATAAAGCTCTGCGAGTTCACTTTCCTGCAAAACACGGAGACAGAAATGGATCCCAGAGAATGACAGAGCTTATAATACGACTAGATATTTCATTGAAATGCTATGAGCGCAGGAATGACGAGCATGTGATACGTCATGATCGTTGTACCGGTGCAGATCACTTTCTTTTGTTTTCCCCTAATCGTATTCTGAGCTTCTTTATTCGCTGGTGTGCTTTCATTTTTTCCCGTGAGTCGCTGTCTAGTGTTCTAAAGGTAAATAAACTCACATATGTGTTTATATAGTGTATCGTTAATAATACCAACTATAGGGCGTGGGAATACCATTTCGATTCGAATAGCAAAATGCCATCTCTTGCCTTAACACTGCTAAAAAAAATTTATGTTCCTTTTTCTTTGCGAATGTTATGAATGACGCGGCGCCATTCAATTTGAACCGGTATTCGCACACCTTGATACTTCGTTTCACCTTCAGTATAGACAGAGCCGACGCTACGAGCTGATGGAACCAACCAGACAGCATCACAAGCACACGATCGTGGTGTTTTTCATGCTTTTGTACGGGTGTTTCTTGACGTCGCTCAAACAATAGTAAACAGAAAAAGCCCAGTGACCTGCGCTTTTGACGCTACTTGATTGATCCAATTAGCTCGTAGCGTCGGCTCCCTCTAGACTTAAGCTGAAACAAAGTATGATACCATTTTTTTTTTGTTTCTGGCGCTAGAGGCACCAACCTGTTGCGAAATGATGGAAATGATGTGGTACGAAGAATCGCTGCAGTTTTCAAAAAGATGACGGTGTTTCGTCGTTGGACAGAAACATGTTGCCGCTCTGGTGGGACGGGAGTCTAGTCGCCTTGTATCAGTTAAGTGAGGGAAACCACAACATCTATTGCCAAAATCACAATCAGCGTTTTGCCGACTCGAGATTCTGGCAATTTGACTCTAGAGTAAATATAGCTTTTTTTTTTTTTTCAATATGTCAGACGTTGTCCGATTTACATATCACTATGCTGTCTCCGTTTATTAAAGGAAAGCCAAAGGAAAAAATCATTAGAGTTACCAAACGCTCTACATAAAGGCGTTTGCAGCGTTGGCCGCTCTCTCGCAGATTTGACAGCAGAAAAATAATTGGAGAGGCTGCCAGCAAAAGAAAAACATATTTGACCTGCCCTAAAATAACAATTGCCTTACAAATTAAAAAAAGAAGGTTCTTTTTGTATTTGGTATGATTGTTTTAAATTGTTTTATTCCGCTTTGGGATTACTTTTGTTTGCCTTTCTAAGTGCATCCTTCAACAGCGTTCAGAAATGTAGGAATTAAGATTGCAACCATGTGACAGCGTAAACTCCCAACACCACGAATACTTGAGCGTCTCTTTAAACTTCCGGTCTACTCATAATAAATCATGGCTGTCAGGACAAGTTGTTCTCTACAATGACATTACATAACCTTTCCTTTTAATTAAATACAACTCCGTCTCTTGAGGCCAATGCGGGGGTATTTCGAGCTAAAAATTTGAAACGTTTTATAGGATCGACGTGGATATGTAATGGGACGCAATGTTTATGGCGAGGAAGTGACAAGGCACACGACGTGTAAGTATACGGAGAGTAATAGCTCCGAGTCTAATATTCGTTTACGCGGCGATAAATAATTTAGCCTAACCATGTCACTATGGATTCAAACAAAACACGACAAACAAAAAATAAATGTAGTCTTTTTCTTAACGCTATCTTATCTAGATCATAATGAAAACTGAGAGTAAGCAACTGAGACTAGGAAAGTTTCAATTGCGCGTAAAGACAAATTAAATATAAATAACGCGAAAATATTTTTCTAATTTTATCTGCGTTCGCTTCTGAGTGGTCGTACAAATCCGAAACATTGCAAACAAGAGAAACTGAGACCAGACTCCCGAAACTTGCTTACGACAAAAAAAAAATTTCGTAAATTTATCTTACGACAAAGTGACAAAATTTTGAGTTTTCCCGAAGCAAAATGTTTGTAAGTTTTGAGTAAGTTAGGACGAAATCCGCAACTTACGCAAAACTTACAAACATTTTTTTTTCGGGAAAACTCAAAAGTTGGTCACTTTGTCTTAAGATAAATTTACGAACTCTTTTTTGTCGTAAGAAAGTTTTGGGAAACTGGCCTCTGATATATCTTTTTACGTCTAGAAAAATTCATAAACTGCGCAAAGGACGAGGACCGAGGCAGCAACAAGTGGGACATAAGAAGCGCAGACTTTCAACTGTTTATTTGGCGCAGATAGTGCAGTATAAGTAGTAGTACTCAGCTCGCGACCCTAGAAGGGAGATTAAACATGGCCATCCAAAAAAGCTACGTTTATCTGATAGTGAGACTGATTGAATAATTCTGCAGCCGTGACCTTTCTTTTTAATGAAGAAGTGTTCCCTGAGTTTTCTTTCCGTCACTTCCTTTGATCTTGCGAGAACACGCGTCCTTCGCAGATCAGGTTATCGACCGCACTTATTGCACTGCACTGTCAGATGGCCGCCTGAGTTGTTTTTTATTGACAGAAAGTGTTTCCCGGCCCTTAAATGAAACTGTGGCGCAGAAAGTGGCACTCGCCGGCCGACTGAGAGCCAGAGAGAAAATTGTCAGGTTACAACGCTGGCATCGACTTCTCTTATATCGACGTTCTAAACTCTCATTTCATAACGTTCAGAAAATAAGGCTGCTCCTGCGTTGAAGACGGAACGTTTAGGATTCTAGAGTTCCAACCCGTCAGCTGGGTGCACCGGCAAGCTTCCGTTACAAGGGGTAAAGAGTGCGACACTGTTGGCGCAAACAAGAGGTGTTTTTGTTCTTTTGGGACTTAAGCCTCGAAAGGATAAAAACACATCTTGTTCGTACCAACAGTGTCGCACTCTTTACCCCTTGTAACGAAAGCTGTGTGGTAGCTGGTCAGCCACACATTCAATTCTACTCAAGTTTTTTTTTTTTTTTTTTTTTTATTTTACACCCTGAGCCCAAAATGGGGGCGAGGAAACAGGGAGAAAAGCTGCAATAATGCAGCTTGACTTGTCCCTTGCCCGCTGCTTTGCTCAGTTTGGCAGGTAGAAAAGTTTAAAAATATTTCAACAGAAAATAAAAATTCGCTGTGTCGCCACAAAGCCGGAGCTCTTCCTGAAATGGAGGCCTTCCGACCTCCATTTCACCTACTGCGAGATAGTGTGCTTTTCGGCAACAGTAAAATGTATTGATGTGCTTGCGTTTGCCTCACACGTCTCGTGCTGGAAACGCAACCTCGACTGGTGTGATTAGCGTATTATCCTGCCCGTACGTTCAAAGTGGTTCCGAGGCGCCAACAAATGACGTCACAAAAGCCGCCGTGTCACGCCGCCCGATGTCGCGCACCTAGAGGTTGGGTGCAGAAGTCCCGGGAGAAAATACGAGCGAACGCGAGTGTTGCTAACGTCGCGGTGAGCTAAGTCCTGGCAGCCGAAGCTTCCGGGAACTGTGAAGCTGTGTAGCAGCGACCTGCGGCAGAACAGGCGTCTGCAACATCCACCACTGCTGCTGGGACACCGCCAGGATCGCGGCCGGCGGCAACATGACAGTCCTATGACGTCACCACGTGGAAATCGAGGGATCACTTTCAAGGACGCAGTAAGCACAGCAATTGGAGAACGCGCTCTAGGCACCATATTTACAAGTGGCGATAAGTGCGCCAATGGTACGCTAGAGGTTCAACTGGCGGTAGTGTCAATGCAACTTCCGGGAGGCACATTTGACAGCAACCAGTCTACTTTTGCGATGCCCCTATGCATTACTATGGGAAAACACGCGTGCAATTTTTCTCTTCGCCAAAACCATAAATTAACTGTTATTTGCATCGTACCAAATAGTATGTACCTTTATTAACATTGTAAATGTGTAATTGCTTTAGTTGGCGCATTTTTCTTCATCGGTGAACGATGTTTAACTTCTCTCTTTTTCAGGCCCAACCCCGGTTCCACAGCAGGTGTGCAAAAATAAACAATCGACGATTCTAACCAAAAGAACAATCGAAAGGAATACAGTGTGTGTTCGAGGTTCGCCAACGATGACGCTTTTATATTGTTAATACACCAGCCCTGTCACCATATAAAAATGACCCCATCTTACATCTTTACGTGCGATTAAAAAATTCAAAACGTAAAGAATAAATTACGTGGGCTATGAAAGGCGCCTCTTTTTAATATTTCCTATGCCGGGCAGCCTTATCAGATACTTGCTCTCAAAAGATACCGAGCGTGCGGGTGATGTTTTAAACGTAGAACAAGCATCTTTGTACAGAACAGAAAGAATAAGGCAGTACTTACTTAATGGAAATCAGACTATATTGCGTGGCCTTCAATTTATTTTGATCGTACATGCGCAGGAAGTTACTGATCCAGTGTTACTGCGTAGTCTGACGTCTCTCTTAGTTCCCAGATGTCCTTCGTTCCGTTCGCACGTATATCCCTCATGCCAAAAAGCGCCGACATCGCGTTCGCGCTAACAGTGCCCGAGAGTGCACAAAAATACATGTACGAAGCCGTTTTAGCACCGTTTTTAATGCCAAGAATTTGAAACAAAACGCCGTAAATGACCGATTATCTTGTCTGTCTGACCGAGAAATTTTCCAAGCTATCTAGTACATACAAATTATTGGAGATCTTTTTTTTTATTATTATCGAGCGCAGGAAGAAAATGCACTCGCTTTTTCCCATCGCAATGCATTACCGGAAATAAATTTTCAGCTGTTTGCCTCAACTTGTCACAGCACACTAACGCCATTTGAACCTCTAGCGTACATTCTCATAACTACATGGTACCAAGTGCGCGCCTCCTGCTGTTCTTGGAAGCAAAAGGCGGTGCAGCACTCGCTCGTTGCGCATGTCTTGCGCGTTCGCACAAAAATGGTTGTCAGTACTTCTACGAATCGTCAAAGCGAGAATTTGTAAAGAGACTTTACCTGGCGCTGCTGGAAGAAAGCTCTTTACCCATCAAATATGGAAGACGGTTCACTAGAAAACGCACAGTGTCTGTTCCCCCTTGACGTCGGCGTAAGACTCGTGCAAGTGAAGCGGGGTGCGCAGGTGTGCTGTTTTGATGGCTAACGGCGACTGGTGCGATAGGTTTCGGTCCGTGGGTACGGCCTAGCTCCCTGTGAATAGCGTCGCGCGGGAAATTTATCATACCTCCGTAGTTAGCCCATGTATTTTCTGTAGAAGAATTCTCGCAATAAAAGCGTTTTATAAGGCTTTCTTTTCGAGCCAGTTCCTCCCGGAACGCTGCGATCTCGGGACGACTCGTACCATCGAAGAGTCGTTGTGTTAATTAAAGACAGAAGCCTTTTTTGAAGGAGCTTTATCACGCATGAATGTCGTCTTTGCCTAAAATACCAAGATATGCAATAAGAGGATTTGTTATATGCTTTAGAAATATATAAATAATGACCGTAATTCACCATATCGATCCGAATCTATAGGCTTCGTTTGATCTTGACGTGGGTACTCACAAAATAATAGAAGCGCTGGGCTCGTAATTGGTTTAAGGAGCTCAGGTATCAGGAGCATTACAAGCGTATGACAAAGTCTGGTTTTCGCTCGACCGAACCCGAAAATTAAGTAAGCTGGTTTCCGTAAGGAAAAAAAAATATTTTTTTTTCTTTTGTGTGCTCCGTTCCGGGGGCAAAAAACGAAGCGCAGGACACAATCAATGCTCGTTCATTTGAAAAACGTGATTAACCTACCGCCTTTAAAAAAGCACACACAAGGGAAAAAGGTGGACTGAATAATAAAAAGGAATAATTGATTTCATCAAATAAACACTGAACAAAATTGATCACAAAAAGAAAACAATTATGGGAAAAACACAACGGGGGACACAAAAAACCTGGAAAGCTAAAAACAGGCAAATTTACTGCAAAAAAGTGAGACAAAGTGACAAACGAATAAAACAAGAACCGTGCAGGCAAATATAAAAAAAAAAAAGAAACATCAAAATTAAGGAGACACACGAGAAAGAGGCAGAGAAAGAAAGACAGAGAAAAAGAAAGAGAAAGAAAAGTAAGGCCTAAAGAGATTTCTTAGAGAAAGTTTCTGTCTACTTGACAGCGAATGGACGAGGGGCCGATAAGAAAAAAAAAAAAAAAAAACACTGAACCGCGGAGCAGAAACGAATCGCCGGGCCCTAAAGTCACTTTAGCGGAAATTGCAGTGGTACCCCAATGCCGTTTCTCTCTACGGGTACATTCTGTCGGTCCAGATCATTGATTTTAAGCTGTAAAAAGGGCAATTAAACAAACGTATGAAGGAAGAAGAACAATAAAAAAACATTTATATATATATATATATATATATGTGTGTGTGTGTGTGTGTGTAGAAAATATGATTCATATCTCTCTGAAGATGCTGCATTTTTCAACTGATGGCCTTTGGGTTTCTTTCCGACATTGGGCCATAGTGAGTTTATGTCGGCTATTGTTACTGCCGTGCTTATCGTCATAAATTAAACGCGTTGCATGCACAGGCGCGTCATATTTTCCACTTCGAGATTTTAAGAAAATTCAATGTGAACAAGGCTTTCGTTGGGGCTAACACAGAAAACTAACAGTATTGACTTTTTTTTCTTCTCAGGAGATTGACCAAGCTGTGGCCATGGCGCGAAGTGCTTGAAATTATGACGAGATGCACCAGTCGTCTTACCCCTTTTTCTTTAGTATCCACTGACAGATTTGATATCAGCACAGCTTTTTTAGAAACGAAACTTTTCATGGTCTGTTGGTGACGCTTCAGAATTCAAAATCCTCACTATGACGTAAACGAAAAGGCCAGATCATATGAGCTCTGATTTCCATTGAAGTCACATAGGGCTGCGACTCCAACTTTGCATCTAACCATGGACAGCCAAGATAAATTTCCCCGAAAGATTAGTGGCTTATCTTCGAAAGAAAACAGTATTAACTAAAACTGAAATAAGCCTAACGCAACCTTGAATAACGCTCTCGGGGAAAACAAAAGAATTTTATAATTAGTTTATCTTCCTTCCTCAGAGAGCAGTCATTTCAAATTCTGTCTATTTAGAAATATATTGATGTGGCAGCCTCATATTCAGATAGTTCGGATTTGCGCCCGTGGGGTTGTGCCCACGGTCGCAAATCACTTGCCATCACCCAAATAAACCAACGCGCTTTTCCTTGAATCTACGTTCCTGGTTTACAAACAAAGGAAGCCATGCCCAGATTATTTATGCAAAATGTTCCGATCCGAGACAACGACAATCGATCCTTCTCATTTACGCCCGCCTGCTTTGTTTAAGCTAGCATCCTTAGCCTCGATTCAGTTCGATATTTGAAGCCGGGCTAAGAACGGCACGCTACGTTTTGCTAATGGATGCGTAATGAGAAGCAACGAGTCAGTTAAATAAGGAGACAAATAATACTTTCAATTAATCTTCTGCTCTTGTTTCTGCGTTCCTTTTTTGTGTGTGTTTGCGCCTGCGCAAAAAGGAAGGTAAGTGAAGTTATCGGGTTTCCTGCGTAAGGTTTCTGTAGTACAATCGACTTTTTTCTGGGTCCATGCCTCGATGGAGTTTCTGACACACACGCAAAAAGGCTCAAAAATTAAATCTGTCGGAAGTTTATAATGAGACTTTCCAGGTCAAACTTCAACAAGAAAACCGAGGCCTTATCTATTCATGCGTGCTCTTTTTACGGCATTGATATTCTTACTTTGTCTGGTAAAACTTCTTTGTCAAAGGTAGTCGTAAAAGCTGAAAGAGCCCCATCACTTCACCCCGTGAAACAGACGCAAGATATTTAACGAAGAGATAAACCCCTGCAACGCAGGAGGTTGCAATGACCGACATCAACAGTGAAATTTACTATGTCACTTAGTACTTGTTTTATATCAGCCCTTAATCTCCATGCGGCTTCAAAAAAAGGTGATCGGGATGGAACCCGACAACTTGCGTTCGTGCTCTTGTTTCCTGTTTAATTGCGTTGAAGAGATAAACTGAGCGGGTTCGGTTTGGCGTGTGCTTGCATTACAATTTTGAGAGTGCAAAACAAAACAAAAATTAGATAACTGTCATTCTAGCATTTACATCATTATTAACTATTGACCTCGTCTTATTGTACATACCTAAATTAAAATTTACAGGCTTAATCTAACATATATCTTTTCTGGGAGAGCCGCCTCTTAAGTGATGTCGAGAGTTTCCTTACTTCAGAAGGATCTGCAGTGAGTTATAGAAAAACATAATTGTCTCAAACCCATAGATAAAATAATATACCCGATACTGCAAGAAGGTCACAAATACCTTTTGACGCAAGCTACAATTAACCTGCGAAAGTGAACACGTCAGATAAAAAAAAAAGTGAAAACATAGAGCGTGGTACGTACGTTTTAAATTGTAACAAGTGCATTCTCCATTAGTATTGCTGAATGCCAAATGTATATATTTTGTTAAACTTGTTTTAGCTGACAAGCTTCTCCGAGGAAAAGAAATAGTAACACACACAGTCGGTCTGAGTTAGCGATCATGTAGAATCACCTTGAATCTGCGTAAAACTTGCAAAACTGAACACACCTGCAGTGGCGGTACGAAGAGCACCGATGGCAAATGTCGACGCTTTATGATGGCGGTGGTTCAGAGGAACGCTGTTGACTTCTTCGGTGAGACAAAGGCCCTGACGCTCGATGAATCCTTCCTTGCATCCAGCGTTGTCGACGCCAAACTGTTGTGGGGAGGAAAGGAAACACCTTTACTTTGGCGCGGCACTTTCGAGCTACTATTTGCGTTATTTATTCGGGTTATCTCGCATCACCCAAGTGGCATACTTAGAGGAAGGGGATTGCATCACGATATTTGCTATTATCGTAAATATTGCATTCTGAGCGGGGTTGGAAGGTATCGCGACACGAATGTCTCGCGATTATATCCTAGAGACACTTTTGAGTATCTGCTACTCAATATAGAGAAACCTTTCAAAATTGCAATTGTATCTCAGTATTAAAATAGATTTATCATGCATCAATCATATTGCAGTACTCTGCATGGTTTTAGCATCACGTTACATTGTCTGTAGACAATTAACTGTCGGGTTTCTACTAGCAACTGAAAGCCATGTTGTTGTTGTTGTTTTTTGTGTTTTTTTTATCAACCCGCCGAATCACCCCCTCTACAAGAGAGAAGTCTAAGTATAAAAAAAAAACAAATTCAACAAAGAGGATGAATAGAAGAAAGATTACTTGTAAGAATAGAAAAACAAGTTCCTACCACTTCGCCATTTAATTTTTTCCACTTTAGCGTAGCAAACGCTGGAAAGAAAGCGGAGAGGAGGAAACCGCCAAATATGGACGTTAAAGAACTGCAAGTGCTTCTTTTGCTCTTTTGTTGCAATAGCTTTCCTTCAGACTAGGCAGCCTTAGTGCGGACAGGTTCGGCTCTGTTGTTCAATCTCCCCATCTTGCGTGACTCGGAAGCACTTAGATGACAGTTTTAGACGCTCCCTCGGAGCAAAGCGTGCTTCGTTTCGGGCAGACGCCGTTTGTCATGCGTGGCAGGCACTATTCGGGGTAGTAACAGTGAGTGTACGACGAGCCTGAGGCAAGGAAAGGTGCGTTAAATGGCAGAAATAAAGAAAAAAAAAAAGCCATATCAATAGCATTCGCTAGGAATTTCACCCTCCACACCCATATGGGGGGAAACATGCATTCATGTATGTATCTGTATCTGTATTCCAAAATACTTTTTTTACCGTTTTTGCGGAACCATCTTAGGGATATCCTATTACATAATAAAACAAATATATCTTAGTTTTTGTATTTTGACGATAAACTACGTGTATTTCACTGTGTGTATTCGGAAATACTTTTTTTGGGAATATCTCTGCCCAGCCGTGGTTCTGATGTGTACGCAAAAAATAATCGTTTTGTTGACTACCACAAAAAAAGAGAGTATACACTCCGTGCGGGAACTATAGGGGGCACTTTGAAAAACGCGCGCAGCGCCGCTAGCGGAGGAGCTGGCGTTCGACTGTGAGGCGCGTTCCGCAGCCTGCGGCGCCTTTTCGCGTGCCAAGCTGTGGCGGCGGAAGCGCGCACGGACGAAACTTTTGCTTTTTGAGCCGATAAGTTGAGGGTGACGGTTGCATGAGTGCTGGGGCAGAAGGGCATTTAGCTGTTCTCCACTTCTTATATATTGAGTTCGAGTCGTAATTAGGGGTAATTTCTCTAGTTGCGGCCGAAAAAGGAGTTGGAGTAATTTTCCCAAAAACAAAGACGGCCGCCACCTTAATTGCTCTGAGTGGGAAATTTATTTCGCTCGTCGCTGTAAACCCAGGACTGCTGCAAAGATGATATTTGGAGGCGAGTGAGATGTTCACTAAGTTTGTGCACGAAGAGTGCCAAGTTTCTTTAAAACAGCAGTTGTGAAAGTTATGTTTCTAACGAATAAAGAAATAAAGCTGTACGGGATATCCAATATTGGACCCAAAATATGGTGTTATAGCGGGCTGTGCAAAGTGCAGATTTGGGCACACAGGTGCTGGGACTTGACAGTAACATGACACAGCACTTATTATATAAAAAAAAAAGGTGGCATAGGGAAACCAGGTGAAAATTTGGTTTGAGCGGCGTAACTCAAAGGGAACCGGTTTTGATCATGTAAAGGCTGTCAAGAGAATACCACTCGTCGGGGGAGGTGGAGACCTTAGAGGTAGGAAGGGACTAGTGGGCTGTACTTCCAATTGAAACAACTTTACGAAAGGTGATTCCAAAGCCGAGAAAACAAAGTTGTCGGCCAACACACGGTTTGGCCGCCAAGGGCTTTTGCGGTCAGCTGTTGTGTAATAACCTCTTGTGCGAGGTGCTGATTTTCGGCGCACAGGTACTTTGACATGACCATCACTTGGCACAACACTTATTATAACAAAAAGAGTTTTCATAGCGAAACCAGGTGGAAATTTAGTTTGGGCGGCGTAACTAAATGGGAACTGGCTTTGACCGTCAAAGGCTGTCAGATAATACCACTCATCGTGGGAGGTGCACACTTTACAGGTAGGAAGGGACCAGTGGACAGTACTTCCAGTTCGAACCACTGTGCGATAGGTGGCTCTAAAGCCGAGAAAAAAAAATGTTGTCTACAAAACTCGGGGTGTCAGCGTTTCCACATCCAAAAGGAGGCTGGTCAAGAAAGAAAGCACACCACATAAACTTCCATACTCAAACGTCGATTCTCCAGTGACTCCGAGTTTCATTTTTTTTTTTTTAATTTATATTTGTAACTTTTTTTACCTTTCGAATCTTTCTTCATGAAGTACAGATTGCGTGCCATACTTGTCCGGAAATATCATCGACACGTACGATGGGGACGAAACTTCTTTGGAGGGCATTCCTCCAAAGAAATTGGCACTGCATACCTGCGAGTGTGGGTTCGTCCCATCGGCGCTGACACATGTAGGCGTTACTGGTACGAAAACAAACGCAGAGCGCAAAGCGGCAGTGTAGAATATGTCAGCCGTGCCGACACAGTGGCAGACATGATCGGGAGACCAAATTTCTCGCTTCGTACGGCACGGTTCCATCGTTGTCGCTGTCCCACAAAACATCGGCGAGGTGAAAAACTGTGAAACTTTGTCTCCACGAGATACGACGCATAACTATTGAAGCACTTAATGACGCAGCACAGCGTCATGCTGTGAACCCAGCGCTACCGCACCACTCCGACTTCAATGCGTACCAACGTACGCGGCGTGGTTTCCGTTTCGTTTTTTCTGGGGTTCTCGCTGCCTACCTTCGGTACCGGCCGCGCGGCGGCGCGCCAGTCGCGTCGCACGGAGTGTATAGTCTACACTCTTAAACTGGAAATCAAATATTGGTCAAATTTGTTTAAAAATAGTAAAACATCGAAGAATTTGAACACGTTATAACAATATTACAGCGTACCTGATTACATTATTTGTATGTACACGGAAAACCTGATAAACCATTATTTAAACGTCTAAGCCTTACATTTTAATTGTCTATATTTGCAGATGCTGTCTGATCAATATAAATAAGAAAATATAGAATTGAGACGTTGCCTCCTCTTTTACTACGTTCTGTTGTGTTCTCTGTTCTGCCCCAATCTCAGGTTTACAAACATGTTCAACTTACACCAGCTCGCCTGCACTCTGACTATTTGTTCGTCAAACACATAGCTTTTTTCATTCTTGTTTTGTAAGAATACATGTGAGGCAGTAGTTCAAAGTAAAATCGAATTATGTTTAGCAGTATTAAACTGTTGATTATTATTTATGGGTCGAGGTTCCAAAGACTTAACAGTTGGAAACATTAGAAAAGGACGCCGCAACGCAAATCGTTTTATTGTCCTTGGTATCAGTACAGCTTATTTTACGGAATGATTAAACATAAAAAGCTTGTCTGCGCTCAGTTTCAGCTTTATAATGCCTCTTGTTTATTGTAAATTGAGCACAAACAAACGAATGACTTTCCTCAACAAGAAAGTTCTTTAAAGTATTTCTGAGTGAACATTTACAAAGCGGATAACAATAATAAGCGCAGTAAGATAACATTCTTACATATTTTTGCCAATCAGTTTCGAAATGTGAGCATTATTGGTGGACACACTCCGTCGTACCATCACCTAAAATTCAATTTTCGAGACACGAAAACATTATGTATATCAACTATTTCTTTTATGATAAATTTAATATTACAACCATTGAACGCATCGTACCGTTGTGGATAAAAAGCGCATATCGCCTTTGCGTTTTTTTTTTTTTTTTTTGGGGGGGGGGGGGGGGGGGGGGGCGAGGTTGCATTAGTTAACACTTTCGCAAAGGAGCAGGCTCTATTTGGCACGCTTGCGATAGCATGAACACCTTAAGACGGCTTTCGACACTTCGGTTGCATAATATCTTGAATCAATATCCCACAACGAACGATAAAGCAGTAAGGTACCCACTTCTCGCACGTCTCATAGTACCTCCATTCGTTAAAGGCTTGTTCGTAATTGTCCCGAAGGTACAGTTGTCTAAAACTCACAAAGAAATGTAATAAAACGTCGCTCACAAATTACAGGAGTCGACAGAGAAAATGAAACTTGTTTTTTGTCACACAAAACTAAACTACGTATCGCAGAAAGCTGAACCACCGCGAGAACGTGACGGTAGCGGTGGTAACAAAATGCAAAAGTTTGAGAACATGGCGAACGTACCTTTACGAGCTGACTGTTATCAATTTAGAAAGTTACATTTGTGTATATGTGGGCGCTAGTGGTCCTTGCACCATTAATTACAATGAAAAAAAGATACACTGGTGGATCCTTTTGTAACTCGTTTCACCCCTTTTTCTGTACCCTGTCTGTCAGAGTACGTCGTCCTCTCTGGATACGGTCATCCATATCACTCGCGGAAAGAACCGCATTGATACCACTCGTAGAATGAACCACATCCCCACCGCTTGTGGAACTAACCGCATTCATCGTTTTAACTAAACACACACATCACAGCCCACGCACTGCTACTAGGAAACCCAGAGGGAAGAACTTCCGGTGACGGCGGAGTGGCAACTGAACACCCACACGTTACACCTCCACGGCGCACGGCACCTCCTCCTCTCTGTCTTTGCGCCACCTGTTAGCGCGACTTTGACGAAAACGGAAGGTCTCATTTTGACGAAAACTACGTCTGTCAGTTTGTCAGCGTCGGGGGGAGAGGGAAAGGCTGACGCCTGCTGACGTCAGCGCTTCGGACCAACAAGAGCGCCGCACGCGTCACCCTCTCCTCCCCCTTCTCCCTCTTTCTCCGGCGTTGACAAACAAAAGACACTGCCGTTTTTATTTAATGGTCTAATGCTAACGCATAAAAAAAAATCTTAGCGAGAAAGATTATGTTGCTTACTTTCTTTCTGACTTGATTTTCCTTTCTTTTCGAAAATAAATGTTACAGGCGCCCACAATGGTATTGCTTGGTTTGATGGACCACAGCTCATAAAGACATTTTGTCTTTTTCTCGTATCATTCGATCCAGGTAACGTCATGTTTTCAAAGTTTCGCTCTCGTCACCACCGCCAGCGACGCGTTCTCATGTAGTTTAAACTTTCTGCGATGCGTAGTTTATTTTTAAGGACCAGAGTACCGTGATTCATCTTCTCGATCGACTCCTTTATACCTCAGCGGCACCTCGCTTGACGGGACGTTTGACGCGACAAGTGGGACTTGCTTCAACATAGCGAAAACGCCAAAGATGTACTCTCAGTATATTAAAACCGTATTTTATCAACACTGATGACGCTGGCAGAGCAGGTCGACAGTGGCAATAAAAAAAAATACACTCAGAAGCGGCTCATTTTAAAATCTGAAACTTCCATCTACCGGAACAAGAAAGCGTAAGCTTAAAACTGTGAGCAAAAAGTGGAGCATGACCTATCATGCAAATATTCTCAAGACGAAGAGAAGCTGCCCTCTAAACGCCTAGCATTTAACAAATACACCAACAAAACAAAATATAATAGGTGAAAACAAGTGGAACAATATTACAATGTAAAAGGAAGTCATTTTCAATGTCGTCTGGAAAGAGTAAAAAAAAAAAAAAAAACGTTGATAGGCTTGGTTGCGAGACGCCTGTTTAAAATTTCATAAATCATGAAAAAAAAATGTTTTTCTTTTACAAAACTGGGATGATTTTTAAGTTCTTAACGAAGTTCGATCCGTCCTTGTATGCGCAGAAAACATAACATAATAAAACTCTATAAAGAATACAACCAAAGTCGCACACTGTATGACATGCTGTCAAGTCGGGTGCGAGGCTTTAATTTCAAGAGAACTCAATTTAAAGCAAAACCTGAACTGACTGACACGCGAGTTACTCCGGAATTCCGCCGATCCAGAACTAAGCCAAAACAGAACAACACATACACATACACAAATCAAGCGCCGCACATCTCGATTTTTCTTCGTCATCCGTGACACGAACTCGATGGGAGTTTGGCAATTACGCGAGTTGGCAGGCAAGTCACTTGAGAGGCTTGAACTTGATAGGCGTCTTCAAAAAACTATGAAAATAGCTTAGAAGCCGGAAGTAAAGTCAAAGCACAACTTCGTTAGAACGGCACGAACATCATGGAAAACGACGGCCTGCTTTCCACCCGGTTCGTGAGAAAAGAAAATATGCCAAAATATAAAGCAAGGAATCAGATAACAAAGCACATCACCAAACTTCACAAAAAACTAAATGGTGCGAGAAATGTCATTTAAAACTGGCCTAATGTATCTTTACAAAGTTTTGTCAGAGCTGGAAGTAATGAAATATAGACATCCTGCTGTGTTCATCGTGTAGGGGAGTTCGCCGGAGACCAGAAGCGAGAGTCATGTCGAATTGTGTTCCCATAAACTTTTAGTGCTTCAATTGTCTGCCGTTCATGATCAACCCACGATCGTGTAAGACGAGCATTCCTTTGGGAGTTAGTGATTTGTAACAATATTTTAGCCAAACGCACCTATACACTTATTACCGGAGACTAAGACAGGAGCGATGATTAGTTCACCAACAATAGAAAATAGTAAGTTTTTTTTGTTTTTTTTGCAGAAAAGACATGCATTCATATATTCATATATAAACAAAACGTTAGCCTCACATATCTTTGCAAAAAAGCATCCAGAAAACATACGATATGTCGTAAAATTAATCGCACATGTTTAACTAAAGCGTTAGGCTTCTCCTCACTATAACTAATTAAGAGGCAGAGCACGCTTTACAGGTTGTTCTCGCAGGCCATTGTTTTGCGCGGCTCAAATGCAGATGCTTCGTAATAACTTAGCCAATCCCATTAATTTTTTTTATTATTATTATTTTACAAGATTACAGCTTAGCGTGCGATTTTCAGAGCCTAACACGCTCATGTTTGTCGCTTCACCAAACATGCAAAACGCACGCCATTGCACGAGCGCGGAGAATGACACCGGCCAAAAGTTCGTTTCTGGAAGGGTCTATAGCCGAGCGTACTGCTCACTACCAAGTGGAACAGGTGGCCACACTGCAGTTATGTAGTAGCTGCGCCATTCTTCACTTCACATTTATTATTGCCCCTACCCAGCACTTTTAATATAACTGTACTGTTTAAAGTTTGTTCCGCAGCTTGTTTGACAAAAGTAAGCGCCCTTATCAGGGGCTTTCATTAGGTTACTTGTAATATGTCACAACTGAGATGATGGAATTCGTATACATGAATTTTACGAAGCCTATTGAACGCAGTCCCTCAAATTAACAAGTATCGGATCGGGTTGAAACTTTGGCATCTGATTGTGACCTCTAGCACTACATTAGGGCGGAGAATGAGCGTTCGTCGACGCCTAGTTTAGTTTTGCGGTAAAAAGTACCGTGTAAATGTTTTGTGACATCATATATATATATATATATATATATATATATATATATATAGGAAAAAAGAGAGAGAGTGAGTGAGAGAGAGAGAGAGGGGGAGAAACGCGTCCAAATGAAGCGTTTTTACAGAATGCTGTGAAATGCTTCCCCGGCGTTATATCCTTCCAAAAATGGTTGATTTAGTGGTTTTCGATGATGCTCCACAAGTTTCTAATTGAAACCGTATGTCTATTTCCACTAATTAAAAAGTTAATTAACACATTTAAATTAATTAGCCGACTTGTCGCAAAGATTAGCCACCCACATAATGTCCGCTCGGCCGTATAACCCACCTGCACAAACCGCATTAGTGTAGCTTTCAAGGTTTTTTTAAAGAAATGTGTAAGAATAAAAAAAAACACCCTGTATATATAGCACTAACACTTCCGGAAAGTCACAGATGTATATGGTTACGCTATGCTGAAATGACGCATTATAGTATCTTAAAATGAACTATACATTTAGACAGACGCGGAGTAAGATTGGTAGAAAATAAACGACGCAAAACACTACGCTAAATTTTCGTTCCTGTGTCTTGCATAAAAACAGATAAAATAAGCGGCTCATTTAAAGACATCAACTTTCACCACCTTGTTTGTTCGACGCTTAGCTGTGCAAAGACGAGCCCTGTCGTTATCATAAAAGTAACTAGACAACATAAATCCCCAACTTTTTCCACTCAAACCTTCCCGTGATACTACCTCCTTTCCCGTATCCAAAGCTAGGCCGCCTATACTCATCCGGATGACTATACTTGGCGACAACTTTTTTTGGCAATACACTGGAGAGGAGGAGAGCCCGCGCACAACTTTATTCAGCGCTCAAAATCAAAGAGAGAGAAGGCATGCCTGTACCATCCACTGCATTGCCAAGAAACGTTGTCGCCGAGTATAACAAACATTAGACTGCGATTCCTAAAAAAAATACAATTGATTTTTAATTATATATGCTTGGCGAGCTAACCAGCCCTCGGACATCTCTACAACTGTTTCTGAAAACACAAAAAAAAAAGTTGAAGGGCGTTTACAAATCTCTGCAATGCGAAACTAGAGTGCAGCTCTTGAGGAGGAGGAGGGGAGGTTACAAGGGGGAGGGTATGCCCCTCCTTCTCCTCCTTCTGTCCTCCTCCTTCTCCTTTCCTCCTCATTTTTCATCCTCCTCCTTCTTCTTTCCTCTTCTTCTCCGCCTCCTGTCAAATTTCATCGCAATTTTTTTTCTCTAAATTGAGCAAAAATATTCCGCTTAATTTACCGGGTTAAGTTTCCCAACTAACTTTAGCGGGGAAATTGACGTCACGTGACCTCAACAACGTTTCAGTTTCCCCGCTAAATTTAGCGGGCAAAAGGACGTGACAAGGCTTCGTGTCACGTCACCCATGAACAAATTCAGTTTCTCCGCCAGATTTAGCGGAAACTTTAACGTGACGTTAACTCAACACCAATTCAATTTCGCGCTAAATTTAGCGGGAAATCGCCGTCGCCGTCACCGCTAAATTTAGCGGTGACGGCGATGGCAACCGCGACGCCGACGCCGACAGTGACGCCGCTCAACACGGAAACGGGCGCCTAAAAGCTGCGCTCTAAAAAAAAAAAAAAAAAAAAAAAAACATGAAATAAAAATGTTTCTCAAAACACATTTTTAAAGCAACTCATGATGCTTGTACGACAGTTTTCCGACAAAGCAGAGCGACAGAGAAAGATGGTCTTGCCCGAAGAACGAAAAACAAATTCAAAATGTAAATGTTTTTCAAGTGTCAACACTGCCTAACATTGCTACCATATGTACATATATATTTCTCCAAGCTTCCGTTCCTCAAGAACTATACTTCAAACGAACACTCGCCTACTGCGTACACCAGTAAAACGAACAACTTCGCAGTGAGGGGAGCATGAGAGCGGCGACGTGAAACAGAGAAGACACGTGCGGAAAACAAACGACCGCGTTGGGCACAGATTTACGATCCGCAGGAACGCGACGGTGTATGCTTAGCACGTGAAAAGAAAAAGGCGGTCGGAGAGATATATGACATCCAGTGCCCTCGGAACCTAGCGTACGGGTAGCAGGCTCGTCATAACGCGCTTAACAGCTTACCTGAGTAGGGCCCCGCAGCTACCTCGAGATACAGCTAGAGAGATTTGTGCATCCGGTGATATGACAGCGGCTGAAGGCGCATGACTAAAGCACGAAGTAGAGAGGTGATAATATAGTAGAAAAGGTTTGTTGACAACAGTAATGTTTCATTGTTTGGCACATTTGGGGGATTTTAATGCTATCAATTGGAGATGACTTGATATAGCCATTAAGTTAGTTTCCACTCTCATACTTATAAACGTTGTATAAATTCAAAATTTAGAGCCCTAAACAACTGTATACAGACGAATATAATGCAATTAAATGCAAAAGTGCAAGCGAGCTGGACAAAAATTATGAAAATAATCCCTGGAGTAAAGGAACAAGAGGGACAAGGGCCAAACACAAATCTCCAACACAGCTAGGTGACTGGTGCGCGACAGAAAAAATCCGCCTGGTCCGGGTATCGAACCCGGGACCTCTCCAATTCCATTAGACCGTTCTACCAGCTGAACTTTATTTTTTTGTTGTTGTTCCACCAACTGAACTAACCAGGCTTTTTTTTTTTTTTTTCTCCCTGTATTCAACCAAACTAACCAGGCGTTACACGTCAGTAAAGAAAACGTGTTTTATCAAATTTCGATACCCATACCAGCTGGTTTTTTTTAGTTGCACAACAGTCACCTAGCTGTGTTTGGATATTTGTGTTTGTCCTTTGTCCCTCTTGTCCCTTGTCCTTTGTCCCTTTTCGGGAATTAATTTCATCAATATACAGAAGGAAAATAAATGTTCAGTCAAGCGGCCTGAGATAGGAGTCATCGTTTATACACACACATACACAAAAATGGTAGTGATAGCCCGAATCTGCGGAACTTCAGGTTCGACAAAGTTCGGCAAATAATGAAGTTTCGAAGGGAAGTTCTGCAAAGATTCGGTAAAAATTCGGCAAATGTCTGCGCACGCACGAAAACGAGAGGGGGCCATGGATTCCAAGAATCCCGGAGAAAAGCTCACTGGAGAAAAACTCACCGTAGAAAAACTCTCCGGAGATAAGCTCACCGGAGAAAAGCTCACCGCAAAACTGGCGGATGCGGAGAAAAGCTCACCGGTCATTGAGCGTATGCGAAGAAAAGCTCACCAATTTTTTTCTTCTTTTTATATGAAGTCTGTTGGATTATCGTAACCTATATTAATTCATTAACATTAAAATTCGTCAGCTTTGTAAAAAAGAAAATATCTTTTTTTGTGATATTTGTTAAGCTTATTGGGTATATTGCTCCCAAACTAATAATCGCGGGCGAGTGTTTTCTATGTCCTACTCTCTACGCAACGAAGCCTAACTGAAAACTTTGTGCTCTTGAAGAACAGGAAAGAGTTCGAAAACTTAATAATGTCTGCCTCAAACCTAAAACTCGAAACTGTAAATGCCGAAAATCCGAAAGTGCATGCGCAACAACGCGGTGCCTGAAATTCTCTTTGAAGCCTTTGTTCACCTTTGAAAACAGGATAAAACAGTCAGTAGGATATCGAGGCTTCTTTCTTCCCCGGACATGCACGTTTTCTAGCCGTTCGTGCTGGTGTTTCCACTCGTTGCCTTAGTGCGATAGTGCCCTTCTACTCCGAACCACCCGTGACCTTGAAAGCTGCACACTCTAAGCGTTGTTACTCGTGACCTATATAATAAGTAGTCGTGTGTAATGTGGCGAATAGGGCGAGTTGGTAAACGTTATACATGATGAAAACCGCTCAAACGACGACGCCGGAGTGACGACAACAAACACGACAGGACGAGGCTGTTCTCGCAACTAAAGTTTTGTTAGTGAAATTAACAGCGTAGGCGACCCTGATTACGTCAACAAACACCTACTTATCTATTAGGTACTACAAAATATTGGGAGCTGAAACGGTTCACACACCGGTATTCATATTAGCTCGCAAAGAACAAACCTCTTTATCTGACAGATCTACCGAAGGCGCACTGTCAGCTGTCAATAATTTTCTTTTTTTAACCAGTGTACGACGTTCTTACTTTATACTTGCGGCTTAATTAATATACAGAATGGGTGATCACTTATTTCTGAGGAATTAGTAAATATGCCCAATGAACTTCAAGAATATTGCAAAAAAAGAGGACATATTAATAATGAAGCGACGAATGCGAATTGTGTTAAAATGCCACGTTTGACGTAGAATCCGCTAAGTTAAAAAAATCGGTGAGCTTTTCTCCGCATCCGCTTAAAGGCCGGTGAGCTTTTCTCTGCATTTGCCGGTTTTGCGGTGAGCTTTTCTCCGGTGAGTTTTTCTCCGCCGCCCGGACTCCAAATGGACGCCGTGTAGTCGTCCGGTTACCATCGTACGGTGTAGTACAATCAGCGGTTACGCCAAGGTGTGGAATAGGCAACACGGTAACTGTGCGTTTGAGAGCGAGTGTGGTGTTCTTTAATATTTTCTTCCTCAAGAACAGAACATCTATCAATAATTGACGCTGTCCACTGCGCAAGTGACAACTGATGGGGTGCATTCTGTATAACGTGATTTTTATTTTACTTTTCCAGTGATGCAGCGAGGTGGTTGAAACATAGACTGACACTTACTTTAAAGCACACCTCGCAATTATAACAATCCGGTTTTCGGCTCACAATTAGTGTGTGTATCAAAACAAAATAATATTGTTTTTTAATTAGCGTTACCACACTGTTTTGATTATCTGCATAAAACTAAACGCAGAACTATCATGTTCGACATTGCACATCCGACATTCCTAACTCGTCCCATCTTGCTAAACGTCCGTGTGTATCCTAACACCAGAAACCGGCTTTGTAAAGGTTAAAAACGAGACGTTGCGAAAACGGGACGCACACTTTCATGCCAAGCTGACGTCAAGTGACTCAAATCGAAAAACATGCATATTTACAATAATATTGTTATCTCTTCTGGTGAAGGCTCGGCAACCGTTGCATTCGTTTTCGCGCACGAAATGGTGATTCCCAGAGAAAGCAAGAACGCAGTGTTACGGCCCTCATTTTGACAATGTACACACACTTGCAGGCTTACGCTGATGATGTCTCAAAACCGAAACTCTAGTAGCGTGATCCGTGACTGCGCCACGCTTGCTTCTACCCACCCTTGTGGTCACGCCACTTCAGCAAGAGGTCACTAAAATTGCCAGTAAACACGCAAACATGACACCGGTACAATTATCGTGTACAATATCACCTTATTTAGTAATAACGGTTTCATTTTGCATTGCATGTTGCATTAAAGTTAAAAACAAAACAACACAAAACCTTTTTTTCGCCAGAAAAAGCGCTACTACCTAACTTCGTGGTCACACCACTTCTGCAAGCGGTCACTAAAATTTCCAGTAAACACACAGACATGACACCGGTACAATTATCGTGTACAATATCACCTTATTCAGTAATAACGGTGTCACTATGCATTGCATGTTGCATTTAAGTTAAAAACAAAACAACACAAAACCTTTTTTGCGCCAGAAAATAAAAACTAAATATCAACGTTAAGTCTGGCAACAATGCATCTTTGCCGAATCTTTAGAAAAGTTAGGAAAAAGTTCGGCTTTGCCGAATCCCAACACTCGGCGTCAAATTTTTTATTCGGCAGAAGTTCGGCCCATTACTAACAAAAGGTGCCCGTTTGCTTCTTGTTGTGCCCCTCAGTACTTTTTTTTTTCTTCTACTTTTCTCAGATCCAATGGAATTTTATTTTTTACTGCGATTTTGTATTTTGGTATGTAGAGCTCCGACCTTATTATGCCTCCGATGGAACCTTTGCATCAAAACATTTTCTTTTCATGTTATCCCCAATACACGCGGCGTTTGTTTAAATTTCAAACGTTTTTTGTTTTTTTGTTTTTTTAAGAAGAGAAATTTACATCGATGCAATCTTCAGGATGTGCAGGGTCAGCGAGCATGATGAATAACCGACAAGATAAGCTGGCGAATTAACTACAATCTATTTACTCATTTTTAAGCATGCTTTTTAACAGAACTTGTAAATCCCTAAATTTTGTTCGTCTGTCCGTCCGTCCCTCCGTTCCTGAATTTCCCGCTAAATTTAGAGTGTAAATTGACATCACGAGACCTATACACGAATTCATTTCTCAGCTAAATTTAGCAAAACAATTGACATCATGCTACCTGACGTCCCGGGACATGCAGACCAAATCAGTCTCCCCCGCTAAATTTGGCGGTAAAGTAGCGTCACGTGACGTCACCTGACGTCATTTGACCTATTACTCCTTTAAGGAGATTGACGGAACGTGTCCTACACGTCAAATCAGTTTCCCATCTAAATTTAACAGAAACATTTACTTGTCTTGATGAAAACATCAATTCAGTTATCCGCTCAATTTAGCGGGAACATTCAGTACTTGTGACCTAGACGCCAATAAAGTTGACCCGCTAAACTTAGTAGGGAAAATCGACTCTACATCACGTGACCTGACCTCACGTGACATATTTAATTATTTAGTTTACCAGTTAAATCTAGCGGGAAAATATACGTCATGTGACCCACCAATTCACTCACCAATTCACCAAAATGTATTTCATACAATATAGGACTTTGTGGGCAAAGGTCGCTTCCAATTCTTTTCCTTATTGTTACTGGGGTCCTGGTGCAAATGATGCATTAAAGATCATTGTTATAGCAACCTAACCAATTAAAAATACTGAAAAGAGCCAGTGGATTTTAAAAATATTCTTTAATACTTTGTTTTTACCTCGCCTCATTTTAAAATCGGACTCCGGAAGATCGCCCAAAATTATGCCTACAATGATCCTTAGAAGAGTGAAATTCTCGATTTCGTCAGTTCGTCATTATTTTGGCAGTGTGTCCTAGGCGTCCCATTAAGGACAAGCTGCAGAATTATTGATGATGTCTTCGAATCAACCGCCAATCTTCTTGGCGTTATTTTGGGGGAGGAATTTTAATGCTTGTCCTGGGTCCGGTTTCAGAATCCGGTGACCAAATTGCAAAAAACATATAGAATAATTCGATGAACTTTGTATTTCTTAGATTGTGCATCGATTTAGCCCCTAATGAGGTTTGCTTTTAAAGTTGCATTTTTTACATAAACTAAACCACCATAATAAAAATTTTAAATTTCTTATCTGATCATTTTATTTAACGTTAGGCTAGACCTAAAGTAACCCCTACGGCTAAACCCACCTAATATTCGCCGAGTTGCTAAAACGCACCATGAAAATGACATTCATGTAAATGTCATGTTCCCTTTTTTTATATTATGTCCTAATTCAAGACAACCAAAATGTATACTAAATACCTTAAATATTCCGACATCAACAAGTCACCTGTACCCTGCAACGCCCTTATTCAAGTGCGGTGATGAAAATATTGCCGCGAGCGCGGCCGAGAGGAAACGGTTCTCAGTACTTCTAAGACATTGATGTTTACTTTTACCTTTAGTGTATTAGCTACGGAGGCCAACGTGACATTGCGAGTCAGTCTCCCGAGTGTTCGACGCTCGAAAATTATGGATGGAGAGCTCGAGATACCGAGGGTAATAGATAAAGAGCCCAGCGCGGCCTCGACGACTCGCTCTCCCGTCAAACGGGCGCGACGACGCTCGCTGCTGCCCCCTGTTTCTGGGACAGGTTCGCGGACTGAACGTTTATTTTCAGTTTTACGCTCGTCGATCTGTTTCCATGCGTGACAATATTAATAGCCTATTTTTTTTTTTCTTTTTTTAAGGCCTTTTGCGATAGAAAGTGCATTGCCGTACACATCTTGAGGTTCGATGTGCACGATAGCCTCCCGTTCCAATTTATCTTGCCTGGCGCAACAACAAAAGGAACCTATTGCTAACTCCACCGACTTCCTCCTTGGTAATCGGTGGCATGCGCGAATGACCGGCGAACACCTATCTGAAATTCAAGTCAAGTGACTTCAATTTCAGATAGGTGTTCACTGTTCGAAAGCCAAAAAGGTAGACGTCCGCCTGCGTCCCCCGAGCAGCCACCGTCAACGCTATCAACGTCGCAGACGGGGCCTGGTGGCCTTGCACGTATGGCGACCAAGGCGACAAGCCATCGAACAACAGTGACCGACGGGCAAGAAGTAAGGCCGGGAACCAACGTGAAGGTAACCCTGATGTAAAGCTGGACGACGGCAAGAACACCAAGGAGACGGAGTGTTCCGACAGGTCCAAGAAACGAACCCTGCCTGCGACGCAGGGTGCGAGTGGCGTGGGAAAGCTTCCTGAAACGAAAGGTGGAGCGGAGCTTACGGTGACTAGCAAGAGACTCCGACCCATCTCAGAATCTCGCATTGTGCCGACTGACCCACGATGAAAAGACTCTCAGGGATGTGCTGACAGGACAAACCACTAGAAATGTTCCAAAGAAACTAGAAAGACAAGTGATTACAACGAAAGTTGAGAGCTTATTGTGGCAACGCGACAGCACAGAAAATCTCTTATATTAACAATTTCAACCATCCGCATTGTTTGTTAACGGTAAAACTTCACTGCGATTTGAATCCTTAAGTGTCCGAGGTCTGAATGCAAGTAAAATACAGTATCAGTTACAAAGACTACTCTCTGACGAAGGACTAGATTTTTTAGCCATACAAGAGGCCAAAATATCCGAAGACAAAAATACAGCCGCTGCTTTGCAACCTTTTCTTGTTGAGTACGAAGTCTGCGGAACTCTGCGAACTGTATTTTTTTTTCTTTTTTTTTATTACTGAAAAAAAACGTAAGTACAGTCGGCAGCAAAAACTTACGGGGTACCAGAGCGCGTGCCGAACTGCAGCGCTGCATCGCCTAACGGTGCGACGCCGCCTTAAAGAGCAACACTCCGCGCATTCGCGCCCTTCGTGCTTGAAATCGTTTTGTTTTTTTTCGTAAGATGCCGTCTGACACAATCCCGATAACCGGCGATGGGGGCGAAAGTTCCCGCTTCGCCAGCTGCCATGCCGCGCATCTGCTTCAGCCGCCTCAGCTGAGGAGACGGAGATCGCGCGCTCCCCTTCGCAGAGCGGGTCACTCTCCTCTTAACGTTTCACGACAGGCTTGGTTGCGGACTGCGCAACAACTGACTTTTACTTTTAACGCAGAATTGTATTCTTACCGAAGCTAACTGATTTCGCCAGTGGACGCAGTGAAACGTACCGTGCCACGGCCAGCTTCGGAACATCTGCGCTGCGAGCTCCAAAAAGCTAAAAAAAAAATGGTGCAAAGTAAGGACACAGTCTTATTTTCCTATACGCATTATTTCCTCAGGTTAATTGTTGGTAAATCATGTAGTATCGAGGTGTACAAAGAAAGTAATTAAAGGGTCCCTGCAATCATATTTAAGCGTCTACCCTTTTTGCGGTTTCCACGTCTTTTGGGGTTCGGGCAAGCCAGCGGGCACGGAGAGAGTAACTAAATATCAGTGCGTCATATTTTAACCGAACCACGCGGAAACCTCCTCCACCGACGAGGGCGACCCGCGGTACCGAAAGCGCGCGATATGTGATGTCTCTGGTTCTGGGCTTACTACTCGTCAGAGCCGCTAAAAGCTTCTTTTTAGTCGAAATACAAAATATAAGAGCCGCGAACAGTTTTAATAATCTATAAAAGTAGATATCGCACGTTTCTCACATTATGGCACGTTTCCCGCAGTTACGTCACACGTGACGTCACGTTTGACGTCACGAGGGTCACTCGTGATGTCACCGCGCGTTGCATCATGAATAAATTTCCCGCCAAATTTAGCGGAAAAATTCCCTGTTCAATTTAGCGGGAAAACTTTCCCGTTAAACTTAGCGGAATAAATTCTTGCTAAATATAGCGGGAAAATTTCCCCGTTAAATGTAGCAAAAAAATATCGCCGTTAGCGTAAAGTTTTTTCGCTAAAGTTAGCGGCAACATTTCCCCACTAAATATAGCGGAAAAAAATCCCCCCTAACTTTAGCGGAAAGATGTTCCAGCTAAACTTAGCGGGCAATTTTTTCCGCTAAATTTAGCTGACTAAATTCTCGCCAAATTTAGCGGGAAAATTTCCTCGCTATATAAATGTAGCGAAAAAGTTTCCCCGCTAGTGGAAAATTTCCCTGCTAAATTTAGCGGTAAAATTTCCCCGCTATATTCAGCGGGAAAAAAATTACCCGCTAAGTTTAGCGGAAAGATATTCCAGCTAAATTTAGCAGGCATTTTTTTTCGCTAAATTTAGCGGAAAATTTAGCGATCATTTCCCTTTAAATAGGAGAGGAGCCGGAGAGGAGGGCACGGATGAGGAGGAGGGGTATACCCTCCTCTCCGTTCCTTCCCCCCCTCCTCCTCAAGAGCTGCGATCTAACTCGGCGATAGAGAGGATTGTAGACGTCTTTCATCTTTCATCAGTCCCCATATATTTTCCAATGGGTGACCACTGCAGCTACCGCACGGCACGAGCTTCCAGCATTGCGTCCACCCTGCGCGCCCTGTGTGTGGGGCTGTGGTCGTGCTGGCAGCAGGTAGGCGCCATCCGGAAATGGCCCGTCCAGGACGTAGGGCATCAGAGTCTGCTCGATCACGCCGCAGTAGGCAGAGACGTTGAAGTGCCCGTCAATCCGGCGCCCCAAACGGAGACAGCACACCGGCCACTCGATTGCAAACTTTGTATGTATACATACAAAGTTTGCAATCGATTGGCCGGTGTCCTGTCTCCTTAACACGCCACAAGTTATATAAATTGATGTCGCTTTCGCAACTCCTTTTTATATAGATACCTGCCTGAGTATACTCAGGCAGGTATCTATATAAAAAGGAGTTGCGAAAGCGACATCAATTTATATAACTTGTGGCGTGTTAGGGTTTCCTATTACCAGAAACAACTGCGCTTATTTATAGAGGTAACGTAGAGCTGTCCGAGAACTGTGTGAGCAATAAACCGCGAACGTAAGATCTCACATAAAAAAAAAAAAAATCGCTGCAATGATACGTGGAAAATCCAAACCGGAACTGCGCTTATATGAGCATAGATAGACGTTGCTAGCATAAAAATGCAGTTTGTTTGGGTAGCTCATTAAGCCGGAGGACTACACTTTTAAGCATTTGTTTCTGTTAACAAAGTGATTATTCATCTCTGCCTGACATCAAGGGCCGCCAAACACGCCGCTGTTGGTCCCACCGGGTGCAGAATGTTGCCTAAACCGTAAAGACTATTTGACAAAAATCGTCCACAATCCACTCTTCCAAGGCTCCAGCAAATTCGAGCCTCTTCCGGCGCTGCCTGTCGATTAGAAGCGGCTTTTGTGCTGCCACACAGTTCTTCAGCCCCGCTTCCTTGAAAGAAAAAAACGATTGGGGTGAGTGTATGTTTATACAGCTTAGAACTTGGTCTGCCTCAACGGGTGACAGACTCCCAGCTGTAGATGAGAAATTTAGCCCGTGCACTCCAACCACTACCCTGGGGTCTTTAACGTGCATCACGCAGTAGTGATACACGACCGCACGCCGGTATGATGCTCATCCAGATCGAAACGGGAATGGGTGGTGGGGATTGAACCCAGGATTCTGGGTTCTGCAGCACAAACCTTCGCTCCACGTGCTCCGAGCTGGTGTGCGCTAAAATCATGAATGCAATCAGCATTCCGTGTTCCCAGGCCCGCTTGCTTGACACCACGCCGTATCATGTCACAATTAAGGCTAAGATCCAGCTCTTCCTGAATTTCTCGTGCGCTCACGGAAGGTTCTGCTACTGCCGCGGCAACAATTAGCGGGTCTTCTTCTTCTTCTTTAGTTTTCCCTGGTCGACCAGAACGATGAGCATCAGTGATTCTGCCCTCTTCGTCCTTAAAAGCAAGAATAATTCGGATGACGGCTGTTTTCGATCTCCCTGTACGTCGACAGATTTCTCGCTGCGGCCCCCCTTCAGTGAAAAGCCTAGCGATTAATCTTCTTTCACTCATCAGAACTCTAGGCGGCATTTTCGCAGAATAAAGAGCATTACCATGATGAGTTGGTTAATATACGTTGTATGCGTATAACGAACCGATAGACGGCATTAGATCAGTGCTGTCGAATACCGAAAAGAGGGGCGCATTTACTGCAAACGACAGAGAACGGCCCTGAACGCATGGGTAGCCGAACCTGACGCGAAACGTTATTTGGAAAGTGCGTCAGATGGAGACGAGCGAAAAAGACACGATTGCAACCACGAAGATCGTGCATGCGCAGAGCGTGGCTCTTTAATGCTGCGGCGCACAGTTAGACAGCGCGGCGATGCATTTCGGCACGCGCTCAGGTGTGCCGCAAACTTTTACTGCCGACTGTACCTCTTTTAAACGTCATCGTACAGACAATCAGGGTCGTTCATTAATCTGCGACTTTGACTTATACGGTAAGCAATGGTGGATATCTTGCGTCTACGCCCCTAACAACCGAGGGGAGAGAGAGGCGTCTAGTGGTGACTTCGAAAGTTACCTCGACTTCAATAAAGTAGTCGTTTTTCTTGTTAAATTTTAACCGCGTTTGCTACAAGGATGATAGGTTCCCGTTGCCAATGATGAGCGATAAGAGTGCAGCGGCACTGACAAAGATAGTCGATCGCAGCGGGTTAGTACATGTGTGTGACTTGTAGATGCGACATACTTATTTTCAAACAGCATTACGGGCGCTCGTAGATATAATTTATGTTTCACCTGAGTTAGCGCGACACTTGCATGGATATATTATCAAGCCTGTCTTTTTCGCTGATAATTATTTGGTAGCTATTTCATTGGAGGAAAAGAAGCAAAATAGGTCCAAATTCAACTGGTATCCCTGGTTATTGAATACCCAACTGTTAAAAGATAAAAAATAATACTAAGGTAGTTGCAAGTTTACAAATAATTTTGAGTGAAGGGGGGCGTATCGGGGGAAAATGGGAGCGTTTTAGAGAAAATATAAATCAGATAGAAATAGAAGGATCAAGCAACTTGAGGTTCATTGCGCGGGCCCGTGAGCAGCAACTGCAAAACCAGCTACAAATTCTTTGCAGCGCTGAATGCGAAGACGCAGAAGTCAGTTCAAGGTATATAAAATACATAAAATCTGAACTAGAAAAGTTTTACTATGATCTATATCAAGGCGCGGATGTTCGCTCCAGATCTGCAAAATATTTAGCAGGTGAACAACCAACCAAGCACGCTTTGGTTGGTTGTTACACGCCATGGCAAAGGCAAGCCCCGAAATATTGTATAACATGAAGCAGAGACCATGAAGTAATTTCGAGTGCATTTTGATTAATATTTGGAAAATTTTGTTCAGAGAACGACCTAGACCACCACGCTACTCGCAACCTGAAGCCCTGTTGTCCCGTCACCCTAAATTAGAGGATGAAACAAAGGACTGACTAGAAGAAGAAATCACTCTCGGAGAGGCAGTGCACGCGGTTAAATCACTAGCGCAAAATAAAACTCCAGGCCCCAGCGGGTCAAGTTCTGAATTCTACCAGATATTTTTAAACCAGATTTGTCCGGTACTGCTAGATGTCTTTCGTGGAGAATATGAGCAAAAGCGCCATCCAAGCTGCTTTACGCGAATGCACACAGTTCTTGTCCCAAAATTTGAGGGTCAATGTATAAGACGCCGAGTGAAAAGTTACCGACCGACAACCCTAACTATTATTAACAACATTTTTTTTTTTTTTTCAAATTTTTAACGCGACGGCTCCAAAGTGAACCGATCGGAGAACACCAAACGCGTGGAGCAAAACGACCGGTCCATACAGACTAATATCCACGCAGCGCGAAGTATTTTAGAAAGTTGCTCAAGATTAGATGGGTAGGTTGCCATGATTCAGATTGAACTTGAAAATGTGTTCTATCGAATGCGGCACGATGTTATATTGAAAATACTATCTAAGTAACTGAAGACACTGTTATCCTGATGGGTGGTGAAATAGCATACAATGACTACATAGCCCATATAATTGTCAATCACGCTGTAACCAAAGGTATTCCTGTTTTATCTTTAGCAAGACAAGGCTGTACAGTTTCACCTTTGTTGTTCGCGTTGTATATTGAGCCTTATTGTTTACGAGTACAGGCTGCAAGGTAACCTGGCTTTGTGCTAAAATCAAAGGAAACCCAAGTTTTGGCGTACGCTGATGACGTAGCGATTTTTTGTGCGAATAAAGAGAGCGCAAGGGAGGCAGTGGCTGGAACAAAAAAATGTGGTGACGTTACCGGGGCTGTTGTCAATTTGGGGACAAGTTTCGGATTATGGCACGGTGACAGGGCGACGAAACCTTATCACTATCAAAATATGAGCTGGAGTAGCACACCGTGCAAATATCTTGGGCTCCTCTCTAGCATTTTTTTAAATAGTTCAAAGTACTGGTCAGATATAGCAATAAATTTAAACAGGAAGGCTACAAAATGGGCTAACCAACATATGTCGGTATTCGCGCGAGCAACGATATGCAACATATTTTTGTTGCAAAGATATGATATGTTTGTCAAGTATTACACTGTGGCCGCACTAACATACAAATTCCACAGGGTACACTGTGCCCGCACTAACATAAAAATATTACACAGGGTATTTGCCATATTTTTGTGCTAGTCAAAGTGGGAAAACCTGAGAGACATCGTCTTCCGCGCAGTGAAAAACGGTGATGTCAGACTCTCACATCTCTTCGTTCAGTAACCCGTGTTTAGATTCATATTTCTACGAGGTCAGACACACCCGTTTATACGAATAATGATTCAAACCAAGCTTGCTAACTCTCTGCCGACTATCTTAGTAACGAGCAAACCCATTGTACGCGTTTGTTTGGGTTTTTCAAGGAGGTTCGAGAAGCAACGTTGTATTTAAATGCAAGATTATTTCTGAAATACCTTAGTACTGACAGTAAAAAGAAACTGTCCAGATATCTTATCGAACTCTTGTTCACCCCACCCCTGTAACGCTCGCTATATAGCGGGTGCCTAATGCGGGATATTCTCTGCCGAGTGCAGAAAATGTGTTTCTCCTGCTATTAAAAGTGGTTCCATCAAATTCCACACTAACACGCTACCTGCGAAGACATGGCTCAGGGAAAGAGGTATTTCTGTTTCCTGGTTTGTTGACTGCATATTGTGCAAACAACCGGAGACTGTTTAAAATGTATTCATCCACCGCTGGGATGTAGTATTTTGGGGGTCGCTTTGCAGAGGACTTCGAAGAAATATTTATGTATAACCCCCGCACTATTCGTTACCTCCCTGTAAAGAGTGATGACGTTGTACAGTATGATATGTTCCTTGCATTAGGTTTGTATTCCATATAGAAATCCCGCATGGCCGTCAGGCATGTGGACGTGGACGCCAGAACTGTCAGGATATGCACTTTGTCGAGGTGATTACGCGGGTCAAAACAACGTTTTCCCGGTCCGAAGTGACGGCACCCAAGTGGCCAGGTGTACTCAATGACCTTCAACAGATGAAGGAATTTTAGAGCGCTCATAAGAGGCTGGGTGTCACAGGTACTGACATCGCATGTATTTGCGGCGAATAGTGCTTGTCTTGCATTGTTCAATAAAAAAAAAAAAAGTATCGGTGGCCGAGTGGGCTAACGTGTCTCAGCTCGGATCATGGAGCGAAAGCTTGCGCTGCAGAACGTCCTTGGTTCCATCCACACCCCCTGCCCGTTTCGATCTGGATGAGTCTCGCACCGGCACGCATTCGTGTACTCACTACTGCGTGCTATACGTTGAAGGCCCCATGTATGCCGGCTATTCTGCACTGGCTAAATTTTTCATCTGCAGCTAAGAAGCAGGTCACCCGTTGAGGCATACTGGCATCAAGGCTGTCTAAACAAACAAGCTACATAATTTTTATACCTCCTCACCAACCCACTCACCTCGCAACGTCATGCATGGTGCTGACAAACTGACTGACACCCGGGGGTTTTCGTAGAAACGAGTGTTCTCATGCTAACACATTAAAAACAGCCTTGAACTACGGCCCCAGACCGCGTAAGGAGGGCAGCAGCAAATTTTGATGGCGCTCGCTCACTTCATACTTGATTTCACAATTTGCACATCTGGTGATGCAAGGTATTACTCGCTGCCCAATGGTGATCAATAAGTGGCATTTCGCTCTATCAGCGACCGTTGAGCAGAGTGTGTTGACATAACATATGTTGAAGAAAAATAAGGGAAGAAGTACGCGTGGGTAACTCTCGTCACGTGCATTTTTTTGTCTCTGCCAATTTATTCTAAATATAGTCACGATAAGCGCTCCCTTTAGGCCTAGCCTAGAGAGGGATATTTTTGTCGTTAACCTTTTTCCGAAAACACCTTTTTATAATTCTGCTTCTAAAGCTTTGTTGTTGTGAGAGTTGTTTTATTATTTGTGAATATCAACAACTACATTATTGCTCGTATGTCCGCATGCTAAATGAAACATATGCTTAAAGGATAACGCGCATAATACGACAATCTTAAGCAAACCTCTATCACCCATTAAATTTTCCACAAAAAAAATTAAGATACGTTTTTATCTCATATATCCTCCGCTTATATTGTCATTCTGATGGACTGGTTGTGTTCTCCGAACAGAACCAGGTAATGGCCAATTCCTGTGGGCCCGCATAGCACCGGTGCAGTGCGGTTTGTGGTACACGGAAGGCTAGAGGGGAGAGGGGGGCTTCCTTCCCTCCCCGTCAGTCTTTCGTGTACTAAAGTGGAACGAGTTTACTGCACTGGACGGGTGCGGCGCGGGCCTAGACGAATTGCCCATAACAGGAAACGTATAGAAACACAAAAACAGACACTACAGTCGTCTTAGTGAAAAGACGGTGAGAGTGCAGGCGAGCTGGTGGTAGCTAATCATGTCGTATTACACCTGAGACTGCGGTGGAAGAAATCGGAAGAACTTTCAGTAGAAGGAACAGACACAGAGAACGTCTCAATTAATCAGTTTGTCCTTTCTATCAACAGCACAATCCACGAACGTGGCTCTTTCATCATGACCCGTCACTTTCGAAATAGTCTGAATTGCGGAAAACACATCTACCCTTGAAGGTTTCACGTTCATGCAGAACATTGGGCCATTCCTCAGTGTTTGTTTTGTCTTTCCAGAAATGGACACCTCGCATGGATTCACCACGTGCGGTATAGTCAGATTGGACTGATTGTTGAGGTCTGGTAGTCTTCCACATGCTGTCGCCTGATTGTTCCTTTGGATGATCTTTAACACTGTTCTTCGCTTTACGCTCCAAAGACTGTCAAAAAGTACCTTCCTTCCTGCGTTCCAGCGTTGGAAGTCCTGATCGTGCTTGTATTGCTGGCCCCGAAGGATGGTCCAGATGCGCTCGCAGGCCCGTCGTAGTTCTTCAATTCTCTTGGTCGCACCTTGTCTGTATGCCTTGATAATCTTCTTTTTGGCGCTTCATGGGAATCTTGAGGATGATAGATGTTTGAAGAGGTTCGGATCCACATACCACTTTCTCAAACTGATGCCCAGGAAAGCGACCTCCGCTTCCAATTCAGCCAGACGTCGTCCCAGGTTGTCGAGTGCCGTGAATGCTTGAAGGAGCAGCGAGGTTGGTTGGGGTACCGCCGCGGGGCCATGGTTGAAGGGAAATAAGCCTGCTTCCGGAACTATTAGTGAAAAGACGGTGAAAGTGCAGGCGAGCTGCTGGTAGCTAATCATGTCGTATTACACCTGAGACTGCGGTGGAAGAAATCGGAAGACGTTCTCTGTGTCTGTTCCCTCTACTGAAAGTTCTTCCGATTTCTTCCACCGCAGTCTCAGGTGTAATACGACATGATTACAGTCGTCTTAATTTTAATCTGTCATCGTATCATTAGTTTCAGCCAAAGCGGAGAATCTCACGGCAGTATTATCCATGTAGGCTGGGAAAATCTTCGCGGCCCGGCAGACACGAACCAATCCCCTTCAATCCATCGTGGATTAGCGCCCACACCAGATGACAGTCAGTGAAAGATAAATCGGGGACGCTAAGCCGCCGTGAGAAATTGGAACACGCATCTATGTTTTTGTTCTTTTTATTTTTTGATATAAGCCGTCGGCTGTTTGGACTTTACGTCACAAGGAGGGCAGAATTTCTTTCGGACCCCGAGGCCGATGCTACTTTGTGCGACTGTCTTGCCGACAAGCTTGTTACTTCGTTTTCATGTTAAAGGCCGACGTACAACCTCGGTTTTCTGCAGGGAAGATAATCCTCTTAGCGCTTTTCCTCTCCTAAGTTGCGAGGAGAGTCACGCTGGGGCAAGCTAAAAGTGGAGAAGATATAGAAAAGCAGGAGGCGGGCAAACGTCGAAAGCGCGAAGTGTACGTCGGCCTTTAAAGACAATCCGTGAACGCGCGAAGCCGCACTCTCAGGAAAAGGCGTGTCAATCTGACATCCACTGGATCTGAATTTGCTTTAGTGGCTCGTGAGCCACTTCGTTCAAGAGTCTAGCTATCACTGTTTGGACTTCCTTCCAAAAGTATTATAATTTTGTAAGTAATCTCCTCGAACAATACCCTAAAATCGCACGCATTACATTCCAATGGCACGTTTTAGAAGCATCATGACAATAGAAAAAACGTAGTCATAAAACTGCCCGAAACACCGACATCCCAAGTGCGGCGATCCGTGAGAAACCTATAGATTGGAACAAATTTTATTTTGGAATACATTATAAAACACCTCATCATCGAGTCCCCGTCAACCGTGTTCCACGTTAGTTCGAAACGCGAAGAAGTTCAGTGCAGACCGTTCCACCCAACCAAGAACTGCAACTGTGCACCGCCACGTTGTTTTTTTTTTTTTTTTTTTGTCTTTTTTTAAGCCGATTAAAGAAACTTTTTTTGCATTGCCACCGATTTTATTACCGCGCCAGCCGCAGTTTTGTCCACATCCCCGCTAACGATCGTCACATGCATTCATCATCGCTCAGTTATTTACGAGCTACAATCGACATTATCTTTAGAGGAACGCATTTGAACTTAAACTACGTGAATGAAAGCAGCATGTGCCAACAGTCGTAACCACTGCCTGCGAAACTAAATGGGGCTGAAACATGAATCTTTTCCTTGATGAGCGTCGAAGTGGAATTCGGATGAGTAAGATCGACCACACCTGTTTGGTGAATCGATACATAGGCTAAAGTTTGCGCAGTATCTTTGGGTAGAGATGCCGTTGTCCGCTTAGGGAACCGGCCATGGACAACAATCCGCTATCACCTATACACAAGGGCGATGTTTGTCGTTCGTCGACAAACATTCCCAATGCCGACCTGCCACATGCATCCAAAATGTTTGGTTGAAGACGGTTACCAACGTTCTGGGGACAGGACTTGAACATCTAATTTTATGCCGATTTCTCAATGCCTTTCAAGAACCAAACGGAGTCAGCACTGAGTATGATGACGTCATAATATGTATTAACTGTCCAAGAAGGCCTTCCAGAACGCCAAAGCATTATAGAGAACAGGAACTTGTCTACGCCCCTCTTAGGGTGGTGACACCAAGTCATCTTGTTGCCAATTTTTTTTTTTTTTTCAATTTGCATTGGAGAACAGGAAAAGCTTTTTTCTGCTTGAGGTCTTATAGGGGACCAGTAAGACGACGACAGTTTGTTTTTGCAATTTTATTGCATGTTTGCCGTGATCGTGGACAGTTGGTGTCAGGTACTGAAAATATGAAGTTCAAAGGCTTGGCTTCATGAAGCCAAGTATGAAATTCACCAGGTGTCGTTTGCCTCGCGTGCGGCGTCAAAACTGTGACTGCAACAACGCTTGCTATGCAAAACTGCCACCGTGCGAAATTTATCGGTTATTCATAGCATACTTATTCGCTCCCCGGAGTTGTAACTTTCGCGCATTTTAATTCCATTCTTATACACTGGACACGATGGGGTCCAACCTGTAGTTCGACAACTCGGCAAAAACCGTTCGGCGAGAAATTCGGCGGCGTTAAATGGCCTCTGACGAGCTTGACATTGGTGCAGATCCATCCCCGGCGGTCGAATTTTTCACTGACTTTATAGCCAAGCATCCAGATTAGAGCCCCCCTACGTCTGGACTTGCCTACATTTTCTTTCTTCCTTTTTTTTCTATTTCGTGTGCCACACTGGACATTCCTACAACACGTTCAACGATCAACCACAGTAAGCTGGCAAAGGCTCTTCAAAATATTGAAGCTGAAATTCATCGACACCACAACACGTGAGAACGCATAACGGGCGATGAGGGAAGAAGGAGGGCCCGTGTTGCGAACTCGGTGCCAAGCTCGCAGAAAGGGTTGTTTTCTGCACTAGAGTGGGAAAGAAAAATACAAAGTTGCAGTTTGCTGAAGCGGAGTAAAAGCTGAGGAAGCGGAACGTGCACCGTGCTCGTATTCAAAGCGGGGCCCGACCAGGTTGACGTTGGATAGGGAAGCTCCATCCCGCTTTCATGAATGCACAAGGAACACCTAAGCTCGGAGGAACTAAGCAGAAAAGAAAAAAGCTCGTGGAAAGCCCCAAGGTTTTCCTTAAGAATGAGGAATTCGCAAAGTACTGCACGTATTTGAACGACTCCGAATGTTTGACCAAGCGGCAATGGGGCTTAGAGACTGAAAGAAAAGTCTGATGCTATATCGAAACAGCGTGGCTCCTTTTACGCGGAAGTAGTCCAACAAGAACGAGTATTTTAGAAAAGGCAAATTTGTACTTCAATGTCCTTTGCAATGTTATCCCGTTTATGTATTTTTTGTAAACAGGTACTTTTCTGGTAGTGATAATAACGCAATTAATGCAAAGGTGCAAGCGAGCTGGACGAGAATAACAATATTAGACCTTGGAAAAGGGTAACAAGGGGGAAAATGGACGAACACAAATCTCCAAACACAGCTTGGTGACTGGATCATGACCGAAAAAATCCGCCTGGTCCTGGTATCGAATCAGGGACCTCTCCATTTCCCGTGAGCGCTCTACTAACTGAGCTAACCAGGAGTTAGACGTCAGAAGTGAAACGGGTTTTAACACCTGCCACCGGTCTAACACCAACAAGGGTGAATGGCCTGCATTTTAAGGTTATGATAATAATGCATTTAATGCAAAGGTGCAAGCGAGCTGGACAAAAGTAACGCCTGGTTAGCTCAGTTGGCAGAGCGCTTCCACTGGAAACGGAGAGGTCCCTGGTTCGTTAACAGGACCAGGTGGATTATTTCAGCCGCACACCAGTCACCTGACTGTGCTCGTAGATTTGTGTTCGACCTCTGTCTCCTTCGTTCCCCTTCTCCAGGGATTATTATTGTTATTTTCTCTAGCTCGCTCGCACCTTTGCCTTCATTGCATTATCATCGTAACCTTATAATGCAGGTCGTTCACCCTTGTGAGTGGAGGTAGCTGTTAAAACCCGTTTGCTCTACTGACGTTTAACTACTGGTTAGCTCAGTTGGGGCTCAGTTTGGAGATTTATGTTCGATCTGTTTTCCCCTTGTTCCCCTTCTCCACGGATCATTATTGTTATTGTGTGTTCGGTTATTCTTTTCAGAACTGTTTCACTGTATCACAAAACCAATAACGCAATAAACAAGATAACTAAGGACAGTTGGATAGACTCTAATCTTGACAGATTGAATAGAAAATACACCTAGAGTTGCAAAACTGGAGTTTCTTGCGCGAAGAATTCAAGAAGAGATCTTTTGAAACAAAACAGAAAAAATAATAAAGGCGATGCAGAGGGAACAATACAAAAAAAAATACTGAGACTGAGAACAGGCAACTTGTGAGGAGAGGCTGCGATGTAAAACGTAATTATTTCAAAAATATTAAGATTGTCTTGAACAAAATCAGACTTGTACCGTACGCATTACAAGTAATCAAATTATTTGTAATCGATTACTTTTTGGAGTAATTTTGTAATCAGTTGATTACTTTTATTAGGCAGTAATCACAAGAGTAATCTAATTACTTTTTGAAGTAATAAAATTACTTGTAACCGTTACAATTTGTCCACGGGACCCCCCCCCCCCCCCCTTTTTTTTTCGGGCACACGCCTTTTTTTTTTTTATGAAATGACAAAAATAAAATTTGCTTTTTTTTTTCAGTTGGAAAAAAGAAAGATTTTTGCGGAGCTGTAGGAAACGAGGTCAATCTCTTTCTATGTACAGTTTCTGTGGAATGTCCGTTTTTCTTTTTCTTTTTTTTTCGAGCTGGGACTGGGAGTGGGAAGCCCCAGGGAAGCCACAGTGCGTGATGAAGGCCATTCGGGGCAAAGTTTGAGGAAGCAGAATGTAGCTTTGTGAGTCCTTCGTTCAAACTAGCCCCCTCACGCACACACACACAGAAATAAAGAAATTAAAAAAACTCCTGCTTAGGGTACCTACTTGCTGCCGTAGGAGAACCAGAACCGAAAAATGCTTAAAGCGGATGCAAAATATAACAAAGGCAGTTGAAATATTTCCCCATGTCCCCTACAGGGTCTTTGTGACAAGCAGTGTTTCGAGTTGAGAAGTGGTCGGGGCGATCTCTTCCGCTAATGGATACTACACAAGATCCGTTTCAAATCCTAGAGCTGCTGCTCTTTTGTATAACATGCGAGCTCATCCACATGTGAATAATAAAATGAGCGACGCAAACTTTGAGCGACAACCCTTGCTCAAGCTTAACAAGATCTAGAACCCCCTCCGCTCCCCCCCCCCCCCAACACACACACACACACACACACACACACACACTGGCGAACGCCCAAATCATTAAACGTCTTTAGACGAATTCTATGCTTGTGTCCGCATCGTGAGGGTGCAACGACCACGAAGAGGGAGCCAGTTTTTCTTCTTCAATACTTGTGCAAATGTAAAATATAGGTTGGAAGTAGTTCATTGTTATGAGCGCTAAAGATGTGTCTTCACACTATAAAGTAATCGGAAAAGTAACGATTACTTCTTTAATGTCCAATTACTTTTGCCGTCGAGTAATCAAGTAATCTAATCGAATACCTTTTAGCCAAGAGTAATAGTAATTGTAATCGATTACTTTTTTTTAGTAACGTGTACAAGACTGAACAAAATGAGGAAGGAGGGCGTCACCCCCTGATCGTTTTCCCCTCCCCCTTAATTTTGTGTGTGTGGGTGTGCGTGCACGTGTGCGTGTGCGCGCGCGTGTGTGCGTGAAAGAAACAGAAATATAAAGTACCGTGTCATCAAAAAAGAAAAAAAAGAAGTATGGCAGGAGACGGTGGAACCTAACCGAGTTAGGCGGTAACGTCACTTACCGGTTCCACTACAGACTCGTGGATTGGCAATTATGCAAAAGCGAACTACTGCGCACTAAGTACTGCACGGTGAAGTTGTCTTCCTTTCTTAATAAGAACGCAAGAAACGCGCAGGCTTCATTCGCCAAACGTTTTTGATCCTCCTCACACACCACACAGGCTCAAGAAGTGATCTAAAAATTATCATTACTAATATAGCTTTTTTCACTGACTGTGTCAGCGCTAAAATGCGCCCGGCGTGATACACTTGAGGGACAAAAGGAATCGGGAGGAGTTGAATTCAACTGGCGACACTCCAACATTATGTTGGCTGCATGTGTGTTGAATGACGTTTTGTATTGAAAATACCGAATTTTCAGACGTGAAAAAAGAAGCGAGCTTTGCAGCTATCTCTCCGCAAAGGATGAAGAGAACAAGCAAGATGTAGAAAGCTTTAGCATAGCCTTACCGTCACACCATTTTCGTTACCAGGATTCAGAAACTATTGTTAAAGATTATACAACGAGACAAACATTTCAGTCAACTTCAGTCTTACGCTGCGATTGTTGTTTGCCGGCAGCATGATATGTCATTTACGGTTTGCTAAATTTTTTTTCTCAGCGGTATATTCCTGGCCCGTTACGGCATGGCGGAAAGAGTAGCAGTGTGGCCCTGACGCTATATTTTAGCTCTCTAATATGGTGTCTAACTCGACGCCTAGGAAAATCCCGGAGTCGTATTTGTGCGACGTAAAGAACAATGATATTGTGAAGTATAAATATTACTACAAAACATTCAAACCAAGCACTCCCCCAGGTTGTAGAATTTCGGAAGTTAAAAATCAAGGCATTCGATTTCTTTTTTTCGTCGCCCCCTTTTTACTAAATATACGCAAAACGCTTATACTAAATTTGAACGTACCCAAGTTTTGTATTTTCTCAATGTCACTCTTTCTTGTATAAATATGCAAACATATCGAACAAGCCGACATTCAAGCTGCATGTAGACAACAACCGAATCTCAACAAGACACTGGCGTATAGTCAAAACTCAAAGAACCGAAACGAAATTTTAAAAAAGCACACACCCTCAAACATGATCTCTCACACGCAGTCACATTAAACTGCAAGCATACAAAACTGGTTATGAGAAACGGAGACAATGCATTGCGCATTTTAACCAAACCCACCCCGCGCGCGACATTTTTTTCCCTGCATCACCTCGCGGGTAGAAGCCGTGGCAAAGCCCAGGCATGCACACGATGAAAGGGAAGCGAATCATCACGCAACAGCCGACCCCCCAGGTCTTCTTCCTCCCAGCAGAAAAGTCTCGAAATACAGCGCATTCTCGAAATTTGCCGCACCTAACAGAGTGTGTGTAACTTCTGACGTTATTTCGAAGCAAGCGCCCGAAAACCCCGGACGCATTATCCGCATTGCAGGAACACAGAGCCGAGAAAAAGTCAAATGAGGCGGATCAGCCGCGGGGAAATGTGGCGTTGGGGATTTAATGTTTCGTGGCCCCACGTAGAAAATAGTTGCTTCCGTTCATTGCGGAGCTGACAGCACAGTAGAGGCTACGACCCTGCTGGACCAATCGCACGACGTGTTTGTTGGAAGACGATTGTGGCGTCCCCGCACACAAAGAGTACGGTCACGTGAGGACAGGTCGATTGGTAATTGGTGCAACCAGCCCGTAGCTTTCGACTAGCCGTCAGCTTTGGGGCGTGATGGCCTTTGCACAGGTTAAGAGCGGCGATGCGAGAGTCGGTGTAAAAATGGGGACTTTAAATGGGGGGAAAACGTGGAGAGGTGAGGTTAGGGCGCTGTGCACGATGGTTCCGTGATTTTTCTTGTGAAAGACGCGGTTTTTCTCGCGGGGTTCACCAAACCGTGATAGCTAGAGAGTGGAGGTACAGGCCCCGGCGTGGCACGTTAGAATGGTTAGAGCCGCACAGGACGGCCACGGCGTGCATTAAAACTCGCGAGCTGGAATGTGATAAACCCTCTAAACTATTTCAGGATGTCGTTTGGAGCGACGCCCAGCCAATGCGATAAGCGTTGGCTGCGCGTCGTAGCGCCGAAAGCATGTTACAATATGCACAGCTTGCGGAAAGAGGGCTACATTATGAGGGTCCCCGCGTTGGCTTCCTTTTTCCGTGTTTTACATTTTTTATTCATTCATATTTAGATTGCTTCATCTCGGAAGTATTATTATCGAGTAACGTGTATGGTAATAAATACATGTGCTTATACATACATATGCACTCAGCTGCTTGACGCGTTATAGTTCCTTGTCTAGAGGGGGCCTCCAGGCCTTAGCTGGGTAAGTGAAGTTCAACTGCAAAAGGCGGAAACACCTAACACCATATGAACAATATTATAACGCGTAGATGCAATGATTTTTGAAGGGTTACTTTTAAGAAAGGCTTGAAGACGACGCTTGTGTCACAGAAAAGCCTGCGCCGGCGAGACGCGAAAATCTCTTATGGTCGATAGGGTCATGACGGGACAGCCACATGACCTCGCTCGGGAATTTCAAACAAACCGCATCACTCTCGTGAAACATGAGGTCACGCGTGAAATGAAAGTGATTAAAACATGACATGTATTGCGAATCAAAGGTCGCCGCCCCATGTCTCAGATGATTTCATTCTATAAAGTAATTCATTTGAGTTAAAGAAAAATTTGAGGAATTTTAGGCGAAAGTAGGAATCGAACCCACGAGTTTTCGGTTGCAAGTTAGACGTGCTCCTGACTAGGACACGCAGACACTTTTTTCTGTTACAATATTTTTTACATTGAATAAACAACCGCATTGCACGATATATTTCACTCGAGCATGCAAGGTAATACATTGAGCAAAGACGACGTTCGTGAAGATGACGTTAAAATTCCGCCTGCGAGGCGTTGACAGGCGGTGAGAATTGTTAAACTTTTCTTATCACTAACAGCTTCACAAAGGGCGGAAACTATTCAAGTTCCGGACACATTTTCTCGTACAAAACAGCTGTCAAGTTCACATTTTCAGTGATATAATACCGTACTGGACGGACATTCAGATCCTTCATGACGAACTGCCATCCCATCTCCAAATAGCATGCAGGCCCAATAAAAATAATTCGGCAGAGGCACTTAGGACTGCCTATATGTAGGAATGCTTTCGCATTCCTACACGCAGCACATTCCTACAAGCAGCGAGCCACGTCTTCCATTTTCATACTACGCTCCGGCGGTGACATCACGCTCCCCCACTGCGCAGGCGCGGCGAGCCCCGCCGGCTTCACGACGGCTTCCGCGACGAAGCATCTTTGTTGCTCTGCTTCTCTCTGTGTTCCAGTTCTGAGGCGTCCGCTTCAACCTTGAGCGCCCCCGCTGCCTTCCGAGACGAAGCCTACCTGCGTTGCTGTGCTTTTCTTTGTGTTTTATCTCTGAGCCACGCCGGCTTTGACCTTGAGCGGCGCGTCCTTGATGACTTATTTTTATGGCCATCTTTCGGGCCCACCGCCGACGCTTTTTCGCGCAATGGGACAGTTAAGGCAGGTCACATAGGAAAGGCGTCCCCTCCCCAGACAAGAAACGTATTGCCCGAGCCGTGAGCGGTAGGTCTTTTTCAGTGTGCGTTGGAGCACATGCCAGAACGGGATAGCATCCCAACAGTCCAAGAACACGTACTGCACGATATCCGGTCTTTTGCACACAAAACAAAAATTCTCAACTTATGGTACGAACATGCCCTTTCTCCCTAACCATGCCATTACTAACAGCGTGTTGGTGTGCAGTGTAAAAAAACACTTTTTACACACTTGCGAATTAGAATTCTTTTCACGCGACAAAGCACATCACGGTCCGGTCCGTACTCTCAAAGAACAAAGAGCGGTGCAGTGGAACGGGGAAAAGACATTCAACGACATCTCGCGTCAGACGCTTCCGTGTGACAGAACTTCAGTACTCTTTTGAAAATTGTACACGTAGAAATTGGTATGCACAAACAGCCTCTCCCAGGAAGCCCGTTATTTTTTGCCTTCACATGTATCACACGTCAAAACAATGAACTCTCAAATAGCTTTCTGAACAACCTTACTTGGATGACAGTTCCCAAAAAAGGTTCAGCCTGGTCTCGCAAAAAGAAAAACCGCGAAACCAGGTGTCGCATGTGCAAATGCGACAAACTAAGTCCACCTGATTTCACACGACGAAAAGGTTTCTCTCGTCTAGTTTTTTCCCACGTAGACTTCCTTATGAACACGGCTATCACAAGGTGCTTGAGTTGCAAATGCACACTAGAGCAGTGCAGAGCCTGGTAACAGGTACAAAATTTTTTTAACAGAAAATAAATTACACACCATTGCCCGTGCGAACATAAAAAAATCCTGGCCAATCCACTTCGCGGATTCAACACTCATCTCCTCTGTCTTGTTACGCCAGAGCTTCTTGCTTTCACGGTAGTTGTGCAAAGGCACTCCCAAGTATATACCGGGCTCTGTGGACTACTGAACAGTTTCAAACGCACGCGGAGTGACGTTCCAGCGGCTGTGCCAGATCCCCAAGTGTTTCGCCCAGTTCACAGCGCAGGTCGTTTGAGCGCAGAATGCTTTAGTGAGCCGAATAGCCACTGAGACGCTCTCTCTCTACCGCTAGAAAAAAAATGCAACGTCATCTGCGTACGCTAATATTTTAACATCACACGCATTTTAAGAGACACCACGTATGCTCTCATTCTTTGACACTGAGGCAATAGTGCTCAAGAAATATCGCAAACAACAACAGGGAGAGTGAGTACCCTTGCCGAACAGAAAATAACACAGAAATGGGTTTGGTTACTTTTTAAAAAAATACGTGACTAGTCATGCAGTTACTATACGCCATCGTTACTCCATCAAAAATAAGTTTACCCACGCCAATAAGGTTTAGAGTGAAAAAAAAAGAATCATTATAAAACACTCGATCGAAAGTTTTTTTTTTTTTTTTTTTTTGTATGCACAACGGTGTTTAATGTGCAACGGTGTATGTACAACGTGTACAACGGTGTTGTACACGTTACTCCCCAAAAGTAACGAAATATCGTTATTCGTTACTTTACCTTAAAAGAAGTACGTTGCTCGTTTCTTTTCTAAAAAACAGTAACTAAATGTGTTTTCCGCTACCGTAAAATTAACTAGGTAGAAGTAAATCCTTACTAGTAACGCGTTACGTAAATGTCTCACACCGGTCACGTCGCTCAGAACGCCAAGTAGCCTCGACGTTTCCCTGAAATCTTTAATGCGGTACGGCCGCACTCCGACGTCGGCGTGTGGAAAGGCCGAACATTCTGAAGAGTCACTCGCCGGCAGCGTCGGCAAAAGTAAACCGACAATCGTCAGGAAGATCCAAACCCCTCTCACCACGTCCAAGCATGGCCGCTCACTCAGCTTCAACGGAGTCCATGATTCCGCGTTCAATTTTGACGACGTTAGAACATAAAATGAAGCCACGCAGACACGCTTCCACGGCTTGGGAACGAGCGGGGGATTATACGATTAGCTATCGCGTTCCACTCTCAAAGAAATGGTTAACCAGAATTTGGATTTAAAAAAAAAAAAAGGATGCAGGAGATGTAGGCGGGACGCTACAATCCTGGCAACAATACTCGTAAGGCGACATCTCAAATGGACAGCTGTATTTTTAGAAAAAAAAGGTAAGGATTGAACGAGGCCAACGAGGCTCTTGACGTCAAGATATCTCGTTTCCTCCTCTCTTCGCTTCGCCTTCTCAAGGCGGTGACGCGGAGAAGACGTGAGGCCGTTCCTTTTTCCTCTCGGAGAAGCAAGGCGTAAACATATCTGTCAAATGCACGTAACTTTTTTTCTTAAAAAATACGGTCATCCGATCGAGATATCACTGTATGAGTGATGTTTTGGTGTTTGTAGCATCCTGTTGCACGCTTTTACCGCCGTGTTTTGTGGAATCCAGATTTCGGTTCAGCATCCATTTAGAGGCGAAGCGTGAGCGTCCTCCTGTAATTTTTAATAAAGAAAAAAAAAGAAAATAGGTAAAATGTTGCTTGGAAATTTGTACAGTGTGAAGTTAGTCAGCCCCAATAGGTGTCTAAAATCTCCGCAGTTGGTGCGAAAAAGAAATTAAACTTTGGTAAATTTACTATGACCACTAGCCCGGAGTGTTCAACATGCATGATGCAGTAGTGATAATTAAGGTGGTCACCCAGAGCAAATTGGGGGCCAGGAACGGGTGGGGATTGAATTGAGAGTCACATTAATGTAGTGTTTGTTTTAGAGCGCAGCTCTTAGGCTCCCGTTTCCAGCTTGAGCAGCGTCGGCGTGGCCGTCTGCGTAACCGCGCGGTGTATTATGGGAAACGTCCCATAATGCACCGCGGTGACGCGCGCGTTGCATTGTGGGACGTTTCCCATAATGCATCGCGCGGGAGGGAGGAGGATGGAGGAGAGAGTATGAGGAGAATGAAGGAGGAGGAGACGAAGGCGAGGAGCACGGGAGGAGCAGATGAGGAGCGTCTAACCATCACTTCCTAACCTTTTCTCCTCCTCCTCAAGAGCTGCGCTCTAATTTGGGTTTACAGGGATTTGAGAACGTCTTTCATTTTTGATTAAAAATATATGCCGGCAGCTCTTCCCAGAAAAGATGAGAGTCACCAGTAACGTATACTTAGGCTTTCGTATTTTTTTCTCACGTGGAGGAAGTTGCTCTGTAAATATTAAAAATAGGCACGTTTCCAAGAGGCGGAGTAAGGTTTCGTCGTATGAAAACGCTCTATTCTAACTTTCATCATTAGTGCAATCATTTCGTGCTCTTTTACTGCCACGAGACCAACACAAAATCAGAAGTACTGAAAAGTGCGAGCCGAGGCTATTCACCAAAATGCGCCTCAACAACGTACGTAACCTGATACACAAGTTCAGCTTCTCCAAAGTGTTTCTCAAAAAAGCCATTTCAATATGAATCTAATACCACAAAAAAGGTGGTGTTGTTAAAAAAAGAGCGGCGTATCTTTTGTAGGAACCGACGAGAGTGCACGTGAAATATGAGACCCATAGCGAAACCGGCTCAACCACCCCCTCTCCGCGCCAGCTGAAATCTGATGGACTTTACGAGCTCCGAAGCCAAAAGAAATATAAAACAGTCAGTGTTGTAAAATGCACGAAGCAACATAATTACGCACTTATCTACTCAGACTAATGTAATGTACACACCTCGATAAAAGAAAGTAAAAAAGAAAAACGAAGTTCAAACAGAAAGAAGAAAAAGAAAAAAAACGTAAGGTGCCGGGATCCCGTGGGGTCCGGTTGCACACTTCTGAAAAGAGGCTCTGACAGTGAAATATGATGCTGCTGAATAGACCGTTCCAGCGGCAGTCTCGAACGAAGCGATTTACAGCGCGTGTCCCCGGTTTTGAGAGGGTACGTCAATGTTGCCCGACTGCGCTGGGCTGTGGGTTTTCTACTCAGTGGGCTGTGGCAACCTGCGTAGGCGCACTTCCGGACGCTGGTACAGGCTTAATCGCCGCGTTCTATTTTTTTTTTTTTTTTTTTTTTTTTTTTTATTTTGTGTTTTATGGGGAGTAGAATTTCTCGGGGTTTTTGAGAATGCATCGTACTATTTTTGGGAACAAAACAAAGAAATGAAAGCCGTTTTTGTGAGTCTGTGCGCGACAGAGCAAATGCAGCTGGAACGTTTGCTTCATAGTATGTTTATCTTTTTACGGCACCATAAACTCAGCCGTGTCGATCTGTGAACGTCTTAACCATCGAAAATATTTGACCGGCACACAGGATACACGAACCGCATGGATATTTCCCGCCCACAACATGAATTTGGACGAGTCTCATCAATCGAACAACATATATTGTACGTACCCCACTGTGCCGCGTTATACGAACAGAATTTGGGAAAGCTCTCAAATAACACAGCATACCCAAAAAATATGTGTCGATGATAGTCACTTGACGACGATCGGACGGAATCTGGCGTGTTTTGGGGCACATGTAGAAGAGAGCTGCTTTTTTGCACAGCTTCAAAGCAAATAAACGAACGTGTCTATTCCGTTTCCCCCACCCCGGACCCGACCGTATCAGCTATTTTTCGCGAAGACCCGGAACATAGCCGGGAAGGCTTTTTGGAGATTATCTCAACGAAAATAATCCTCCAAGAACGTTGAACTGCCTGCGTCGAGGGCTGCTTGGCGTTCGCTCTTTGCGTTCGTTTCCTGCGAAGACCGAGCAGGCTACGAGCCCTGGTAGTCCCTGGTTCTCACAGGGGAACATAACGCACAAAGGGTAAGCATCCTAAAGAGGCAAGTAAAGTAAAAACTTCCAAGAAAAGCCGGCGAACTCCGAATGCACAATGCAGGTGGGGAGTCGCGCTGACCGGGTTTCCACAGCTCAGGCGGGTGGCAGAAATTTCTGGCTGATAGGGGTCGCTCGATTTGCAAAATGCGGCGGCCAGAGCGCTCTTTTTGCAAAGGGCTTGCTACTTCCATTCTGGTTAGTGAAGCTTAAGAAATGGGTAGGTTCCGACAAAAAAAAATTCACAGCAATTTGCGGTTTTTTTTAAAGTACATCGAGCCAAGTTTTAGAAAGTGCTATGCAAATGAAAGGCAACTGCTGAATATGAAAAAAAAAAAAAAGGAGCTCTCTTGACAAGTAAGCTTAAAGCAGAAGAAAACATAATCACTACATTTATTTCGTTTTTTTTTTTTTTTTTAAGAGTCACTGCAACTTACATAAAGATCCGAGTGACGGCTGAAAGGATGTCACGATACCCGTGCGGCCGTATCACTTCAGCTATCCTGACCTTTCAAACTATTCTGCGCTAATATATCGAACTTGGTTAAAAAACGTCTGTGTGTCTACTTTCCCGCACAACACTCGGAGAGCCAATCACCGCAACTTACGAAGGCAGCTCAGCGAATGACGATGCCGAAATATATGTTTAGACCAAAAAACGTAGTCTGAGTTGTGACATTAAGCAATGCAAAACGTCACGCTTGCATTGCTTAATGTCACAACTCAGACTACGTTTTTTCGTCTAAACATATGTTTCGGCATCGTCATTCGCTGAGCTGCCTTCGTAAGTTGTAGTGATTGGCTCTCCGAGTGTTGTGCGGGAAAGTAGACACACGGTTTTTTTTTTTTAGAGTGTACGAACTTTCGCGCTGCAGTCCTGCCAGTGTCACAAAAATGTATAAGGCTTAAATCGCTACACTCATTGCTCGCAAAAGAAAAAAAACAACTAATATAAGAGATTGCAGCAATTTTACAGTTGTTCGGCGGATTCCGAAACGCGAAGCGTGACGTAAGACTGCTTAGTATACGGTATATATATTTGTGGCAGGTCTGCTAGCAGTATCTGCTGAATGCGTATACCTTCATTTCACAGGCTGTGTGCAGCATAACCGAGCAGAACGGCACAAAGAGCGTTCCTCGGCGACACGTTTCGTATTTATACAATCGCTCAAGCGAAGAAAGCGTCTTCAGAATTCCCGCGCTCGAGTCCATGCCGGCCAGGACACTGCGCAAAAATTATTTCAGTGGGCCTAGAGTTGTCCCCTAAGAAAATATAGGGTGCAATACTGCTCGCAAAATAAAAGCGAATGCGCGCGGTTTCGGTAATTGATTTCCGTGCACACACAGTGACACGGTGAGCGCGAACGAGAGATCAGATCGTTCAAGCGATTCGCTGAGAGATAAACGTTAATGTTTGCTACAGAAACGCACCGCCAGATTGGTGCGAAAATATAAGTTATTTTCATCGCACTAGTTTTTTTTTTTTTTGTGACCTTTTAGCTGTTAAGAGCACACATGGAAGCCTACGGTTGATTTATGTACAACTATGTAGCGATCATGTCGCTGGCAGCTCTAGGTGCGACTTCATATAGTTTCCAGCAAGTACGCTAGAGTAATATAAAACATTCCAAAGCGCAATGCGCACGTATTTATCTTTTATTTTTTATCTAGACGATTTATCACTTTAAAGAAAGCGTGTCTTCTTTCCCGTACTGCACATGAAGAGCTAATCAGCGCAACTTCCGGAGGCAGCTCAGCGAATGACGATGCCGAAACATATGTTTAGACCAAAAACGTAATCTGAGTTGTGACATTACGCAATGCAAGCGTGACGCTTTCCATTGCTTGATGTCACAGCTCAGACTGCGTTTTTTAGTCTAAACAGATGTTTCGGCATCGCCATTCGCTGAGCTGCCTCCGTAAGTTGCGCTGATTGGCTCTTCGTGTGTTGTGCGGGAAAGTAGACACACGGGCTTTTTGTTTAGAGTGATTAAACCTTCTCTGGAACAAACCAGAAAAACACTCATCGGTGAATATAATCATGCCGTTTAGATAGGAATATAAATGAAACAAAAACCAGATAATCTCCTCATCAGTGACCGGTACGTAATCCTTTTTTTTTTTGTCTGGATTTATTAGCATGAAACCGCATCGGACAATTAAGACAGAAACAGTTCGCTTAGCCCGTTGCGATAAGCCTCTTCAAATTAAACGATTGGTAAATAAAATGTACAGCAAAAAAAAGAAGCTAGTAGGGTGATGCATAAACGTTTCGCAACGGTGAATATTTACGGATAGAAGAGTGAACTGACTTACCACGTTAGGAAACGGAAAGCTGTCAAGAAGACGGGAAAAGTCCGCCGATCAACACCGGGGCCGAGAGAGCACACCACAAGAACCAGTTGGAACAGAACCAGCGGGTGAACACTTGTCAAATCTATACTCGAACTTCACACGCGATGCGTTCAACCTCGAGATCGAAGAGGGAAAGGATGAGTCCAAAGTTGGACGAGTTCGTCACACGTTGTCAAGTTCACACGACGCGTGTGTCGACGGAAACGCGGCGAGCCTAGCTCAACTACGAAACCATGAAATGACACTTTCCGGTTTACAGATGGTCAGAACGTTCCAGACCGAATAAGGCTGCCATCTCCGCGTCGCGGCACATGACACGCACGGGGCAGTCGAAAAGTAATGCGAGGGTTTGTATCGACGCTTGCGGCAAAGCACGCTGGGGATGTCGCACCGACAGTAAACTCGGACTGTGCCACGAGCCGCCGAAAGAGTGACCGAACGCTCGGCAACTGGACGGCGCGCGGGCTCGAGCTCGACTGCGAACCCGCGTGGTATCCGATCCAGTTTGTGTTGGAGGGCAGCGGACTCAAGTCGCCAGCGCACGCCACAGAGGCGCTGCTGACGGATTTTGAACCCGGGCTCGCCATTTCTCTTCCTTGCGCGTTCTTTGTTCTTCTATCTCTCTCTCTCTCTCTCTCTGTCTCTCTCTCTGTCTCTATCTTGCGCGCGCGCGTGTTACTTGTTCTCCTTTTTGCGGCGTTCGTGCAAACAAATATTCAGCGAGGTGGCGAGGCCGATTAACTGATGGGAAGTGTAAGTCACTAACCTCATCGCCGTGTGGTTTCTTCTGTATTAAACGTTTGTCCTTATTTGCGAAAGAAACATAAAGGAGAAAAATTTAGTTATTTGCATATGCAATTTTTTCTTCGTCATGCATTCCAGATGTATCCAAACAACGATACTGACTAAATTATAATTTCAACATATAATTTTGCCACACATCGATGAAATAGTTAAAAATCTGACAGTACCCCGGGGCGGGTGCAATAGTGAGGATAAAGTAATAGACGGCGAGTTCGACACTGACGACACTGTCGAACTAGGCTCTTTCTTTATCTCGGTTGCTCGGTGGTAGTTTCGGCTTTGTATGTTTTGCTAGTCTTTGTGCATTGTTACTGCCACGCACATGGACAAAACATTGGATCGTGAGCCCGTGCCAATGCTCAAATATATATCTCGTTATGATTATAATGCAATTAAATGCAAAGGTGCAAGCGAGCTGGACAGTAATGATGAAAATAAACCCTGGAGAAGGGGAACAAGAGGGAACGAGGACAAACACAAATCTCCAAACACAGCTAGGTGACTGGTGCGCGACCGAAAAAATCCGCCTGGTCTGGGTATCGAACCCAGGACCTCTCCATTACAAGTGGAGCGCTCTACCAACTGAGCTAACCAGGGGTTAGACGTCAGTAGAGCAAACGGGTTTTATCAGCCGCCACCAGTCTAACACCAACAAGGGTGAAGCTTGCAATTTAAGGTTATGATTATAATGCAATTAAATGCAAAGGTGCAAGCGAGCTGGACAGTAATGATGAAAATAAACCCTGGAGAAGGGGAACAAGAGGTACAGAGGACAAACACAAATCTCCAAACACAGCTAGGTGACTGGTGCGCGACCGAAAAAATCCGCCTGGTCTGGGTATCGAACCCAGGACCTCTCCATTACAAGTGGAGCGCTCTACCAACTGAGCTAACCAGGGGTTAGACGTCAGTAGAGCAAACGGGTTTTATCAGCCGCCACCAGTCTAACACCAACAAGGGTGAAGCTTGCAATTTAAGGTTATGATTATAATGCAATTAAATGCAAAGGTGCAAGCGAGCTGGACAGTAATGATGAAAATAAACCCTGGAGAAGGGGAACAAGAGGGACAGAGGACAAACACAAATCTCCAAACACAGCTAGGTGACTGGTGCGCGACCGAAAAAATCCGCCTGGTCTGGGTATCGAACCCAGGACCTCTCCATTACAAGTGGAGCGCTCTACCAACTGAGCTAACCAGGGGTTAGACGTCAGTAGAGCAAACGGGTTTTATCAGCCGCCACCAGTCTAACACCAACAAGGGTGAAGCTTGCAATTTAAGGTTATGATTATAATGCAATTAAATGCGAAGGTGCAAGCGAGCTGGACAGTAATGATGAAAATAAACCCTGGAGAAGGGGAACAAGAGGGACAGAGGACAAACACAAATCTCCAAACACAGCTAGGTGACTGGTGCGCGACCGAAAAAATCCGCCTGGTCTGGGTATCGAACCCAGGACCTCTCCATTACAAGTGGAGCGCTCTACCAACTGAGCTAACCAGGGGTTAGACGTCAGTAGAGCAAACGGGTTTTATCAGCCGCCACCAGTCTAACACCAACAAGGGTGAAGCTTGCAATTTAAGGTTATGATTATAATGCAATTAAATGCAAAGGTGCAAGCGAGCTGGACAGTAATGATGAAAATAAACCCTGGAGAAGGGGAACAAGAGGGACAGAGGACAAACACAAATCTCCAAACACAGCTAGGTGACTGGTGCGCGACCGAAAAAATCCGCCTGGTCTGGGTATCGAACCCAGGACCTCTCCATTACAAGTGGAGCGCTCTACCAACTGAGCTAACCAGGGGTTAGACGTCAGTAGAGCAAACGGGTTTTATCAGCCGCCACCAGTCTAACACCAACAAGGGTGAAGCTTGCAATTTAAGGTTATGATTATAATGCAATTAAATGCAAAGGTGCAAGCGAGCTGGACAGTAATGATGAAAATAAACCCTGGAGAAGGGGAACAAGAGGGACAGAGGACAAACACAAATCTCCAAACACAGCTAGGTGACTGGTGCGCGACCGAAAAAATCCGCCTGGTCTGGGTATCGAACCCAGGACCTCTCCATTACAAGTGGAGCGCTCTACCAACTGAGCTAACCAGGGGTTAGACGTCAGTAGAGCAAACGGGTTTTATCAGCCGCCACCAGTCTAACACCAACAAGGGTGAAGCTTGCAATTTAAGGTTATGATTATAATGCAATTAAATGCAAAGGTGCAAGCGAGCTGGACAGTAATGATGAAAATAAACCCTGGAGAAGGGGAACAAGAGGGACAGAGGACAAACACAAATCTCCAAACACAGCTAGGTGACTGGTGCGCGACCGAAAAAATCCGCCTGGTCTGGGTATCGAACCCAGGACCTCTCCATTACAAGTGGAGCGCTCTACCAACTGAGCTAACCAGGGGTTAGACGTCAGTAGAGCAAACGGGTTTTATCAGCCGCCACCAGTCTAACACCAACAAGGGTGAAGCTTGCAATTTAAGGTTATGATTATAATGCAATTAAATGCAAAGGTGCAAGCGAGCTGGACAGTAATGATGAAAATAAACCCTGGAGAAGGGGAACAAGAGGGACAGAGGACAAACACAAATCTCCAAACACAGCTAGGTGACTGGTGCGCGACCGAAAAAATCCGCCTGGTCTGGGTATCGAACCCAGGACCTCTCCATTACAAGTGGAGCGCTCTACCAACTGAGCTAACCAGGGGTTAGACGTCAGTAGAGCAAACGGGTTTTATCAGCCGCCACCAGTCTAACACCAACAAGGGTGAAGCTTGATATTTAAGGTTATGATTATAATGCAATTAAATGCAAAGGTGCAAGCGAGCTGGACAGTAATGATGAAAATAAACCCTGGAGAAGGGGAACAAGAGGGACAGAGGACAAACACAAATCTCCAAACACAGCTAGGTGACTGGTGCGCGACCGAAAAAATCCGCCTGGTCTGGGTATCGAACCCAGGACCTCTCCATTACAAGTGGAGCGCTCTACCAACTGAGCTAACCAGGGGTTAGACGTCAGTAGAGCAAACGGGTTTTATCAGCCGCCACCAGTCTAACACCAACAAGGGTGAAGCTTGCAATTTAAGGTTATGATTATAATGCAATTAAATGCAAAGGTGCAAGCGAGCTGGACAGTAATGATGAAAATAAACCCTGGAGAAGGGGAACAAGAGGGACAGAGGACAAACACAAATCTCCAAACACAGCTAGGTGACTGGTGCGCGACCGAAAAAATCCGCCTGGTCTGGGTATCGAACCCAGGACCTCTCCATTACAAGTGGAGCGCTCTACCAACTGAGCTAACCAGGGGTTAGACGTCAGTAGAGCAAACGGGTTTTATCAGCCGCCACCAGTCTAACACCAACAAGGGTGAAGCTTGCAATTTAAGGTTATGATTATAATGCAATTAAATGCAAAGGTGCAAGCGAGCTGGACAGTAATGATGAAAATAAACCCTGGAGAAGGGGAACAAGAGGGACAGAGGACAAACACAAATCTCCAAACACAGCTAGGTGACTGGTGCGCGACCGAAAAAACCGCCTGGTCTGGGTATCGAACCCAGGACCTCTCCATTACAAGTGGAGCGCTCTACCAACTGAGCTAACCAGGGGTTAGACGTCAGTAGAGCAAACGGGTTTTATCAGCCGCCACCAGTCTAACACCAACAAGGGTGAAGCTTGCAATTTAAGGTTATATTATAATGCAATTAAATGCAAAGGTGCAAGCGAGCTGGACAGTAATGATGAAAATAAACCCTGGAGAAGGGGAACAAGAGGGACAGAGGACAAACACAAATCTCCAAACACAGCTAGGTGACTGGTGCGCGACCGAAAAAATCCGCCTGGTCTGGGTATCGAACCCAGGACCTCTCCATTACAAGTGGAGCGCTCTACCAACTGAGCTAACCAGGGGTTAGACGTCAGTAGAGCAAACGGGTTTTATCAGCCGCCACCAGTCTAACACCAACAAGGGTGAAGCTTGCAATTTAAGGTTATGATTATAATGCAATTAAATGCAAAGGTGCAAGCGAGCTGGACAGTAATGATGAAAATAAACCCTGGAGAAGGGGAACAAGAGGGACAGAGGACAAACACAAATCTCCAAACACAGCTAGGTGACTGGTGCGCGACCGAAAAAATCCGCCTGGTCTGGGTATCGAACCCAGGACCTCTCCATTACAAGTGGAGCGCTCTACCAACTGAGCTAACCAGGGGTTAGACGTCAGTAGAGCAAACGGGTTTTATCAGCCGCCACCAGTCTAACACCAACAAGGGTGAAGCTTGCAATTTAAGGTTATATTATAATGCAATTAAATGCAAAGGTGCAAGCGAGCTGGACAGTAATGATGAAAATAAACCCTGGAGAAGGGGAACAAGAGGGACAGAGGACAAACACAAATCTCCAAACACAGCTAGGTGACTGGTGCGCGACCGAAAAAATTTCGGTCGCGCATTTGTGTTTGTCCGCTGTCCCTCTTGTTCCCCTTCTCCAGGGTTTATTTTCATCATTACTGTCCAGCTCGCTTGCACCTTTGCATTTAATTGCATTATAATCATAACCTTAAATTGCAAGCTTCACCCTTGTTGGTGTTAGACTGGTGGCGGCTGATAAAACCCGTTTGCTCTACTGACGTCTAACCCCTGGTTAGCTCAGTTGGTAGAGCGCTCCACTTGTAATGGAGAGGTCCTGGGTTCGATACCCAGACCAGGCGGATTTTTTCGGTCGCGCACCAGTCACCTAGCTGTGTTTGGAGATTTGCGTTTGTCCTCTGTCCCTCTTGTTCCCCTTCTCCAGGGTTTATTTTCATCATATATCTCGTGACGTTTATTAATTCATCGATGACCTCAGGAAGTTGTTCTTATATTCCTACGAGCGTTAACATATCATTAGCAGAAAAACAAGTCTCAATTTATTTTTGATTTGTTCTAGATAGGAAAAAAATATATCGTTAGTTGCATTAAAACCCCATTCTTAATGATTAATGACCGTTCAAAATCGACTACTTACTATACCGGTACGCCCGTCGTATAAACAATAAAAACTTTTTTTTCCAAAACTATAAACTTTTTTCTTCTTTTTTTTCTTTTGCCACAAAGAGCGACGCGTTTTTAACTGTTTATTCCCTCTGGGGACAGGCATGTGCGGTCATTGCCGTAAGCGGTATAACACGTTTGCTTGTAGTCCACGCACGTCAAGGACCACAAATAAAACTTTGGAACACTCAAGGTCAGCAGGCACTCAAAATGCGTTCTGTGTTTTCTTGGCTATTTCTCCGTTCATACGAACTTCACATTCTGCCAGAGCCAGAGGTCAAGAAAAAACCTGCACAAACTACAAAAGTTTCTCAAATATGGATGCTTTTTTAAATTGTCGTTGTTGTTGTTTGTTTCTTCTTTTTTTTTTTTTTTCTTTTCGGAAGAGTACTTGGGGTAGAGGCAAGGGTTTGAATTTTAGTGAGTTGTATGTCAACAAAGATTCCTGCACAAAAATGAGCTAATCTCGCAAAAATGCGGGATTACCGTCGAAAACAGGCATTTATTTGTGTCGCGAAGCTAAAGGAGACTTGACAAATTTAAAGAAAGAGTTTGTCCCCGCCTCTCCCCGACGTAAGAACCCTCGCCAGATACAGGAGGTGTATACTTTACTTCAAGTACTTTTTATATATACTTTACGCAACACTCTTAATAAGCAAACACTGTCTGCAAAATCAAGCTCAGGCAGTGCTAAACCTCAAAGTAGAAATGATACATCCGCAGGAGATCATTGACCAGAAAACAGAAAGTACAAAACAGTTAATCACGCACAAGCTCAACCAGCTATTAAAGCACTTATGTGAAAACACAAGCATTTTTATATTTGGCTAGCAGAATTTCGCTAACGTATCAAAACATTTATGTACTTTCTTGTTACTATAAAAATATGAAAGTCACTTCAAAAGTAATTCGCTACTTTGTTACGGTATTTAGTAACTTACTCAATGACTTTTCATTTGAGTAATGTCTACTCTACTCAAATTACATTTGAAGCCAATACTCAGTAACTTAACTTAATTACTTTTTTAAGCAACCTGTACATGTCTGGCGGAGGAGTTATCTACAGTTCGATGACGGTGTTCTAAGAGAAAGTTGGGAACATACAGGAAGATACGTTTCTCAAAGGTGGAAAGCGGGACAGGTTGTGGGCTTAAAAGTGGACAGAGCATATACCAAGGCGATTTGGTGTGCAAGGTGCTGTTGAGCCGCGGATGCTATTCCGATTCGTTGTGGTGAGTGCAGTGAAGTTGGTTTGGAGCATCAATGTCTAGGGCACCTAGTGCCTGCCGGAGATGTGAGTTTCGTGGTTGGGTGCAAATGCCGGTGAGTATGCGTTTGCGGTGCTTGAACAGCTTCTTAAGATGGGGGTCGGGTTGGTCCGTGGGGAGCTCCACATGATAGTTAGGGGTAGCCTGGAATCGCGCTTGGCGGAGCTAGCTTGTCCAGGAGGCGTAATTAACGCGCGACTCCTTTTTCCAAACAATGCGAAAGCGGTCCCAGTTTTTGCGGTGATACGCTTTCGGGGCTTATGTATAGGTAAAATTGTGATCTGCAGAAGGTGATGGTTTGAGAGCAGTCTTGGGTAATTTAGTTTTAAAACATTATTCAGTTATATAGTTCCAGATAGTTTGTCAAAAATGTATTTAAGTTACAGTTACCTAAAACTAAAAGTAACGTGTTACAGTTACAGTTACTTCGTCGTAGTAACTTAGTTAATTTCAAGCTGTTTTTTTTTTTCACTATAAAGACATTGATAACAACACACAATGACTACGATTTCTATTTATTTGGAACTCTCAGAAAACTCTTATTTCGCCTTTTTGAGGTATTTATTATTACTCTCGAACGACTTTATTGAATCAAAGCGTTTGCTGCTTTGATACAAGATGGACTAAATAATAAATTATTTAGTTGATGTTGTAACGCCGCAGCTACTGCTTTTCAAAGATCGCTTAACTTTCCCGTTTTGATGCTAAACACATCTTTGCTAAAGAGGCGGTCAACGGGTGCGCTAAACAACCCTGTAATACTCGAGCGTAAAAAGAAAAAAATATAGTAGTGGGAAAGTTGTAGAGGTTGGAGAGCACTGTCGAGGTTTCAGCCTTCCATCGTTCCGTCTCCATACCTAGCGGTACCGTCCGAAAATGAAAGTCGAAACTCACCCCGAGCTTCTTGTGAAGGCTGAAGAAAGAGGAGCTCCCGGATGCGTATACTTTCTTCCAGTGTTCGCAGCGAGCAGGAAAGTTATCGCCACTATATTCGACAACGTCAAAGTGATGTTCATGGCCAAACCATGATAACACCTGCCGTTCGTCGCTCATGACAGCTTCTCGTTTGAGCGAGAATGGTTATTTTCCATCCAACAATTTTCCCTTTTTCTTGTGACGTTCCCTCTCCTTTCCTCTTTCTCTTAAGAGCTATTTCATTCCCCCTCCTTTGCTGACAAAAAAAAGGGAAATATTGATGAACAGACGGGGAAAATACCGTTAGTGTCAAACAAGTTAACGAAAGCAGTGAACAAAAACAACACAAAGTCGTCTCGGAATGCATTCCGCTTTGTTTTTAATTTCGCTTATGCAGCGCAGAACAGAGGATTCTAGCGTTGACCACGGGCTCACGATTCCACGAGAAAGGGCAAGTCGATCAGCAAAAACATCGCCTGTGGCCCAGTCACGGGTTCCAATGAAGGTGATGAGGGCTGAATCTGTTTTGCCCATTCATCCTACACGAAGGATGTCAGCTTGATAAGACTCCAGATCATTCATGATCTTGTCAAGGGTGGCTCCCAGGGCTATTTCATGTATAACTCCCCGGCAGGAGTTGGTTGGCGCGGCTAGGTAAGGGTTAACAGGGAGGAGATGGTGATAGCACGTAGCCGGTTGACGGGAGCTTTGTGATGTGCAGAGGACGGCGAGACGGTTATTATGACGGAGATGAAGCCACACGTCGCCACATATGTAAGCGGGGAGCGGTGCGGCTTGCAACAAAGCCGGCAAAATGTCAAGGGGCTGCGCTCCCGCGGCAGCGAAAAGGATTTGGAGATGCATTATAACTGCGTCAAGTTCAGGGTTGGGGTGCGCAGGAAAGCGAAGTTTGCAGGGCTTTTCAGGGTTGATCCATTTCCCGCCTAAATCGTCTACCTCCAGCGGGGTTTCCATGTTCTGGCTCGGGATGGATGCAGAAATATTGGTGAACTGCAGAGCGGCGCTGTCTGCTGTGCACATACTGCTAGGCTTTGGGCCTTGCTAGGCCCAAAGCCTAGCAAGGCCGTCTCCACATTAAAAGTTGAAACGGTCTGAAATTGGCGAAACAAAAGACGAGCGGGCTAACAAATGTACTAGAAAATAGCTATGAACTTGCCAAAACTTGTGCAGTGAGGGGCTCGGCTGCATGGCGAAGATTTCAGGAGGATTTGGGTGGAATTTGGAGACCGTGACGCAGGCACTGCTTTCCACCGCTGCATAAGTTCTCCCTCAACAGAGCGTGCGAGTCAACCCGTACATCCACACTGACAACACGTCCCATCGAAGCGTTTGGCAAAACCCGAGGACATTCGAAAACTTTGTTCCATACTTCGTTTCTGCTTAAACTCCAGACGCAGACGAGGATAGGAGCTAACGGATCGGGTCCAATTAAGAAGAGTCAAAAAAAAACGCAAATCATCGGGCCCTTTTGTTCACGATTGGTTCGGCGACGACGGATCACGTAAAGAAACACGATAAACACCGCGACGGTGCACTTTTGACGCTCTTTGATCGGTGCCATGAGCTCGTAACGCCGGCTGCGTATGAACTCGATGTGAAACGAAGCCTGGCTATTCATTTCCTCGCTTTCAGTTTCGATTTTTTTCCGCCACACCGGCTTTAACTCCTCTTTTTTCTTTTTTTTTTTTTCTTTGGAAGCTTCGCCAACCATACCGTGCCTATTTGAACGTCTTTCATTGGTCTCCAGCTGACACTGTGCGGTCTCATCGAACGCGCCTAAATGTATCAACAGCAGCTAATCAGCAAATTCTGAACTCCCTTGAGTTTTAATTTACTTTACCTCCGACCCTTATCCGACCTCAGCCCACACACGATCCGGTAGAGACAATCAAGCGGCGTAAAAAGTGCACCGTCACGGCGATCGTCTTTTTCTTGTGGGTTTCCCATCACCGACTAAACCAATGGAGCACAGTGGATCCGCCGGCATCCTGTGCTTTTTTTCTTTTTTTTCATTGTGCGTGATTGTTTTTTGTGTAGTATTGGACCCATAAAAGGGGACAAGAGCGCCCAGAAGATGCGCTTTTGGCGCTGCGCGGCGATACATTGGATCGCAGCACCGGCTGCGGTCGAACGTAAAGGGGCGGTGCAACGATGTTCGTACTTTGTGTAAATACCGGGGTGCGCCACGAGAGCGGGGGGAGGTGGCGGAGGGGGGTGGGGGGGGGGGGGGGGGGGGACGGACCATGGGAACGGAGGGGCGGGGGGGGGGGGGGAGGTCGTGGCGGGCTACTAACCTGGGGGCCGCTGACCTGTCGCTGCGCCCGCATTCCACAGCGCCGCTGCGCAGCTCCTGCTAGATAACGAAGCCGTAGTGCTGAACGAGATGGCGTCATCAGAGAAGGCCAATGCTGGGCTCAGATTGGACACAACGATTACGTCAACGTTCGGCTTAAAGTTCAAACTTGACTCGAAGACGAGCACTGACGCGGCACTTGCTTCCAATCTGTGTCCAGCGTTGGCCTTCTCAGGTAACGCGATCTCATTCAGCACTCAGGCTTTATTATGTAGGGGGTGTTGCGCGGCGCCTCGCCCCCTCTGGCCCCAGGCCAGTTGTGCGTGCGACTCTGACGAAAACCAAAGGGCTCGTTTTGACAAAAACACGGCGGTGTCTTTCAGTTTGTCAGCTAAGGGGAGATAGGGAAGAGGGGGAAATGTTGACAGATGCTGACGTCAGCGCTTCGGATCAATGGGAGCGTCGTACGCGTTGCCCTCTCCCCCTCTCTTTGCAGCTGACAAACGAAAGACACCGCCGGATTTTCGTCAAAACGAGCGTTCTAATGCTAACGCATTAAAAAGGAAAGAAAAAAAGTGAAAGCCGTTTACAACTCCCTGTAACACCGAATTAGAGCGCAGCTCTTGAGGAGGAGGAGGGAAGGGTACTGGGGGTGAAGTGACCTGGGGGGGGGGGTCACGTGACCTTGGGGGTCACGTGACCCCCCCGTGACCCTCCAAGGTCACGTGACCTTGGGGGTCACCTGACGATGCCGATGATGTTATCAGTGACGTCACTGATGACGTTATCCGTGATGATGACGATGACGATGCGGATGCCGGTGGCGTCATCAGTGACGTCACTGATGACGTAATCCGTGATGATGACGATGACGATGCGGATGCCGGTGATGTCATCAGTGACGTCACTGATGACGTCATCAGTGACGATGACGATGCGGACTCCGATGACGTCATCAGCGATGATGACGATGACGATGCGGATGTCGGTGACGTCATCAGGGACGTCACTGATGACGTAATCCGTGATGATGACGATGACGATGCGGATGCCGGTGGCGTCATCATTGACGTAACTGATGACGTCATCAGTGATGATGACGATGACGATGCGGATGCCGGTGGGGTCATCAGTGACGTCACTGATGACGTCATTAGTGATGATGACGATGACGATGTGGATGCCGGTGACGTCATCAGTGACGATGACGTCATCGGGGAGCACGTCACCTCGGCGGGGGGTCACGTGACCCTGGGGGGTTGTCACGTGACCTCGGGGGTCACGTGACTTTGGGTGTCACGTGACCTTGGGGCTCACGTGACCCTGGGGGAGGGGTCACGTGACCTCTGGGGGTCACGTGACCTTGGGGTGACCTTGGGGGCCACGTGACCTTGTGATGACCTTGGGGGTCGCGTGACCTTGGGGTGACCTTGGTTACGCCGACGGCGACGCCAACGGCGACGCCGACGGCGACGCCGCTCAAGCCGGGAACGGGCCCCTAAGAGCTGCGCTCTAAAACGAGCAGCGTTCATCCCATCAAGTCGCAGCCAGAACAAGCAGCCACGTGATCTGGAGTCGAATAACTGCTACCAATGTTGATAATAGCCACAGGCGGGGGTTGGCAAAGCACAGCACACGCGCGAAGTTCCAGCCAATATTAGGCTTCGGCTATTGTCGCCGTTGCCGCGATTGGACACGGGCGAAAACCCGAATGATTGTCGAGCTACTGATTCTCACGAGTCCAAATTGAGTGCTCACGTAATGCTCGGGTCTAATCTATGAGTTTCATTCAAATACCGTCACTGGGGTATACTGCGACCCCCGCGCTACGTCATCAAGTTTTGCGAAGGATAGATTGAAAGAAAACACTCGCTTTTATCCTTGAACTTAACCCGCAACAAAGAGGTTTCTTGGTTAATGGAGTTGTGTGAAAGTATGCTCATGTCCCACTAGTGCTAGTAAACTCCTACAAAGTGAAAACATTCCAATTGAATATCGTTGAAAATCCCCTTTAAAGGGTAACTGCAAAGAAAAAAAAATTTTAAACAGCTTAATTTGGACAAGCAAGTAAAAAAAAAATTGTCCGCGAGAAAAAAATTACAGCAATAATTATTGCGTGAGACTGATTATAGTTCGCGGCTATTTCGTCCGTTTTAAATCGCGCGCCCCAAAGTTGGGGATCCGTGACGTTTAGCACTGATTGGCTGCTATACTTCTCATTGGCTAAGAGTTTGATTGACAGCTTAGATCTTGGTTGTTAAACCTTTGTGATATGTTGTAATTTTCTTTTGCGCGGCATATTTTTACGTTTAAAGAATAACCCATGTGATGAGAGTTATTATTCTTTACAAAAGGGTTACAAGACGGGCACTTCAGTTTGGATTCATGCCATAACAAGCAAAAGCTTCGCCATTCTTTTAGGCCGCCGAGATATCCATTCTTTTAGGTCGCCGAAGTGATCAGTGTTTCGTGCTGACCCAGATTCTTGAGTGAGACTTCTTGAAGTGAAGTAGTGCGTGTTTAGCAGCTGACGCAGGTGTTAGTGATAGAAAGCGACGCGGGTTTTTGGCTTTCATAGCGCGGTTCTTTCGTTTTTCTTTTTGCTCCCTTAGCGTGCTTTTTTTTTTTTTTTTTGCTGTTTGCGCGTGCATTTGCCGATATTTTAGAGATGTCAGATGAGTGATCCCGACAGCGAGCCTTCCAGCAGTCATGTCGCACTGAAAGGCATGCTATTTGGCAGGAGGCTATCGGGCGTTCGCGTAGCGACAAACGTGTCCAGTTACGCCCTCGTCATATCGCTCCGGGGGCCGTCGAGATTCGCACCGGGTTCACGGAACGTCCGCGACTGAGACAGCTGTTACATATAAAACCTGGCACAGCCAGGTTATTACGTAATAGCTGTCCGCAAAAGCCTTCGGACGTCCGAATACTGCGTTAGAGGAGAGATTTTTTTTTCTCGGCCTCCGAACCATCTTACGTAAAGTTGTTTGAATTGAATGTGTACTCGTATCCTAAATTTTGGCTTGTGATGGCGCCTCTGTAGATCATCTTACTCGTTTTGCTGGAGAGACACAAACGACGGGCATTACAAAATCGTTTGCACATTCCGCACACCTCGCAAAAGCACTCTCCCAGTCACCTTGCGAAAAGCGCGAAACATGGAGTCCGCACTGTCCCGACTTCCCAGTTTTTTACCTGCTTTAGAGCAGTTTGTACCTTCTGGCTGTTAGTAGGTATGCCTACTGAAACTGCAAGTTGAAACTAGGGGCAGTGCCAAAAGAGCAAAGAGAGAAAGTTCGGAAAGCTTGCTCGCCCTCCACAATTTTTGAACTCCCAAGTGATTGTACCGTAATAAATGCACAACGCCTCTTCCCAAAATAAAAAAAAAAGCACTATGTTCCCTACGTAAAAAATGGTCTCAGTTTATGCATCTTGGGCAGGTAGGAAAGCTTGCCCAAATTTATTCACACTGCACGATGAGCCCAACACGTTGCTGTGCAAACGCAGTCCAACAACACAAAGCATAAAACCGGCAGATTTAGGACAACAATTCGGAGTCCATTGTTCAATTAAAAGGACGTAATTTTGTTGAAAACGCCCGCAGCTCTTTACTCACGGTATGCGTCGGGAATCTTCCACATCTTGAAACGGAACAAAGGAAGATTTACTTTTAAAAACGCTCGCAGCGTCCTCCCGGACCAGCTGGATCCGATCAGCTGACGACAGGACTGAACCCGCTGAATCTCAACCCCACAACAACCAATTTGCGCTCCGTGTTAGTGTGGGTGTCTACTTTCAAGCACCGCACCACACACACCACGAACGTTTCAGTTATTTGTCGCATCGCCGTGTTGCAGCAAACAGAGCGAGATCACCGAAGTCAACGCAGCGCTGTCGTGAACGTTGGCTTGTGGTTGCACACTCGTGGACCCTGTGACTCTCTTCGCTTTCACAGCACACACGACGATTACGAAAGATACTTTCCGTCTTCCGGGAACAGCCAGAAGCGCTTCTCCGGTCACGTCTTCGCCATCTTCGCTATGTGCTCGCAAACCGCGCAGCTTCTTGCGTTGTTGCAAGATCTTACCGGAAGTCGAGACGCTGCGTCGTTCAACTCCGCAGCCAAGTCAACCCAAGAGCAAATCCAAGGGTGAGGGGCGGGGCGTACTTCTCCTCCGCGGGGGTCGAAAGAGCGGGTGTTTCAAATGTGGAGAGGTTTTGACTCCGACTAAATTACGTCCTGTGGCGTAAATATTGCTAAAATTTTCGCGGAACATTTGTTTTTGACATGCTTATCCCAATTAGGCTGTTTAAAAAAACTTTTTTTTTCTTTGAAGTTACCCTTTAATATGAAACCGGAAACACTACGACCACTCGATGGCGCTCGTGGCAAAATGAATTATAAATATTACCCCTGATGAATTCCTGCCCATTTTTTCAACGAATCTTGAGACAGGTAATATCCTCTTCACCTCTCAGTGGAAAGTGCAGCGCCATCTTAGGTTTCTAGCCCTGCACAATCCTATTGACCCTACATTGGCCTTTCCAGACTAATCTCAGTGGCCAGATTGCTATCCAGGGCCTTGTCAAAATTCTGCCCTTTTTTGCGAAATGATTTCGATTGAATGTCTAGCTGCTCCAGAAATGACTCTTCTGCGACGTGGATCTTTCAAAGCGTAAAATATACATTCAAAATTGAGTGGCACTTTTATTTAAAAATAAATTTTTGAATACACGGTGCCTTACCCTACGAGGCTATTTCGCCCCGCATGATACAAATAACTATTCGCCGGCCACCCCCCCCCCCCCCTCTCGCCCACCATACCCCCCCCCCCCCCCCCCGACACACACACGTACATACACTTTTGTAATTTGTATTTTTTTCACCTTGCTACTTCCAACAAGAACCGATCAGAACGTTCCTTGGTGCTGCTGCAAAGAATCTTGACGACCATCAAAGCTACCTACTGTTCCAATTCGGTCAAGATTAATCCTGTCATTTGTGTGGCGCATAACACAAATACCAGAATATGTGCCCGCTGGAAAGTCCCATAAGGAAGCAAGAAAGGCACAAGGGGGCGACACCGGACCCTTTTCAGGTCTGATCTGAACACGCGGTGAAGATTCTGAAGTTTTCTTTTACTAAGGCGTTGCCGCGTTTCCTCAGTTTCGTCACCTCTGCTTACGCCCTTTTAATAAGCTCACTAAACATACGAAAAACTAAAAGCGAGAAATAAAAATTAAAATACGCTCCCATCTTATTTCGTATGAAGTTGACGGAATCGCTAAAGAGCTGCTGCGGGACATCGAGGGGAGGGCTGTTCAAACTCAACACCTGTCAGCACCGACTTCACTCAGATCCGAGTTTTCGATTCTGCAGCGTCGATGGGCGCCACCGATGCTCATTGGCTGAAAATTTGTCCCCTAGACAGAGAGTGTTTCTAGAGCTACGCAGAAATAAACTCTCCAAGATCCACGTGCATTTTTTTTTTCCCCGGTTCGGCGTACTTTGAGGTACAACGACGAACCCGCTTACTGCTCGGGTTGGCTACCGAACCCACTCCTGTTTACTGTTTACCATCGCGTAAAGCAGACTACGGGTTTATGTAATAGGTGTGCGCAAGAAAACGCACGGAGCAGGATTGGTATCATTTCTGTCTGTCGAAATGAAAACGGTAGCTTTTTAGGGCCAGCCAGGAACCGCGTAAGCACCAAATGTGTAGGTCGGTCAGTCCGTAACCCCTACACGATATTGAAAAATAAAAAATAAAAAAAAAAGAACTGCAAACGGTGTTAGGGATCGATCCCCGGTCACCTGAGTGGAAGCCGAACGCGCTGCTGACTGAGTTACGGACCCAGCACGGAGAAATGGGAGGAGCAGGTGCAGGTGGTGCGAGAAAGCGCGTGGAGCGGAGTGGAATGGGCAAAAGGGGAACAGAAAGGGGTGGTGCAGAAGGAGCTCGCGGAACGAGGGGTGGAAAAGGCAAATAAGCGCCCTTTTTCACTTGGTGACCCAGAAAATTCGGCGCTAGAACTTTGATCCCAGTGGCGCCGAAGGGAAGCGCGCGTAGCGTCACGACGAGACAGTGGTATGACTTAAGCTGTCTCTACACAAAACCTTGCCGCAGCCACTACCTGAACTCAGAGCACCACCTACCCCAGGCGCTGAAAGGCTAGGGGTCATTTCGAAGGGTTTGGCAAAATAAAGAAACATGAATCCCAGAATTTTTTTTTTTTTTCCATGGCGGCGTTTTTGCTGATTTGATTGTTTTCTTATTTCTAAGCTGTGGCCCTGCTTGTTCTAACTTTCAAGCGCTCGATCGAGAGAGCAGGTACGTACTTTGAAGTGCACGGTCCTTTTAAGACGCGATTCATCGAATAGTGCTTAATCATAATGGTCCGGATACGCTCGCAAATAATGACAGAAAAACCGAGATTGAAGTTCAATGACTTTCTGAAAAGGTAGACCTAATTCAAATTCCGACAGTATAAGTGAGACAACTGGGTCCCTGTTGAAGTTATCACTGTCCTTTGTTTGTTTTCGAACCGGCCACGATTCAGCAAACCACATTCGGAAACTGTGATGAATCACCGATGGTGTTGGGAGGCGATTCATTTTCCCGTGATCGATCGCTAGTATTTACACCCCCATACTTGCAGCTGAACTTTAGAAGCACAGCTGAAGTTTCAGACCTCTCGGGGCTCCACATGGCTACCCTTACATTTCGCTACAGCACCCGAGGCTGCAACAATCTTCAAAAAATACAAGACCCAAGAACTGTTTTGCGACGTCTTTCAAGTCGCTTCGCCGCAAATGCGGAGGAAAGGCCGTGTTCCCAATAGATACTTGTGTGCTCTTTGCGTACATTTTGGTGAGCCGCGTAAATTGATAAAATCTGTTCTGGCACTGCGGTGGAAAGAAGCATTCCGCTGGATCAGTTCCGAAACTGAGGCAAAAATAAACAAGCGTGGGAAACGTTCTTGTCGCTGAAAGTCCTTTTCTTTTCACTCACCATGTTCTTTCGTACGTTTTAACCTCTAATGAATCACTACCGGAGTTTTCATACACCACTAAAATAAAGGTCCCCGTCTGTTCACTTCAATCTCTGGTTATTTTTATCACAAACCCGGCGTCGGGGTTCGCTAATGAAAACTATTAGGTATAGTCCAGCACCCAACTCCGAGGAAAACGATCATGCGACAACTCCCCAGTGAGAGAACCCGAAGAAAATGCAGTTTCAGGTTGTTCATGAACACCTCCCTTGACAGCTGTGACTTATGAGCGCGCCATACATATCCAAACAAATCACCAGCGTCTTTTTTTTTTTTTTTTTTGTGCGATTGTTATGGGTTTAGGTTTTTATCAGCTTCTCCCTCAGAATCCGACTCGATGTGGGGAGAAAGCTACTCGTCATGAGCCTAAGCTCATTTTCGTAAAGTGGGCAGCGAAACAGAATCAACGAGACAGAGAGGCAGGCGAATTCAAGACGTTTTCATTCGGGCCATCCCGGTGTGCTTAGTGGCTGACAGACTCGAAAGTGCGTTTAAAACATATAATGTCTAAAAGAAGAGAGAGAGAGAGAGAGAGAAAACTCGAACTTACCCCTTGTTAGTTGTTCTTCCATGTTCCCAGCTTTATCTGTCACGCATGCAGTGCCATTAGATATAATTTCATGTTGCTGAAATCACGTGGCAACGGAGGTAAAGCAGTGTCTTGAGATTTATTCCTAGTTGGCAAGTGTCCCGTACTCACCATCAGTTACAATGTAATCATTGATTGAGGTATAAAATAATTCTCCTTGAAAGGAACTTTTGCCAAATATTCCTCATATTTCATCTACGACTGCCACAAAGTCAATCACACACGCTGTTCCTTAAAAAAAAGGACCGTGCGCATTTTTGGTTTGGCGGTTTCCTGTGGTAATAATATATCGTCCTGCAGCACATCATCGATTATGTTAGATATGCCTTGGTTTTGTGTGGGCTTCACATCATGCCGTAGCCCTGATAAAGCCCATCTGTAGACTGAGAATGTCTTCAAAATATATCTAATAAAAAAACAACTGCGCGCACTTTGATAAAGGCATTAAACAAAGTGACGCAAAACAGCCAGAGACTCCAAACTAAAAAACAGGAACAGCACAATGATCCACCAACGGGGGATTGTTGCGAGTTCCTTTACGATTAAATGTGCGCAAAAATGCATTAAAACAAGCCGTTTCTTCAATCGTTCATTACGATAGGTTGTATTGATTGATAAGAGAATAAAAATTTCCTCACGGCTCTATGGATACTACCTACTCCTCTGTCAAGGGTGATTCGTAGTTTGTACGTCTTCTTTTAAGTATTGAACTTACCACACGAGCACGACGACGGCATAATTCAAGTAGGCGCGAAATGATACACCCAAAAACAATGAGGTGCCGCGCGTTACAGACTTTCTAATAAATAATGACGATTCGAGTTACCCCACTTCGTCAACATATATTCAAGTTTATAAAGGACGCTACAACTTCAGGTGCAAAGATTGCATCTTAGAATACGGCAAAAGGCCGCCAGCAAGTTTCGTGTTTAGATATTCAAATTTTAAGAATTAGGCCGCTAAGGTGAAGCAAAACTAAAATTATACAACACTTTTAAGAGGACACGCAACAACAGATAACAAGAAAAGAGACCAAAGGAAATTGATATTTTTTTTTAATGAACAATGAAGAGGAACGTTGTCCAGCTTTGGCGGATCTGCACAGGGAATGCGAATGGAAACGTTCAAAAAGATGGGGCACAAACGTAAGTTGAAAACTAGCTTCTCGCACCCCAGTAGACCAAAGGGGACGCGCAGGAAGTCAGCAGGGGAATGGTGGCGGTGGCAATGGCGGTAGTAGCAGTGGCAGACGTGAAGGTAGTCGTCATCGAGGAGGTGGTCAAGATGTTACCCGTAGAAACGGAACCTGAAAAATACAAAGATAATTGAAGCCATTTAGCTGTATCAAGGTCATAATGCAATTTTTTTTCAAAATTAGGAGAAAAAAGAAAAACGAAGCGAGTAGCATATAAAAGGAAAAGGTGACCAACTAACTATGCGCTAGAAAATTCAAATTCGTATCAGTTGCAAGTATATGTTAATCGCAAAGACAATAAAAAAAAACACTATCGGTTAGGTAAAAAGAAGTGAGAGCACCTTAACTGGTACTTAGAACGAACCGCGCACCCACTATTACGTGCAAAGCGCATGTAGCTAGTTTTAAGCCGCCCTGTAACTTTTTTTTTTTTCTCCAATACCAAATTTTTCACAGAACTGTGGGAGCCGATATACGCGTTTGACTTAATTAAACACACCTATAAATTATTTTGAACCGAAACAAAAGTCCCGGAACCAAGTTCATTCTAAACATCGCCCCGCGTGATGGAGGACTTAAGCAAACCCCCGTCGAACTCTTCCTCAAAATCCCGTCGTAGAATGAAGCCGTTACTTGACTCCACACGAACAAAACCGTCCTAACGTTATACGAGAATAGCATTACACAAAAACAAATCTGATAAAGAAAACAAGGTCACAGATGACGCGAGTATTAGGGACACCTGAGAGTGAGACATCCTGAGAGAACCTCAGATATACTAAGACCAATGGCCATACAAGCAAGAAAATAAAAAGGATGAAAGCTTTATGACACACAGGAGACCACTCAGATTCGCGCACAAGCTCGTCCGCAGTGTGCCCAAATAGACATCTGGTTATAACCAGTGCTTAAAGTCTCCCGTAAGTTGAGGGGGGTCCCTACAAGAAAATAAAGATCGGGGGAGGGGGGGGGGGGGGGGTTCTGCAAAGATGTATTTTATGCACATGAAATAAACCCCACTGCTGATTCGCCCACGCTGTATCGGCATCCCTCAAACTGCTAATCCCCAAATGTCACATTCCTGAAAGCAAGCTATTTTATTGCAAGATATGATTTTGACTTCACTAATGCTGGGGCTGTGGAGGAGGGTCTCAGACCATCCGTTCAAATCAGTGGGGGGTCCGCGACCCCCTGACACCCCCCAGACTTTAAGCCCTGGTTATAACAGAGACAGCACGTAAACACCATTCAACAAATATATGGCCTCCATCGTCTTCCGATGCCTTACGAAAATCCGCAGCAAGTAAGAGCACGATGGTAGGGGTCAGTGTTGGGTGAACACGTCAAGGTTTCAGAACGCTCAGAGGAGGCCGGGCGACAACAAAAACAGTGTGCTCCGTTTTGCGTTAGCTGTATTTCCCTCGTGATGCTCTGGACACAGAACGATCAGCGTGAAAGAATGGATTGTGTCGCTTCAGGATTTGGAGTACCACTCCACCCCCCCTCCCCTTAGCGTACGTCGGCAGAGCTCCAGAATCCCCCGCACGCACGGTGCAATGGGGGCATGCCGCGAGGTCTTGTGGGATTTTCGGGAAAGCTCTATTCCGGCGAGCGATCGAGGTATAAAAATAGAAGGACCATTAAGCAGACAGTAGTCGCGACGGAATCATTTCCTCCCAAAAGCACTGTCGCCTTGACGTACGACGCGTATCGTAAAGTCGTACGGAGTTCAACGGCGTTGCCGGTCTACTACCTAGGCCGCACAGCGAGGGGCGAAGGCAGTGACCCGATAAAACCGTCCACGAGAGAAATATACGTGAAGGGCATCGCCATCCCGGAGCGGCATCGTTCGCGTGCATTACGCGGAGTCCCTGTGTGAGGCTTCTCCTTGTCCCCGGGCTAGTGCGCGTTGCGAAACCAGACGCTCGGTGACAGACGGCGTCGCGCGCCCAATGAAGAAAGACTAACACCCTCCAGACTCTGGCCGGATACAGGTCGTTTCTGGTAAGACAACTCTAAAAAAAAAAAAAAAAAACTCGATCCTAGGAAAAGAAGCTTAAGTTCATACAGTTACAGTGGAATGCCGTCTTTACTTCGAAGTATACCCAACGAAATGTAAACGTATCAACCGGAAACAAACAAACACCACACTGAAAGATGCATTGATCTATCCATACCCAATGTTTGGTTTCATCCAGTTTTAGTTAAGGTAAACGCTTTTCAAATAAAGTTCACTCTATAGACCTTTTACACAAGGGCGGCGCCATCTTGAATTTGGTCACTTCCAGTAGGAGCGAAAACACTGTTTTGCCGTCGCCACGGTTAGAGCTTGTACCTCAATGCAGGATATAGAAGCGTAACCATCACCCATTCTCGTTTCCCCTCCCTACTTTTTTTGTACTAATTGCAGGTTTAGATGTCTTATTAGGTTTTCGTCGTTCATACCGCATATGCTATACCAGTTGGCTGGGTACTGAAGTAAGGGAAAAAGGTCTATAGTAGCGTTGTCTCTGTCTGTCCCTAATATGTCTCCGTAGTCATTGGAGCTTTATTTAAAATTGAATTTACGAACTAATGAATCTGTCCACTTCATTTCGCAGAAGGTATGGATCGTCCACAATGCGCTCTTCGATCCCCACCCCTGCCCATTTCAATCTCGAAAAGCATTGTACCGGCGTGCGGTCATCTATCACTGAGTAAGGCACATTAAAGACCCCAGGCTTGCAGTGGCACTGCACTGGCCGAATTCGAATCTTTCACCTAGAGCAGAGACACCAGACACCGAGTGGAGCCGACTGACTTCCCGCTTTCTAAACAAACACAAAACACAATTGTTACACGTTACGTTCACGGTCGAATTTCGCCCATCCCTTTTTGTCGGCTACACAGCTATCATCATGACAATACTACTGTAACCTGGCTGTGAGAACCGAAAACCACAGTTGCAAAATTGACGTTGAGCGCAAGCACTTTGCTGGTCACGGCGACAGCCTTCTATCGGTGCAAGAAAAAGCTATCTAACATTCTTCGATATGCAGCGCGAAAAAAAACTTTTAAGAAATATCAAAACCTAAAAATCACAAAAAAAAAAAAAAAAAAAAAAACGAGGAAGATATACATATCCGCCGGGGAAATGCGTTTAAAAGGACATCACTTGGATCAGCAGATTGTCCACAAGGTGATCGATACTTGAAAATATTACGAAGCTTTACCGAAAGAGAAGTAAAAAGGACGTGGCAAAAAGTTACGGAACCCACAGTAAACTACACCGTTGTACAAAACTAACAAAAAAAAAAATATATATATATATATAAAGCGCCAAACAAGAAAAAGGAAAAACGCGGGCGCGTTTAAATTTTTGGAGCATTTCGAAATATTGAGAATAGACAGCTTACGGAGGCCCATGCTCGCGAACTTAAGCCATTGAAAAAAACCTCATCTGACAGTTATATGTGCGCCTTTTGGATGTCTAGCATTTTCTGAAGGGGGGGGGGGGGGGGGGGGGAGGGGTGTAAGTCCGAGGATTTTCAACAGGACACTGTTGTGTCATTCTGAGATGCCAGAGCCCCGAGCACACGACTGCAGCCTCCGACGGCAATCCACGATACGACAAGATTTATTTGTAAGGGATCTGTCGCGAATACTAGAGCCGTCTCAAAAGAGGCTCTCTTGCGAAGCACTTTCGGGTCGCCCGTTCGGAACTATCATGCAGCCAAAGAAAATATCGCGAGCTACAAAGGTGCGAGTTAGAGATGATGTCCACTATATACTCCGCGGTTTTCAAAACGCTTCCTTAAATTTCTACGTTCCATCTTTCTTCGGTCTTTCGCGGCCAATGAAACTTGGCAATGTACTGCGGGCAGTGTTGGCGTTAACACGATACAAGAAACAACGTTACCGGTAACGCGTCCCTTTTTGCGGTAACGTAGCAACCGTACTGGTTACCTCTTCACAAAACCTAAAAAAAAGTGTACTTATTTTTTTGTTCTACACTTCGTTTTACTATGGCCTCCTCTACACTCACAAAGCCTGGCAGTCCCACGACGGAACCATATAGTGACCGGTCGCTGATTTGGAGCGCGAGGATCTGGTAGTACAAAGCATATCTCGGGGAACCTGGTATTCAGCGCACTGCTTTTGTATCGGCGAGGACACGAAACATGGTTTTCAAGCTCGACGAGAAAAGAAGCGATAGGGCGAGGAACGCGAGGAGCACGAGCGGACATTCCATCGCTCGGGAGAAGTGTGTTTCGGTGTCTCGCCGCAGCGGGGCGCCGGTCACGTGGCTCTCCTCTCATCCGTTGTCTGGCGCTCTACCTTTTCAATTTTGGCGGCAGCGTCTCGTGGCGATCTGCCAGGCTTTATCAATATAGAGGAGGCGATGGTTTTACCTTAAGTCCAGACGCAGCCGACGCTACGAGCTGATGGGATGAATCAGACAGCGTCAAAAGAGCACCATCATGGTGTTCGTCATGTTGGTTCTGTACGTGCTCTATCATCGCTGAACCAATCATAAACAAAAAAGGGCCACTGACTTTTGCTTTTGACACTGCCTGATTGCTCTCATTAGCTCCTAGCATCGGCTGCGTCTGAACTTAAGCTGAAACGAAGTATAGGCGCCAAGTCATTAATTATTGCCCTCATTCCGCATACTTTCAAAATGTTGCCTGTTATTTTCAATTCAGAAAAAAGAAAGAAAGGAAAAGGCCCACGCCCTTAGTTCCAGTGTCGAAAAGCGCTGTCGCCAATAAAATGCTGTTACCGTGAGCTCATAAATAAACATAACGCAAAAGTAACGCGCATTACTTTTTATCGGTAACGGTAACCCGTTACTTTTATTTTGAGGAAACGTAGGTTGGTATCCTTTATTTTCCAAAAAACGAGTAACGATTTTTTTTTCTTTTTCGGTAACGCCTACAACACTGATTGTGGGGGGGGAAAAAAAAGGAGCAGAGAAAATGTAACGTCCTTAATTGTTTTGATATTTTGAAATATCTCGCAGACTGTAAGTAACGGGCTCCTTGTGCTTAGTTACTTGGTTCGGTAACCAAGTAACTACCTAGTTAATTTTCTCAAATGAAGGAACGAGTAACATAGTTTCGTTAAATTTTGATAAGGTAACAAGTAACGGGGTTTAGCTACTTCTGGAGGGGAAAGTGTACGAACCATAGCCTCCTATATACTGACAAACCCTGGCAGATCGCCACAAGAAGCGGCCGACGAAATGGAAAAGCTGGAGTGGCACACAACGGATCAGAAGTGAGCCACGTGAATGGCGCCCCGCTGCGGCGAGACGCCGAAACACACTTCTTCCGAGCAAACAAATGTATTTCGGGTCTTCGCCGCTGCAAAAGCTGTGCGCTGACGTCCAGGTTCCCCGAGAGATGGCTCTTTGATGCTCTGTGCTACCAGATCCTCGCGCTCCCAATCTGCGACCGGGCACTCTATGGCTCCGGCGTCGAACTGCCAGGCTTTGTGAGTATAGAGGAGGCTATGGCACAAGGTATGCCAGCATAGCCACAGTTGTCCCTGAAAGAACGCGTTAACAAGCGAGGAATTATTAACGACGACGGACATTGGCAGCGGCTACTGCTTCACAAGGACGACACATTCAGAGTAACGAGAAAACGCGTTACCTTCAAGTCGAGGTAACGCGTTCCTTTTTAATCGCAGTAAAGATTAATACGCTCGCTAATTACTTTTCTTGAGTGACTAACAAGTAAGGGTATTCAGTTACCTTACTTCAGTCGCGTGTACATGTCAGGTATTTTGCCTAGTCGTGGATAATGAGTAACGATGCTTAAAGCGATCAGCGATTGCAACTCCGTCGCCAGTGTGAATGCACCCCGACACAGCCTCGCGGCAGGTAGCAAAAGGACGACATAGCGGCCAACGAGACGGAGGGATCGAGAAGAACGGGCTCTGCGGAGATTTAGAAACATCAAGGCCGAACTCACGCAGCCCCTCTCCCAAGGGGGACACAGGGGCCACACTGTTCCTGAAGATCGTAACTCAGTGGCAAAAAAATGATCGTGAAGAAGAAAAAAAAAAAAAAAGTCCCTACAAGGGCGAAAACCGACAAAGCCCTCTGCTGAACCGCGGCTCCCAGGAGTTTAGTAAAAACAACTGACGAGAACAATGAACTGCCATTCTTCACAGCTCTAAACGAGGACGACTCACGATGCAGTTCTTTGCGCAAATATGCGCCGGGGGACAGAGAGCATAATGTACGCCGAAGCATCACTCTCCTTTCTTCAAAATGAGTCCCTTGCTTCCCAACGCAGAAACTGGGCAATTTTCATTAATCTAAACAAATGGGCACGGGAATAAAAAATATTTTCCAAAAAAAAAAGGACATAAATCGATATTATGTTTGAACGTCATAACTTTTACACGCGTATACTGACCAAAATGTAACTCAAGTACACTCGGGTGCAACGCAATAAAGACCGAAACATCTTTGTTAAAGCGTAACTTGAACAACACTAAAGGACGGTTTCTTGCCGTCTTTCCTTTGCCAAACTTGATGACGTAGTCGTAGGGAACACCCTGTTCGTACACGACTTGGCGTAGATAACCTCAGTACGAATATATTCGAATTCAGCTCATCCAATAAACACGAGCTCCGCGTGAGCAGGTGGTTTAGGCTCGGTTACAAATGGATGCCTTAGTGGGCATACGACACGGAACTTGTGTCCAATCAATGCGGTGGCGAAAATAACCGAGCCTTAAAGGGATGGTGAACCGAAATTTGGATATAAAAAAAAAAAAAAAAAACACGAGATAGGCAGGACGCTACAATTCCTACAACACTACTAGTAAGTAGTGATGCGAGGGCTCGGAAAAAAACAGTTTTTTCTGGTTTTTTCCCCGACATAGTATTCAGGAAAAAAAACCGAAACCCAAGTTTTTGAAGTATTAACAAATCTATTAAGCAAATTTCTGCAACGAACGTTATAATTGATATCGCTGACCTCATCGAAAGGGAAAATGGCCATCACGCTCCTCTGAATTGAGTTTTGCCGGCAGAGCAGGCGGAAACTTAATCACGCTATACTAAACATAATACATCTTTCAGCCCCTAAGAAAACAAGACAGCGCGACGGCGGGGCAAGTGAGGAAACACAATCACCTCGGGTTGTCTGCCGCCTCGCCCCGTCGTTGCACCGTTTGCGTTGTCTAAAAACTATGCAGCAACCATCCCGAATGACCGTTGCTTTACTGTTCAGTGTGAACGCCTTATACGGAGGAGAAATGGCAGTGCTGTCCGAGGCTTGTTGGTAGTGTGTACGCATGTGATGAAGCCGTGTTTCTAAGTCCTCTATGGCGTTTTTCTCGGTCAATAAATTAATATACGAGACTCTTAATTTACAGCCGGATCTCCACTACCGCACCAGCATGAACATAGCTTTAAATAACATAACAGCAGAGTGGCGAAATATAGTCGCATATGTCAACCATTGAAGAAATTAATTGCTTTATGTACTATCATGAAGGTAGTGCCATCTTTTAATGCCACGTTAAATAATCATATTCAAAGGGGAGTGAAGTTTAACAACATTGATGTATTTTGTGATGACCCTTTTCCCTTCTAAGGGTACAACTAGTTCTGCATTAAAGAGTACAGGATCAAACTTCAAAACCAACATTGGATGAGGTAGATATGCACGCGTTGACTTGACATCTTTTGTAAATTAAGACGGATGTTCCAAAGCAGAGTGTTAGTTAGGGCTACTCTGACTCCACGCTTGAATCATCTCCGTCGTGGTATTTCAGATCAGGGCTCCTGAGCTCGAGATTGGAGCGAACAAACACCAACTTCTGCACTCTGTGTCCTTTGAGTCGGTTCCTACTTTTGGTGTGGACACCGCTGAACTTCGACCAGTTTCGTTCGCACGCAGCGGAGGAGGGCGGGACTTGGAGAAGGTGACAAGCAATTGGTGCCAGGGGTTCAGAGGCACACAGCCCGTGCCACCACGTGGGCGGTGGAATATGCTTCGCCGAGTCCTCCAATGCCTTCCTCGACCAAGCACCTGACTGGACCCGGTATTCGGCGAGATTTGACAACACTTTTCCCACATCGAGACACGTTCTTTCTGTTGTCTCTGTGATGTAGTCCATTGCGTGGCATACCTCTTCGTCACTTAAGCACCGCCCTTTGAACTTCGGGTCGAGCAAATTTGCGGCAGCATGTGCTGGACGGCAAATAAAGTTGCGTCGCTCACGCAGGATTTCTGCTACTCTTTCCTTTTCGCCCGTTGCCAAGGCAGAGTTTGGAAGGGCCTCTTCGACTTGTCTTGTTACTTTGAACAGGATCTCATGGACGTCTGAGAGGACAGCAGTGTCTCACTCAGCCTCGGAAATAGCACGGGCAACTGGCTGCAACACGTGGAAGGTGCTTTGCACATCTCGCCGAAAGTAGTCTACATCTAATATCGTTGATCTTATTTCCCTGCTCACTTGAAGCTCCGCAGTGATCACAGTTTTCTGTAAAGCTTATTTGTTCTTCAGTAAGCCTTCTAGTGACATCAAAATGCCCGCCCAGCGAGTTTCAGCTGGTAGTTTTAATGTGGTCTGGTTTCCAGCATAGCACTCTTCTTGCCTCTTAGCAAAGTGAGCCGCAACCACGTGAGAGTTTCTGACATACTTGATTACAGTCTTGGACCTCTTGCAAACTTCTTGCAATGTCACCAGTTTGAGCATGTCCGACAGCAACAAGTTTAGTCCATGAGCACAGCATCCAAGAGTAGTGATGCTAGGGTAGCGCAGAGTGACGATTGTCCACGCGGCCTTTATGTTGCTTGCATTGTCGGTAACAAGAGCGAAAACCTTGTCGGTTCCAATTTTCTCCACAACCTTCACAATCTCTCCCGCGATGTAGTCTCCTGTGTGCCTGTGATCTTCCGTCTCCACGGCGCTGTAGAAAATAGGCTTCGGTGTAGACAACACAAAGTTCAAGATGCTCTCGCCCCGTACATTGGTCCAGCTGTCCGTGAGTACAGTGACGCACAGAGCGGTGTTGACTTTCTCTTCCACCTGCGTCATCACTCGGGCATACTCGGCCTCCAAGAGTCGTCCACCTAAAGAATGCCTGGAAGGCGGCACGAATGCGGGCCTGAGGAGCTTGAACGCTTCTCGCCAGTATCTGTTTTCCGTAACTGATAAAGGCGTTCCACTGGCATATATCGCTCGAGCCAGCGCCTCATCAAGCTTGCTTTGACACCCTTGCGTCATTCTGTCAACGAACGCTTCTATAGAAGTTCGCTGCTTGACATACCTGTCGGCCTCATTTTGAGAGCTTGTGCTTTGATTTTCCACAGGTGCACGCTTTGACCGTAAAACTTCCACAGATGGGCTCCTGGACCGACATGCCCCAGACTCTGATCTTGTCGGGTCGCCCGATGCTGCAGACCTGATGTCCGGGGGGCACTTCGAGCACCTTTCGATGTGCTGCCGCAAGCGAGTTGCGTTGGGAAATTCGTATTTGGCACAGCAAAATCTGCACACCGCTGGCCCCTTACCACTGTTTAGCACGTCAAAGTTCCTCCAAACGTTGGAGCGCGGCCTCACCATAGCGAACAGCGCACAGTTTTCACGGATCCACAGCGAAAGTCCATACCCGAGAACGATGCGCGCGAGGTTTCGGAAACGGCGCTGTTCAAGCTAAAGCGTTATAGCTGCCCTGGCTGACCTCTCCACGGCGCACAGCACACAGTTTTGACAGCTCCACGGTCCACGGCAAGTGTCCACACCAGAGTAAGATGCTCAGAACTTTCACTAAGGGGCTGGGAAAGCTAAAGTGATATGGCTCCTCCGACTGCCCGTCGAGAGCGCGAACGGCACCGGCGGGAACGAAGAACTGCGTAGGTGCTATCGGTTGTTGCCAGATGAGTAGTCAAAGCTCAGCTAAATTGACAAAAGTTGTCGTAAACGTTAAAAAGGGTGATATAATATAATAGTTCACCGTAAAACTGGCGGAAATATCTTGCGGTTGTTGACCTCTGTCGATATATTTCGAATCATTACTGAATTATAGCTGTTGAGAATATTTTTCGAATGTTTCCAAAATTTCCGGAAAAAAACTTGTTTTTTTCGTCGTTTTTTTCCGGCCTTCAAAATTTCCGGAAATTTTACATCTCTACTAGTAAGGCGATATCTCAAATGGACGGCCATATTTTTGGAAAAAAGAGATTGAGATTGTACCAGGCCGACGAGGCGCGTGACGTCAAGATACCTTGTTTCCTCCTCTCTTCGCTTCGCTCCCTCAAGGCAGCGGGGCGGAGACGCGACGCCGTTCCTTCTCCTTCTCGGAGAAACATGACGTCAACATTCCTGCCAAATGCGCCTCCTTTTTTGAAAAATACGGTCATCCGTTAGAGATATCGCTGTATGAGTGATGTTTTATTGTTTGTAGCATCCCGTTGCACGCTTTTGCTGCGTGTTTTGTGGAATCCAGATTTCAGTTCAGCATCCCTTTAACAACATTCAGGGCAGACAATCGCTCACTACATTGACAAACCCAGCGCGTAGCTACGATGAACAACGGTGCCATAAAACTGACAAAGTTACTTTGTTCGGTAACCAAATAACAATCTAATAACTGTTTTTTTTTAATTAAGAAGCCCGTAACATAGTTTCGCGACATTTTGATAAGATAAAGAGTAACGTCTGGAGGGGAACGTGCAAAACACAAGTACCCGACGTCGTGCTCACCACAGCTCTCAACTGTAATTTGAAGGTCGAGAAAATGTGAGATAGACCATAAAAGATTTGCACAAGGAATGCTGCAGTACAGCCAAGGTTATCCCCGATATATGCCCAAATGAACGCGTTAAAAAGCCACAAATCATTAACGACGACAAATATCGGTTGGTTCGTCGGCGTTCTTATCGGCTCATGCCGCAATCCGATTGGCTACGGAGAGATAATGAGATGCATGCTTGGAGCTCGCCACGCCCAGCGTTTCTTCAGCCGTCGCTGCCTATTAGCCCCGAGAGCGAACACAAGCGTCGCTGCGGTCGCCGCGCCCTGATTGGGTGAGGTGTACCGTGACGTCAGGAAATGGACTCCGCTCCGCGATCTTGCAGCGGCTCGCTTACCAGCGCCGGTTTCCTGGTTTTGTGTTGTCTGCCGCAAGCTCTTCGAGGAGCTGGACTTCCTTTACCCGGTGTACAAGACGTTGAGTTAGGCCGATATTGACGTGCTTCCGTACATTTTATAAGTTTGCTTGTCCCTTTTATTTTTAAAATTGGGTTACAAATCCCGAAAGCAATCGGTGGAGGCAATTCTGCCGATGAACCTTCCCGTCCGTCCACAAGACACAAGGCAATCTCGCGAGGGATCGGTGAAGCGGTGGCGCAAGTTTTTCAGACGCCGCAATTCTGTTTCTTGCATGTTCCTGATTTAGGACGATATTACATCCCGCTTTCAAGGCATTTAAAGTGGCATTTATATCATGGGCCTTTGGGTGGTCGGCAAATTAGCTCGCGACCCCGACTCTGCGCTGCCACTCTGCTTGCGTTTTACATAAATGTAGCTTCTTCGTGAATTAATTATATAGTTTATACACGTATGCAGGCATATTTCTTAGAAGCTGCACAATTACTGGAAATTAGTTTGCATGGTAGCAGCAAAAACGGCCGAATTGCCCGCAGTTGCCTGTATGATATGTATTGAACTGCCCAAAATAATGCACAGCCATAGTGCCGTAATTTGGAATGTTTATACTGTTTCTCTGACATTCTTTATTCCAGTCTTGGGTGTTCGGAAAATACACCGTTTAGTCTGAATTGTCATTTCCAATTAAGAGACACTGCTGCAGGTCCCCAAAAGCTCCCTCGGCCTCCAAGCTTCCTAGAGCTGGACTTTCTGACAACAGAGGAAAACAGGAGTAAAAACAAACATTCGAACGTTTGTCCAGTGGTAGATACAGCATTAGTAGGATAAAATGTGGAACCTGTGAAGGGCGGCAGTCTGCGTGAGAAAAGCTTCTGGTATTTTAGCTTCAGGACATTTCGATTTAAGTAAAATATCAATATTAGGGCTTAAGGGACTAATAACGAGCTAGACACCTTCGCTTAAGTTTGTTATAAATTAGTTGAGGGTTGATATAAACAAGTCCACAGATACCAGCCGTGTAGACCAATGAAATACTATCCGAATCCAGCAAAGGTCAAATGCGAGCAATGTATAAAATAAATGTTCCTTGTTTTTTTACTTTGCCCCTGCACTTGGGCTGTCTTACTTCTGATCCTCTCCCCATGGCCCAGACTGTATTTAGCATGTTGCTCGAGCAGCATGCAGCTTTTCTGCTTCGGTGATCTTGTTTGAAAACAGAGATACAAAAAAATATAGTATACATAACTTGCCAGTTCATTCAGACCATCAGCAGCATTTATTGTGTGAGATGTAAATCTATAGTAATGCTCCTGCTCCTGCAATTGGGGCCATACTTTACTTTCATATACCAGCTGTGATTCATGCGTTCCCTGCCCTGTCAACCATGCTTAAAAATGTTGCTTGAAGTTTCGCCTGTAACAAAAGGCCATACCTCAATAAAGGTACATATAAAAATTTACACTTCCTACGAAAAACACGCACAAAAAAATTAAATAGAAACGAGCGCGCCGACAGCTAGCGCCGTCACAGCCTCCTCAAGGCGAGCGCGGCGACTCGGGGAAAAATTCTCTCCTCGCCGTGACGTCACCCCGCTTCGCCGTAAGGTGGCGCCACGCGAACTTCTCGGGGCTAATACGTGACATTACAGCCGGGTCCCGAATCGGGGTAAAGCCTCTGAAGGGACCCCAGAACTCAGCTTGGTAACGCGTTGCCCTTTGATTTACCACAGAAGTGCCTGAAGCTGGTGGAAGCATCGCACCAATATTTCAAAGACGAACTTACTCGAGTAAAAAGCGAAAACCAAAAACGATAAATGGTTTTCGTCACGTATGCGGCGCCTGTTCGCTAACCACGCAACTACTTCTGACTGGCACAACAACCGACAGATGGCGGCAGCGGTCCCGGCAACTTCCTAAAGAGCCTTATTAAAAAGCGTTTCCAACTGCTCCATCGGGGTTACGTGGTTTGTGGGCCGCGTTTGCAATTTGATCTGCGAGGAGGTGACGAACGCCTCGTTCGCCTGCGAGCGGTTCCGCCTTTCCGCCTGCTTTCCTCCTTTCTCACGCAAAAACGTATCGCATGCGCACTCGTGATCAATCTCCGCCGGAGGCGTACGCCATCAAGCCGCCAACGCTTCCCATGGTTTTGCGATGGAACCTCGCTACAATCTAGGCTTTTTAGCCTACGGCAGCTCAGCAGCCGCCCGGTCGCGGTAAAAGCGCCAAAAGTCCCTTTAATGTTTTATTAGGAACGAGAAGAAAGTCACGCACTGACCCTAAAACCACAGAGAAAACGAGCGCCGTTTATGATTCCAAAAAGCTGTCTGCTTTTGGCGCGACCGGGCTGCTTCTGAGTTGCCTTAAGAGCCGTAAGCCGCCGCTGCCGCCATCTGTCGGTTGTTGCACCAATCCGAGGGTGCGCGTTTAGCAGACGGGCACCGTAGACTCTAAATGAGTATGGTCGAACAAAACACTTAGGGGCTGTTCGGCTTGTCTCTATTTTTTACTATAGAAAGTTTCTCTCTCTTTTTTTTTATGATGTTGTTGTTTTTGTTGTTTTTTTTGTGTAAAAAATTAGTAGGGTTTTTTTTTTTTTTGTTTTTTTTCTTAAGCTCCTTTTTTGCGAAGGCGTTCTTCATCGCCCAGTTGCCTTTCTAGCGGCGGCGAACCGGCTGCCTAGGACGCGACGGGACGCCTTATTCGGAGGTGGGTACGGGGCAGAGACGTCCGAGACGTCACTGCCGGAAACGTAAAAACAAGCGAAACTAAATTTTATTTTTAAAGTTTTTTTTTTTTTTTTTCGTTTCGTGGAGAGCCTGTTGCAGGTTGTTGTGTCATTGTGTCCAGTGCTCGGTCTGGAAGAGGCGGCGGTTGCGGCGTGGTATTGCTGCAGAGCCATGCGCTAAAGAACAAAGGCCAGATTCACAAAACGATTTTACGCCAAAAATGTACGTACGACAACAGCTCCGGAGCCGTCTTTCTACAATCAAATCAACATGACCGACAACGTCGCTCAGTTAATTGGTCGCGACGACCAACGGACATTTATATTTCTACGTGCTCTTCTCGCGGGTCCCGACTTCAAGCAGCAAGAAAAAAGAAGGAAGTACTCTAAAATACGACGAACACGAACGCTGGATCCACAAACACTCAGGAAAAGCTACAACGGCAACGATGACACCGACCTAGCGAGCTCGGCAGAATTTAAGCCTAGGAGGCACTCCGACTCGGAGATGCGTTGCTCCAACGATCTTTGGCCACGACCGTCTGCCCACGACCGGCTGGCTTGCTGAATGGAATACGCGCCCGCGCGACTCTTGTGGACCCTCCCCCTTCCCGTATTACAGTTTGATCGCTGACCTCAATTTTAGATTAGAAAGTCAATCTCTTTCCCTTGCCATCTCCTTGTTTTCCGAGGCGGCGGTGACGAACGCTGCCGTCGAAAAGGGACTCTCATCGATTATATCTCCTTGTTTTGTGTGATATGGAACTGAAAAAAAACGTTGTCTGGATTACCTTCGCAACACGGTAGTACGCCATTTTTATTCAGGCGACTGTACCAATGCCGGTCTCACCTTTCTTTGCCGAGTGTCACGTCAGTATCGAGTGGTAATCGTAAAGGATCGGTCCCGAAGCACTTCGCTCAAACGCGCGCGTCCGCTCCGAGTGCGCACAGGTATTTACGCAGCTCTTCCTGACACTTTCGTTGCTCTCGTAGTTGAAACGTATCCTTTTCAACGTCGGCTCGCTCCTGCGCATCTCCGAGGCCGCGAAAAACGCCGCGGCGATTTGTTTCCATCTACGTCGCTTTGAAAACGACTGGCACGGGCCGTTTTTTACCAACTATGACAGTTTTGTTGACTTCGGAAGAATGAGCTGGGAGCATACTCCGAAGGAGTGCGCGAAGTGAAGAGGTGAAAATGTCAAGGGCGTCAAGGTAACGAAATAGGTACAAATAGCTCTATTTCAACGAAAACCGGACGTGACGTCAGAGACGTCCAACTACTACTCTGTCCCCTTGCTCTGCCCCGTATCGACTTCCGAAAGAGGCGTCCCGGATGCGACAGTACAACTTGCGCCATCTAGGGGCGATTAGGGGCGGCCCGGCAGCAGTAGAGGGGGCGATTGCAACGCTAAGTTTTGAGGCGGCGGAAACAAAATCCCTACACTTCAGCGCAGAAAGATCGCCCCGAGGAAGCATGGCAGTTAACAACTGTTCCCGTCCTAGTGGCCGGAGTGGGCTATTAACATATTTACGTCGTCGTGACGTCACCCTACTTTCCTTTTTTTTTCTCGCTCATCGGTCGCTCTTTTTCCGGCTTCTTCGCTCGCTCGGACGCCCGAAGCGTGTTACACTAGCCAAGGCTACGGCTGCGCCGGCCTGACCCCGCGGCATTAATTTTCCATTCCACGAAAGCGGTTAACCAAATTACGTCGCATACAAGACATTCTCTAACAAATACACAAGCTCGCCACGAGCTTCAACGAAATAGAAAATATCCGACCAATACTGTAACTTCTGGCCGGTCCCCATGTTCCGCGCTCTGTGTCTGACGAGTCCATACGGTACCACCTAGAAGACAAGGCCTTTCCATCTCTGACGTCATCACTAGTGGATCCACACAGCGCCGCCTGCCTTGCGTCAGCGTGGCCGCCAGCGCGTTTCGCAGTCTCTCACAACGAGCGTGATGCTAAGCACGCGGCCACGCCAGGACGGACGCGTCTGCCGTCTGGCGGCGTCTCTCCGTGTTTTCCCCATTGTGTTGTGTGGCATGCGCTTGTTGTCGACGTTGTAGAGACGCTCCTAGCTTTATTAGTGCGCCGTATTTCTTGTCAACGTATGTCGTATGTTATGCCCGACTATTTAAGCTCGCTGCCCGAGCCTGAACAGCAGCGGTATCGAGACGAACTGTGCGTGGACGGCGTCGCCTTCGACGATCCGTACGCCGTAAACAAGGACTGCTGGAGTTCCGATATCAAGTTGCTGCCACCGACGTCGATGGCTCACTTCGTCCTTTATTTAGTTTTTTTCGCCGAACTAGTTCACGGCCGACACGGTGCAGGCGAATAGGTCACTCGAGGCTTACAATTACTTCGAGCCGCCTTCCCCGCTGTCGGCGGGATCAGCACAGTGGATCAGCAGACTGTGGGTCTGCCGAAGTGTATTTATTAATTGATTGAATACATACAGCGTCCTTCGAGTCAAGGTATGATATTTTTCTTACCCTCGTGACCACAAGGCACGACAAGCGGTAACGCTTTTGCCGTTCTCCCACCAGTCTCCTTCCGCTTGGTAGCACGGGCGTAGCGAGCAGTGTTGTAGGCGTTACCGAAAAAAGTAACGAAATACGTTACTCGTAACTTGCAAATAAAAGAAACACGTCACCGACCTACGTTACCTCAAAATAACAGGAAAGCGTTACCGTTAAAATGTAACGCACACTACTTTTGCATTACTTTTTTATTTATAAATTGACGGTAACAGTGTTGTTGTTGTTTTTTATGTTGTCTTTTTCTCTTTTTTTTTTCTTTTCGACAGAGTTTTTCGACACTGGGACAAAGGGCGTAGGCGTTGGCAATTTTCAAAAGTGGGACTTTTTGCATGGGGAAAAGAAAAGCAAAATTTTGAAGCTAAGTGCAATGTAGTGCAATAATTAATAACTTGGCACCTATACATGGTTTCAGCTTAAGTCCAGACACAGCCAAAGCTACAAGCTAAGGGGACCAATCAAGCAGCGTCGAAAGCGCGAGTCACTCGGTATTTCTTGTTTATGATTGGTTCAGCGATGATAGAATACGTACAGAAACATGACGGACACCATGATGGTCTGCTTTTGACGATGTCGATTGATCCGGTGAGCGTGTAGCGTAGGCTGCGTGTGGGCTCAAGATAACACAAAGTGTGAAAGCCCGAAAAAAAAAACATACTTTTTTTCAGGTCTTGGGAAGAATATATAACGAGTAACGTAACTGCAACTACACGTTAGTCGAAATAAGCAGCGTAAGTACGCTGCTTACACAGCTTTGCCTCATGCTGAAATGCTAGGACGCCCATGCAAAACGCGCGCCCTTCTGCCCACACCTCCCGGATCCGGCGCGATCGCAGCGCCGCTACAGCTCCGTGACGTCAAGCCCGCGTGTCGGTCTATACGTTCTACGAAAAGCTCCAGGTTTTCACAAAATTCTTCTTTTAACATCCACAAGGTCTAGATTATCTAAATTCTCTTTCCCATCCACTGTAAAGGTTTACTATAGACATTTTTTGTGTCCTCTCGTCCCCAACCACCTAATAGGCGGATCCAGTATGAGCAGCGAAAAAATAATAAAACGTTTCAGCCTGTATATGGTAAAAGAATAGAGGGGAGGCAACACGAGAATCTGTGACGGTTACGCTTCTATCCTAAATGTCTTCGATTGGCGTGGCGACGGCAAAACAATGTTTTCGCCCATACTGGAAGTGACGACGATTCAAGATGGTGGCGCCCTTGTAAAAAGGATCGACACAAACAAAAAAGGTGGGAGAACCCTTATTTCTCCTAATCCAACCTCGGAAAGGTAAAATAAAAAAAAATTAGGCTGCCCCAAGAGGATTTATATTTATGCGCTACGCAAACACTAGACGGCGCATTTCATCCGCCCTAATCCAAAAGCATTTGAATCTCAACCAACGCCAAAAATATCGCTCTATCTAAGTGCCAGTTTTTTCATATATGAAAGAAACGAAAATGCGCTCACACAAGAGCACAAAGCTACTAAACATCCTCACTGACACACACCGTTGGAAAGCGGGTTAAAAGGAATTGCATTGAAAGCAAACAAATAACTTCCAAGAAAACAAGGTCCACGTAAAATCGGAGTCAAATAAACGAATAACTGCAAGATGAGAGTCTTCTAGAAATATTCATATGTCCCATTTATAATACAGCTTATTCCTTACATATCTCGTTTTTCAGGCTGTCATTCTCTCCAAAACTACCATTTATTTTGTATATATCTCTCTCTCTTCTTTTTCCGTCTCTCCTACATTTCTAAAAAAAAAAAAAAAAAGGCTCAAAATCTTAGACGTTCTTCGAGCCCCTTCATTCGGAACGAAATAAAAAATAAGCGTTTCTCTCCCATATACATAAGTCCTTTTGAATGGCCGTTCGACTTCAAAAACGTTGGAAAGCACGGCTCCGAGGTTAGAGCTTCATAAGCACTTGGACAGCGCAATAAGCTGTCGCAAAAAGTTAGTTTGTGCACCTTTGGGCTTATAACATATATTAAAAGAAACAACCTACTTTAACATCTTAACATAAAGCAGGCGGTTACTTAAATCGAGCTGTTTTCACAGCTCGATTTTTGTTTTTTGTCCCCCTTGCTCCCCTTCTCCACGGAATATTTTCGTCGTTCTTGTCCAGTTTGCCTGCACTTTCACATTAACTGCATTATCGTCAATTTTGCATTTTCTGATAAAACCACTCATGCCGCAGAAAAATGGGTTAACTCTTTCCTGATCGCGCCCATGGACCACCGAGCACCGATGATCGATGGTTTCTAAGCGCCGTCAAGAAATTAAATTTAGTGCGGAGAATTGTGTTCCACAATTTCATGGATAACTGAAGAACGCTAGTTTCGGTTTCAAGGTCGGTCTAAGCTTTATCACAAGGCTTTGGGCTGTCAAAAATAGTCCTGGGAACGGTGGTTGCACTTGTCTAACATTGCTAACTGCTTGCGTCAATCTTCTTAACAAACGTGGCATTATTTGCATAATTCAACTGCATTGTGACCTATTTCTTAGACCTCAAGAGCCCTGGGGGCACCTTAAATTATCTTATAGGGATCGCTTAACAACTGAATGTCGCTAAGCATAACTGTAATTTCCAAGGCTGTCCTGAACAGGAGTGCACGTTTTATGTTGCGAACAAGCCGCACAAAGACCCTAAATATGAAGGAACTGCAATCAAGCCTATGACAAAACCAAGTTAGAACACAAGAAAAAAAAAAAAGATTCCGCTGGAGATGTGACGTGTACTATTTGTGCTTCGCCATTATAAGCATTCCTTCGTTGAAAATGGCACATGTCACGGACACTCACTTCGACGAACCGAAAATAGACCAATGTTAGAGTACACTAACTTTCAGAAGTAATAGCCGTCGTCGGTGTGGCGCACATTTTCTATATTCGGAATTTTTCTTATTTGTCGTTTAATTTGACATAGTTCGAGAAGTTTCGGAATTTATACGCCTCCCGCACATTTTATTTTCAAGAAATAAACTTTTAAAACATTTTTTCTCCATTATTACCAACTTCTGTTTCTTTTGAAAGAACAGCTTTTGAACGAACAAAAACGATGCGTTGTGCTCGGAGTAACTATATGAATAATAATTTATTATTAATTAACAATTTTATTTACTAAATATGAAAGCGTACTTTGAATTATAAGTACCCTGGGCATCATCGGAAAGCCACTGAATAAGTTTACTTTAGAAAGATTTGAGGCACGCGAAGCATCTTACGTCCTCCCAAACAAACAAAAATTCGCGGTTTCAGTGATATGTCGGTGGCCAAAAGATGCAGGCAGCCACTGGAAGCCATTGCGTGCTCGACTGGCTTTTGACTGAACAGTGCACTAATACGCAGCTCTGACGTGACACCGCTGCGGTGGCGCTGCCGTCGCCACGGCGCATGCGCAGTGCCCCCACCTGGTGTGGGCAAACTCTGACCTGTTTGTAAATGACGCCTCTGTCTATGCGGTGCGCAAGGTCGTCTGCTTCTTTTGCAAGCTTCGTGGTAACGTACCAGAAGGAGGAGCTCTGATTGGCTCTGATTGAAGGAGAAGGGGTAGACCTCAAAGCATGCTGCCTTGAGGTTTGCCCACTATCCTTCAACCAGAGCCAATCAGAGATCGGCGTTCCGACGTCTCCACAAACCTCGCAAAAGAAGCAGACGAACTTAGAGCACTTTGTTTGTTTCTTTTTTTATACTTTTTGGCACATAGTAAATGACTGCACGAGCAGCGCGTCTTCTTAAACGTGATAAATTTCGAGCTACGGCAGTCATATCTATGTGTACAAGTAACAAGGGCAGCCAGGAAAGACACATGGGTCGACCCAGGAGAAGATCCTGCCTAACTGTATAAATAGAAATACGTTTTGATAAAAAAAAAGAATTAATAAAATGTCGAAATAGATTGAATTGTGCAAAAGCCACGCTTGTGCTAACGTATACCCTGCATTAGCCGGTTCTAGGTTGACAAGAAGAACGACAGACCAACGCGTTCGTCATGGGGACCACAACAGCGTGTGAAGGTCTATTCGTGTGCCTTATATAAGATCAGGGAAAGGGCAGCACTGATTACATGAAGCTGCACGATAAACCGAGTAGCATGATAAGGCACGATACACTCACGAGGAGTTAAATAAACAAGGTTAATTAAGACCTTGTTTAGGTTAATAAAGACCTTCGTTTAGGACGTCAAACAACGTCCTAAACGAAGGAATGCAAAAGCAAAATGAGAGCTCCGTGCACCTGCTGTAATAAAGCGACCTGACCCAAAAACAAAAAGAAACGTGAAACCGAGCACGGGAAACGTCAATAAATGATAGGCCCTGGCGTCGTAAAGTCAAAACATGGAAAACTTCGAGGGCTCAAAGTCCTCAAAATTACGCGTCGAATCTCTTTCAAAGTTGACCACACTTACTAAAATATTCGTTGTTCTTAACGGAAAGTCTTTTTTTCTCTCTTTTTCCTCACAAGAAGCCGCCAGCAGGTCTGCCATTTCTTCCCATCAGAGTAGAACGTCATTAATCTTGCTCCTCCAGAGCTCTATTAGCAAGAGGCCGCTGGAAAGTAGTCCTCATTATGGCAAATCTAAAAAAAAAAAAAAAAAAAAAAAAAAAACTACACAACGTTTACAGCCTATAACAAAAGATGGTCTTTGATCTGAGTCTGCCGAAGCGTTTAACATTGAATCCAGGCGAGTGATTTTGTACTTTGGTCATTCGAGAGTGCCTTTACTTGGGCCCTCCCTTTTTGGAACCACGAAATGGCTCCTTTGCAGGGGTATCCACAGACGTATGGTGTATGCATACCGCTCGACTATTTTATTTCTTTTCTTTTTTTCCGTTGGCGAAAAGAGTAATAGCTCCAGAATTGATAGTCTCGGCTTTCAGGGCGAAGGGGCGGCTAGTTTTGAAACTCTTCAAATATGAATCATGAGCAGATCGACGGCCTATCTTTAAGCCGTCGGGAAAGGATTTGGCACCAGAGTAGCGCTGCATGGGCACTTGTAAAAAAGTATAAAACCCACGTTTTTTTTTTCTTTTTTTCGTTATTTTACTTTGTGCGAAACGTTTTTGATCATAATTTAGGAAGCGTGCAATAGACGTCTTGAAGGCAATAAAGAGATACAATATAAAAAAATAATAATAATAACATGAGGGGAATTGGGTAGTGTTATAATCCCCGACAGGATTAGAACGACAGTGCGTCTCTTGTGGATGCTCGAACTCCAGCACTCGCTTCTTGCCTTCCGTCATGCTTTGGCTGCGCGAACGCTCGAAGCTCACCGGACGCTGGAGCGTTACTGAAGGTACGAAGCTCACGCTTAAGGCGGGACAAAAGAAAGATCTATCTGCTGTTATCATCGTGTCAGTGATTATGGTCGCGTCTACACGACGTTACGGGAATCAGCCTCGTACCTCGCAATAACAAAAATAACCGGCGATCTACGTTTTTGGTTTTGTTTTCGTTTTTCCATGCGAGTGGGTTTGGCTATGCACAGAAACAAAGAGACAAGTGCAAATATTAACGATAAAACCAACATTCTTGGTGTTTTTTTTTTTATTTATTTTTTTATGCGATTGGGTTTGGTTGCGCACAGAGACAGGGAGACAACTGCAAATCTTGTGCTCTGCTCCACCCATTGTTATTCCACGACGACGGCCCGAGCGGCGGTGTTCGGGCCTGCGTGCAAACCAGAGTGCTCCTCGGCTCATAGATCTTGTTTAAGACCGAGTCGACGCGGATGCAGTGCTCGCGTTCAGAAAGTTAAAGGCTGGTTAAGGGTTAAAAGCCAGCACAGTACGTGTTGCCCCGTGCGCACTGCGAACGTGCCACCAGGCAAGGTTCGTTGGTTGTTTGCTGCATCTTGGATCCGTGCAGTCCAGCCTTAAGGCAGCTGAGATCTATAGTACTAGACGAGACAGTTCGTTCAAACGACTGCCATTACGCTACAATGCGTTAGCGCACATCAAGAGAAAAAATTCGATCAACATCCAATATTGTATGCAGAAAATTCAAACCACCCCACTCTAACAAAGCGGGCGTCCATAAAACATCGGTTCGTAAGATGAGACTGTTTACCTTTTTGAATCATATTTTCTAAACAGTAGTTCAAACAGGATTCCAATAGATATGAAAACAAAACGGCTGGTTGTCACATAAATACCGCCATGACTGTGTTCGTCAGAAATTAGGCTGGAAGGGAAAGGGGGGGGGGGGGGGGGGGAGAGACTGCAGTTGCAGTGTTCTTAGGCAGTTGTTATTAGAGGCGGAAACTGTTTCCGCAATTTGCGACGAAGCAACGGGTTTTAAAATCTCAATTGATAACCCTTAACGACTGTGTGGTCTGATTCTCAAACCGGTCGCAGAACAAGCGGTGTTTTCAAAGTAATGCTTAGAAGACCAAAGTACTCGTACCGGGTGCAGTGTCATTAGCTTGGCAGCGAGTCGTCGACACACCCGCCAAGGACACGCCGCCATAGAAAACAAGGAAACAGAGTGTCCACACACAAATGACACGCGTCAGAGCACACGAAACGCGCGGTGATCGATATTTGGAACGGTGAAACCGCATCGCGTGCTCAATGCCCACATTCGCGCCAAGTGTCTGCAAACAGTACGGATAATCATGTAGAGAAGGTGGAAAAGCTGATCGCTCGAATGCTTTATGTAATGTTTTATTCGCACGGCAGGCGCCTGGAAACCAAACGCTATACCCACGGACAACTTTTAGCGCATTTTCGAAGAGAGAAACAGAGCGCGTACACAGCTTTCATCGGCTTTGGTGCAGGCGCCCCGATACCTTACAACAGTAACTTTGTCTAATGCCCCAGTTACATTAGAGCTCTCTACCGTCATTAAAGCGGCAGTCCCACGGCCCCAAACATAATAGCGGTGGCAGCTGTGCTAACGCTCCTGTTTGCGGTGCAAATGTCGCGTCTGTGCGCGCATTACGTATTTTGTTCTCTTTGAAAATAAATTGCCCATTCATCATCACCCTTTTAGTGCACAATGTGATACGCATTTTTCCAAACTTAACGCACAATAAAAAACAAAAACGTCAAGTTTTGATATTTCCAAAGACATACCTCTAAGCATTTCTAGTTTCTAGACTTGTAATGCATCCCAGACGCGTTCTTATTTATTGAATAGATGAAGGACCCGTCTGGTTCCGTGTATACGTGGTTTTCCTAATGAGCACACTCGCATTTTTTTAATATTTATTAAAAAAGATACCTTTTTATGCTACCTTGAAGAGTCAATTAAGTTTCCCGTCCTGACGCAGCAACGACATTAAGGGCATGCTCCTGGTAAACATAGGAATTCAGCATAAAAGATATATATATTAAAAATGCAACGCCATCAATTTTTATTTTTTTTTTATTTGTAAACACCACTTGATTGTGATAAAATTTCAAAGAATTGCCTTCACGCGTTCTTAGTTTTCTCAGGTGGCGTTCTGACATGTGATCTCATTTTTTTACAATTGTATGATGCTAGAGGAACTGGTCTGGTTCTCTGTAAGGCTTGTTTGATTATATTCATATTCATATTTGTTTAAAATAATTTCAAATCAAGGGACTATTTTGCAGCTCGATTCTGTAAGCAAAAAACCGATTTCAGAGAAGAGGTCAGCTATGTAAACAACGATTCTTTAATTAGAGCTTTTCTCGCTCTAATTAAAATCAATTTCTATGATTGTAATTTTTTTTAAAGCATAGCAATTGTCCTAACAGTTAAAGAGGACATTTGCTGTAGCAGACGACACGCACTTGCGCCATCTCTTGAAAGGTGGCTGAAATCCGAGGTTGAGAAGTTCAGGAAAAGTGGCGCTGAATCTGTCCCTGACGAAGAGAATTCCTCAAATATTTCCTCGCGCTTTTTCCTCGTTCTTGTAACAAATCACAACTAGCCTTCCAAAAAAATGAAAAAAAACACAAAAAAAAAACGGGAAGCGCGTTTTAAGGGTTACTTTTGCGGGGTCATACTAACGCGGTGAACCGAACGCTCACGGCACATAAAATACCCGCATGGCCGCAAATAACGTTACGGGCAAGCTATGTATAGGCCACAGGGCGTCCTGCCCTCGGATGTTACTAGGCGAGATGGTCAAGCGTTGATGCCACCAAGCGGCAAAGCTCGTAAGTACATTACCCATGGCCGTGCAAGAACTCTTCACGTCACGAGTGCGATACGCATTGCGTTTATCGCCGGCCAACTTTGAAGCGAGGGGTAGAGAGTTCGCGCTCACGTCATTTCGCTTCCGTTCCCCTTTCAAGGTGTCCTGAGAAGGTTTCTGAAATCGCCTAAATACGGAACTAACTCACTTTGCTGCCTCTAGCATCCCAGAAATCCCTAAATCATGAAATACGCGGCCGATTTCCCTGGTAAAAAGAAATCAAAAATCGCAACCCACCGAGGTCATCTCGGGCGATAGGAGAAGCATGTTCCGAGAGAAAGACCACCGTCAGCCAACAGAAACAGAAGCATCCTCGCACCTCCGAGCAGTGGAACGGCGGAGTGATATCTGGAATGCGCGCGGCTCGTTGCCCCCGGACTACGTTCAACCCTCGTCTCTAGGGTAGCCGCGAAGCACTTACGATTTCCGTATAGGTATTTCCTATCTTGTTTTACATCACGGATCATTTATTTCACCATTGGCATAAAGAAACAAAAAAAACTGTTGGTAATATTATAAATAAACGACCATTTTCGTTGATTGTACGCATATTTGATCTCGCAACTACCGCAAAACCTTCATTCAGTCAGTCAAAAGGCTTATCGAGCCGTATGAGACACGGAAGGGGGAACACGGGTACCCTGTCGGTGGCTTCGCGGCTCGGACAAGACGGCACAGAAGGGGAGTAAAGGGAGGGATGAGGGCGATAAGGACTACTACGTGAACGAAGTCTAGCATCGTGCCTCGGTTTGCCTGCTGGGCCCGGTGGTTGCGTCCAGCCCTCCAGCGAGATTATGTCCCGCATCGGGCAATCCCATAAAAAAGCTGTTGCTGATCGACGCCTGGGTTCTTGCAAGGCTGCCCGAACAAGTCGGCGGCGAAGTCTTCCGACCTCGCCTGGCCTTCGCTCAGTGATATGCAGCTCCAGCTGGTTGCCTCAGAAACGGCGCCAGAGTGCCTTTCTGCTCTCTCGTCGTAAGAGATCGCAAGGCTACACAGTACACTCCGCCGTAAGTATAGTCGCAAGTGTGTGAACCAGCCTTAAAAGGAAACTAAAGAGGTTCTCGAAACAAGGAGTTAAAGGTGAATTCTAGCGTATTTTTGTCCCGTGAATTTTATTATCACGCGAATTTGACCCCAACGTAACAACAGATACGAGAAAAACCGAACCACCACCCGCTCTGTGTGACGTCATACCCAGAAGTTTCAACTCCCTTACGCTTGCCACCTGTAAGGGATCGCGTGCAGCGCTCTTGACTGCTTAGGAAAAGTAGCGGAAAGCGCGGAAACGTTGAGATATCTGTATAGTACGTCATAATCCCCTCCTCGCACCGAACGCGGCGCTGTTTTGAAAGCGCTGCTGTGGCTACTTGGCGCATCAATCTGAAATATAATCTCGATATTCGTGATACTGGAGGCCAAATGTAGAGGAATTAAATGTTTTATTCTTCTTCTCAAATACAGAACCGGTTCACTTTCCCTTTAAAGCCGACCTGCAAGGTTGTCGTCTTCCTGGTAGAAGTTTAACGGAGTCTAGACACACCGCGCAGCTTCTCTGAGGAGGAGGTTACTGCGCCGATGAGAATGCCTGTAGCCTTCCTGCCCGAGTGACCACGGCCCGGCGGCCAACTCGGTGGGTTCATCCCCGCATTCTTTCCAACACCTCCCATTACTGAAGCGGCCAACTCGAGCTCCGGGTCGTTAATGTCAAGTTCTCTCGTCCGTTTCCCCTCCTCTTTCGGTCGAAGGTTTTTGTACCAACCGAACGAAGGCGATGCCCACCGAGAGTAACTTAACATGACGGACTGGTGGGTTCCGAAACCAACCTTAACACTCTTAACAAATATTTTCTTTAAGGGGAAAATAAAAGAATGCAAGACGCGAAAAACACAAGGAACACGGCCTCCTAAATTGACAGCTATAATAGATTTGAAATGTTTGTGCACTGTGTAGGACCCGCCGGAATCAGGCAAAGAGGATGCACTCACCGACTGCCGGTTCCCTTTTGATGAAGCCCGTACGATTTGGAAGCACTTCGGCCAAGGCGCTCGACCAGTCACCTCCACTTTCGTGCACCTTGAGCAGGGCGTCGAATACTACAACCAAAATAAACAAAAAATAAATAAAAATGAGTAAACAATACCAAATCCTTGTTGCGGGACTTTTGTGAGACTCAAACTGTTGTTTTTCGCAAGGCTTTCTTTCGTTAACGACAGTATTTCCGAACAGGTGTCTTTTACTCCACACAATGTGTGTTCCCACATAACAGTTATGTTCGAAAATGTTCGCTTCCAACATTTATTTTATACTAGAATTTTATACTATACGCGCGCAGTGTTATGTTTCCTTTAAAAAAAAGCGAAGAGCTGTAACGGATGATTCGAACCTCTTTCTCTACAACTGAGAGCAAAATGTATACTCAGGTTGGGGTTTAAAACGCTTCGTTTAGGGACCAAAATTACATGCCACGAAACCTAAAGTTTAAGGCCGTTCGATACGCTGAATTTTCGAGGGAAAACGCCTGAGAGACGCCAGCAGGCAATACCAACTAGAAGACAAGGCCTCCGCTTTCCCCTCTTCTTCCTCCTCCTCCCCCTTCCCTCCCCTCCCCTTCCCCCCCATCGTGCGCGGCGTTGTGGGGGAAAAAAAAAACAAAGAAAAAACGGTTACGAGTAATTAGTTAGTCTTCGTGCCTAAATGTGTAGAAGCGCAAACAAATAGTGTATAAGCACAATGACTGCGGTCTAATCCGTCTCTACTTGAGACTTTGGTGGCGTGGCGTCCCACGTTCCTCCTACAGTCTCTGGATTTCAGTCAACGGAGCTCATTCTCATCTCGCCTCGGCAAACCCCACTAGCGGTGCACTCACTCAGTTTCCTCACCTTCAGATGCGAAGTGAGGGTGAGTGAGTTCGTAAGTCTCGAAAACAAACTCGTGAGTTTGAGGATGAGTGAGGCACGACAAGGTGCTACGTGTGAGGGACGTGGCATCGTAGCGTCACGTGACTCTGTGACGTAGTGTGACACCTGAGGTCATTTAACATTGTGACACCGTGCGGTAAAAGCCTGGGGAGGTTTTTCTTTTTTTTTTTTCTTTTTTTTGTGCAAAATTATCGCTTAGTCGCGGACTATCTGTAAACGGTCGACTCCAGGGTGTAAGATAGACAGGTGGGGAAACGAGAGCCAAATGAGCGACCGGATTGTGTCCCCCTCGGGTTTCTCTTTTTCTGTGGCGCCATCTATGTGGAGCACCGCGAACTTTCACTCCGGGTGGGCGGCCGGTGGCGACCGACTAAACTGACGGAGATGATTTCTAATGGATTTTCAAAGAAGGAATGTCGTGATTTCGGTTTCTTTTGCGCGCTCTCCCATAAAGTTCCATGCAAATTCAATTCCAATTTTTTTCCTCTCGCCGCAGCGCCATCTGTCGCAAATCGGGGGTACCCGCAAGCAGACGAGTACACAATCCGGTCACGGCGCTGCGGTAGGCTTCTATGGCCGTTTTCCCACCTGTCTATCTTACACCCTGGTCGACTCTATCGTCCAATCGAAGGAAATATTTGGAGGAGCGCGAGAGCACGGACACAGTTAAAAACGACGCGATGCCAAAACACGGACAGCAGGGACGCGGCGCTTGCTTTCTTTGCAAGCTCGTAAGCGAAGCGAACGTTCACAACAATTCATTTAAATCCGACTAACAACTCATCCGTGCTCGAATCGGTCTTTGAAACATGGCACCGCACACCCTAAAAACAAAACAACAACAAAAAACGTTCTTGAAAGATTTTTTGATACCCCAAGAACTCTTTTAGCTCGTGAAGAACGGTTTCGCTTCAAGTACTATCGCCCCCTGGCGTACTAGAAAGGCAACTGAGCAATAAAAAACTCTTTCGCATAAAAAAAAAAAAAGCGTCGAAGAACCCTTTATAATTTATAGGTTTTTCACGAAGAACCCTTTTAAGGGGTGCTTTAAACTAACTTTTTAGAGGACGAAAAATGGACAAGTCGAAGAGCCCCTAAGAGCTCTTTTACGACTAGATTTGTTTTTAGAATGCAGGCCCTGCATAATTACATCACTGAAAGCATGGTATCGTGTTCTCTGTAATGTGTTTCCCAGGAACATTTCATCATTGCCACGAGTTGTGGATGACCGCTGAGCACAGCGCAGCTCCACGAGACCGATCGATAGCCCAGCTCGAAAGGGCGCTCACATACGAGCACCGACGCTTCCGATTGCCCGGGATGCAAATGTGGTTGTGCCCGCGGACTGACAACGCCATCATTAGCGCTCGGCTCGGTTGACCGAACAGTCGGGACGCTGGGACATAGATCTCCGAAAAGCGCGTACGCTGAAGACGATGAAAGCGGAGGCCGAGGATGATCTACCGTACTCGATCATGGCGAGCAACGGAGAAAAAGAGACCCAAAAGAAGAAGAAAAAAAAATCATTTTTTAAATTATTTTTTTTAGATGCCGTTTCAGAATTCCACAAAATCACGAATATCTTTCCTTCCAGACCTAGACAGTGCCGACGCCCACCGAGTAGGGCGTGAAAATAAAACGCCAGAGAAGGCTGAGCTGGCGTATTCTGTACTTCGAACAAGCAGCAGCATTATTGCAGTGCCGACTAGAGTGAAGATGCAAGCTTTAGTGACAATATGGAGTCGTATAAAAGCGACTCCACTGGAGAACGCCACTGTTGTTCCGTGGAGTATACTCGAGCTATTCGTGTTAGTTTTAGCGACTTGTAAAATACGGTGAGCAGAATCAAGAAATTTGAGCTCCGCATGGAGTGACCACCTTCACTCGAATGATTTTCCGAACTCGCTATGACAGTGTACGAAACACATTTAAGTGGTGATACCCCATTAGACGGACTGTGCGAATAATCGTCGGCGAAAGCAGGCCCCCTCATTTCAGCGTAATCTATATGTATGCAAAACAAAAAAAAAAAATGTTCAGCGTGCCGAAACGGGCCTCGATCAGCCAGATATGCATGTTGTGTTCTTGCCCCCATTCGCCTATTGCTGGCGATCTTTCATTCTCCGACCAATCTCTTAATCAATGACAAAAAGAATTTTGCTCTTTTTTTTAACACTTCGTTTTTGTTGAGATTTTATGAAAGTGCTGTCCTATGCGCATGCTCAAATAGCAGTGTATACATCGATGGCCAAACCGCTAAAGCCTGCGCGACGCTAAGTATGCGTTTTTGGACCCCTTCGTCGCAGCGCCCTCTACGTAGGCCGGCGCGGCCCTGATTCCAGGCTAGGTCTGACCCTTTTCTGTCCTCGTTTCCACCACGAAGGGTGGAGAATGAAAACGGGGAGTCAGTAATGAGCACACCAAGCTCACCAGAGACGTGGTTTGGTTTCGCGGAGAGCACGAGTACAGCCAAGCATTGTAATCTCTACGGAAGAAATTCAGCAAACGCTGCGGATTGAGGGCCCGACGGGCGCGTGCTTAGTCCGCGCTCAAAGTGGCGGCACGAGCTCCCGCTGAAATCGTAAAGTCATGCAATCTACGAAAAGTTCCCTAATGAAGTAGCACGGATAATGTTCCCACGAGAGAGAACTTCTCTGCGCACTGAGAATAGCGCTTCCGAGGCCCCAGCAGGATCCATAATATACCAGAGTTTCGAGTGTAAACAGTTTCGGGGCCTCTTCATTTGGTAAGCTCCTGCCATATAGATCGTAGTCCTTGTCTGAACGTCAAATCAGCATTAAGTAGACACGCGGAATATGGTCATAAATAATGGGGGAAAGGTATCGGAGTAAATACGGTCATCAGATTAAGCGGAACGGAACCATATTCTAGGAAGACGAACACTCATGAATAAACGAGATACACTGCTGCCGACTGGAACACATGTGTGTGTTTTCTCGGTGTAGCCGCCAGGTGAATGTAATTGTCTGCCTGCTGCGTGTTGCGCCCTCTCAACGTTCGATGTCAAATCTAAAGCTTTAAGCTGTTGGGATACGCACAAGGGAAAATAACTTTTCAAGTTGGAACTGCGATCGCAAGCTGAATCGAATAAAGTCTTTACACTATAGTCGAAATGAATTTGGAGAACATTGACATCTCTATTTAAGTTGACACTGCAAACAGGAACCGGAAACAGCTGTATATGACGCACTCGGCCACATAATGGACTATTTATTTATTTATTTATTTATTTATTTATTTATTGTACATACCCTCAAGCGCCGAAGCATTGTAGAGGGGAGGGGCAAAGCAAAATAAAACAAACTGACAAAACAATAAAAAACAAACAACAAGAAATTGAAATATCAAAACACACAGCCATTGGCAAAAGCGGCAAGCAATATATTTAACGGAAAAAAATAAACAAAATAAAATGACTCATGTTGGCTCACCAAACAGAAATGTAGACAAAGATTGGCGAAAAAGAGAATAATCAGGTATAGTTGCGATATCTGCTGGAAGGTGGTTCCAGTCGTTTGATGTATGCGGGATAAATGAATAAAAAAAAGTGTTTGTTTGGCAACGTGTTAATCCAACTTTATTCCGATGGTCCAGACGGGAAGAGTAATAGCTAGGCAATGTAAAGAAATGGTCTCGCAGCGACTGATGATGATACACTTTATGAAACAGGCAAAGTCGAAAAAACTTTCTGCGCAATGACAAAGAGGGTAACAATAAACTGGATTTCATTGATGATATGCTAGCTGTTCGATTATAATTAGACAGAATGAAACGAACGGCGTTATTTTGAACTAGTTCGAGAGCTTTATGCAGAAACGTGTGGTTAGGATCCCAAATAGAGGCTGCGTATTCCAATTTTGACCGTACAAGAGTGTTATAAAGAAGAAGTTTTAAGTTAACTGGGGCCGTTCTGAAGTTTCGTCGTAAGTATCCTAACATGCGGTTAGCGTTGGCGATTATTATATCAATATGAGGCTTCCAGGTTAATGTCGACGATATAGTAACACCCAGATAACGGTATGAATTTACAGATTCAAGTTGAATGTCGGTTAGTGTATATTTTGAAGGGCGTGCGCCTTGCCGGGAAACGCGCATTAGTTTGCATTTGTTAGGGTTTAATTCCATACGCCATTTTTTGCACCAAAGAGTGCAAAAATAATCACTCTAGCACCAGACACCGGTTGGTTTTTGTACGCCGACGAAACGGATTCGCTTGTTTGTTTGTTTCTCAGTGACACGCACTTTCTTTTGCATTACGGGTATTCTTTGACTAGATGTACCGTCAATATTCTTAGCTGCGGAACCTTAAACAAACGTCGTACTTCTCATGACACACACATAATTAATATTATAGAAAAAAAAAAACTGCAAGTCTTAAAAACCTTGTTGGCATCGGTCAAAAGGAACTGTGGAACGAACCAGACTCGCGAGACTGCGAGGCAAAATCACAGTTGATAAGAAATATTACCTACCAGAAACGCTCGCGGGCTTTCAACGAGGTTCGCGGAGTTTTGGATTGTATTAAGAAAATCATAAAGAAAATTCAGACTAGATACTCCGACAAAAATAAAAACAATATAAGCGATATAATGTCTACTGTTGGCATCAGCCCATAGTGAAGATAACTATGGGCATCAGTCAAGGCACCGTTTCACAAAATACCGCCCTGTGTGTGTCCCAACCAGAATGCTAAAAAAAAAAAAAAAAGAAACGTTTTTTTTTTGTTTTTTTTTTAGTGGCCCTTTAAGACCCCCCCCCCAACCTTACTTCTCATCTTCCGGTCAAACATCGTCTCGCTTTAACAATGCCTGCACAACCAAACGCATTTCTGGCTCAACGAACGCCTTCAACCGATCATTCCTCCCACAAGCCATCAATGACTGGAACCCCCTCGTCGCACCGGAGGAATTCAAGTAATCTCTTCAATCACATATTTCATGATATTAATATTTGTTAATCCCCCCTTTCCCCTCTGACCACTTTATGTAATGTCCAAAACGGGTCCTTAATGTGTAATAAATGAAATTAAATTACGCAATTGCGAACGCCAATACGGCCCTTCTTTTTCAAATACCGAAAATCAAAGTCCTGTGTCATGTCGTCTCCTGGCTTTTTATCCTCCCTCGGAAACATGCGGGCGCTCGGCACCTGAAGCACTGAGGGTGATTGGCGAGTTGGGGAATCGTAATAAGTTGTATTTTTTAAGGTGCCCGACAACTTCTCAGACTTCGAAAAGGAAATCTTAGACGGTCAAAACAACTGGGTTTGGTGTTTGTGTACCGTAGTTTCGGTTGTGACTCCGCCGGGGCAGCCTTTCAAGCGGAACCGGAGCGACGTGACCCCTCACGTCACTCATAGAAGTCCACTGCCCGTCCTCTTCTACCTCACACCGTTTAAAAAAATTTTAGATCGCTGAAAGGGTCCTAAAAGAGGTTCAAACTCGAAGTGGAGCATCGTCTGCCCACATCGATAGGTGGCGCGCATGGAGAAGAGTGGTTGATCGCGGGAAACACTTCGGGTCGGGAAGGTTCGGTGGTGTGAGATAAACTCGAGTTGCAGGACGACTCAATTTTAGACGTCAATGCACTGGCGTGGATCACGTGGGAACTTCAAATTCGGCGTTTAAAAATCGTTTTTTCTTTTTTTTTTTCACAAATGCTGAGTTTTTAAGTTGCAAATTTTGAGGGTAGTGACTCCAGGCATTGTTTTCAATCCTTCTGGTTAATAAAGATATATATGTATTGATTTGACATGTCAGTGCCCGTTTATAGTCTTCATTTTAGTCATGTAGTCAGAATCGGCTATAAACAAATACAACTTGAAGAAATCCAATGTTTTCCCCTAAAAATACTAAAACGCACCCCCCTTATTAAAAAAAAAAAGTTATTTGAAAGCAATAGCGTCGTTTTAATTAAATTTACAGGACGAAACTTCCTCGTAGAAATACATTTGCATGGAAGCCGGCTTCTGATGTCGCCTTTTTTAAAATAATTCTTCCCGCAAAATCCCCAGGCGGAAAAAAAAGCTAGAATCGCAGCCACGTTTACGTGTCAAGAAAGTTACAAAAAGTACAGAGGTATATATAATTACCGTACCCTGATTGACGGTAAGGATCTTGCATCGAGTTCCACCGGAAGCTCTCTGCATCAGGAACTCGTCGATGGGAAGCCGGGCGCTCCGCACTCCCTCCGACTGGGCTCGCTCCAAGCTCACGAGCTGCGCGTCAATCACACAACACCCAGTATTGGTCAGGAACACGAACCCTCAGGCAGCAATCACACTGCTCACATATCGCCCAAAAGACACGGAATTCTCCGCAGACATGACGACAGAATTATCTGCGGAGACGCTTCAAGCACGTTCGAACTCAGCTACAATTTTGTGTAATATTCCTGTAGTTTTGAGAAAAGCTAAAATACGTTCAAATGATGTGAGAGGCTGCTCCCCTAGAACCTAGACAGGGTAAAATTGGATGTTGTACATAAAAAAACGCAGGGAAATAGGTCTCGTGTTGTCGTAGAAGGCCACGGAAAAGAAAGAGAACATGCAGAACAGATATAATTTCTCCACTGTGCTCGCGTATTGGCGGTTCCTCGCCTATTAGCAGGTATTGATGAGTAAGGAAGAAGCGGCTAATTCTCAAGCGGCACAGGACGACCTCTTGGAAACGATTTTTTTATATGAGGTTTCCCATGCACCAAGTTCTGGTTTGATAGCATGAAGCTTATTATCCTTCGCTAACTTCCCTTTAGATTGCCCTTGCCGTGAAAAGGGAAATCTTGCGGGCGTTTTAAGGTCTTGGTAAGGTTCCCGGACAATAGATGGTAAAATGTTTTTTGAAGAGGCAGCTAGTCTACCTGCAGCCTCGTTGCCTGCGATGCCCACATGGCTCGGGACCTAGCGAAATTTAATGTAATTTCCACCCGCGAGTCCCTGTTGGGTTTCGGCCGGTACGAGTTGAGTCAACTTATTCGTGGTTGGTGTAACGGAACATACTGCAGTACGAACACTTTGAAAGTCTACAAAAAAAGATGGCTTTCATCACTTTTCTCCTGATTATATAGTCAAGTGCTGACAGAACACCATATAGTTCGGCAGTAAAAATGGTGGCAAAATTGCTAAGTCGAGGCGGGTAAACGAATTTGAGTAAAAAGAGGAGCCGACATACATTAAGGATGGATACCGTCAGTGTAAAACTGGCAGTAATGTCTTCTTTTTTTTTTCTTCCAGAGCTAAGAATTTCTTCTGTAGAATGAGTGAAGACACATTATGTTCACTAAATTTTATAATATACTAATCACAAGCCCCTCCATTCAATCGAAATTGTCACCGATGGTAAGGATGCAGATTTGTAGTAATGAACTGTCCTCTCGTGTTGATATCTTTTCAGATATATCGGTGTTTAGAAGGGAGCTAAATCTTTATCTTTTTAATTCCTGATTGCATGTTAGTCTGTTCTTTTTTACAAGTGGAAGACATTGTGTTAAGTCATGTACTACCATTTTATGTGCCACCACACTATGACCTAGTGGTCGTTCTGGGGCATGATTCAAATAAAGCATTATTATTATTATTATCATAGGTTTGATATCCTATGGGGCAGTATGACATGCGCTTTCTAGGATACGCTCACCCTCACGAGGCAGGTTAAGGCAGAGACGGAGGTTCTCAAAACGAAGACTGAATTGGGTCGAACAACAGTTGGTCTGCAGACCATTCTTGTACGACCAAGACAATGTCACAGGACGACTGCCATACAAGGAAGAAACAGGTCTCAGACAGTGTCTGGAGACTCTTTCTTTTTCTTTTTATTACGCATCAGCAGTGTAGATACCGCTTAAAGCAATCCAAGAAGGGCTTCAACAATAACGTAGCCTAAGCTAGCGTGATATGACGTCATTGCGGTCTAACCTAACGCACAGCCTTGGAAAAGACTCGATGTCTTAGTCGCATGCAGCTTCCTCCCTTCACTACCAGGCGCCGCATCAGGAAGCGAGTCTCGTATTAGAAAACACTGGCTAGGTGGCGCAAGCGCCGCCCGATCTTTAAAGCGTTCGGAGTCTTCGGACGTACACATCCACGCGGGCGTCCGAAGGAATTTGTCGAATAAAAAGAACACTATGTGCATCTTAAAAGTTGCACATTCCTCTGGTTCTTTGGCGTATACATCACCATACGTATGAGCTAGGGCAATCGGAAAATCAAAATGATGCAAAGAAAACCAAATATATTGACTAGCAGAACATAAAGTGACTGCAGGCAACGTAACAGCAGCAGTACAGCACAGTTGTAAAATATTTTTAAAAAAAACGTATACAACAAAAACAAATGCTCCGGGTATAAAAAAAAAAAAACGACAAAAAAGTATAAAAATATTTGGTGTTAGATATGTAATATACCAAAGTTCTAAGTGGTCGATTTATATACAGTGGGCTATGATCCTCGATAAAAAGTTCAAATAAAACGTACGCGAGTGAAACCAGGTGCAAAAGCAAGAAAGCAAAGCTTCCTGCCCTCTGAAGTTTCTATAAAATCTCGGAAGAACAAACAAATGTAGCGAAAGCGCCAAGCTTTGATAAAAATAACTTTCGTCCGCGTGTATCCATGTTTTTACTGGAGTCCCCAACAAAGACTGTCATAACCAGCAGCATGCTCTATACCTTCGGCGAAAACCCAAACAAAACGGAAAGTTAAGAAACTACGCACTGTTCAGGTTCAACGGCAAGCGCCTTCAGTCGTTGGCAGGCACGTAGCCAGGATTTTGTTTCGGGGTGGGGCCTGCCCATGACAAATGCTGTATGAGGGGGAGGGGGGATAGGAGGTCCCAGCAAAATGAAAGATTTCGGCCGGGGAAGGGGGGGGGGGGGCGGGCCGCATGGGCCCCCCCTCCCCCCCCCCTGGCTACGTGCCTGGTCGTTGGTACCTCGTTCAATGATGATTGATGTCCTCAACGATCAGGAAGACATATTTGGCAACGGCTGTCAGCGGCACTCCCTTCGAAAATGGCGAAGACCGGTGACGCGCGAAGTGTGGTCGAAATTTAAAAGTGCAGCGGAAATTTTATTTTGGATCTGGTTATGACAGAAGTGAAGCAGTTTGCGACAACTCTCTCACTCTCGCAGTACATCGCGTGGTGGTCTTCTAACACTCAAGCGTCTGGAATGCGTCACAAAACAGGGCTCAAGTCTCTGCCAGGACCACTCGAGAGTTTTGTACTTTATAGTCACTGAGAACTTAAGAAAAGCAGGGTGTGGCTAGTCCCTAGCATCTCATTGTTGTTCCTCAGCCAATCAAATTGCGGCATGGGCCGATTAAAACGCCAAAGAACCAATCACGAACCAAGAGGTCGGAAGACCACCCCACAGCATATCTCTCCGCCATGATAACTCCCGCAAAGTTCGCCCGATTTTTAGTTCAACTGTATCATTTTATAATTCATATCTGCCCATGACAATCAAGGACTGGAATAAATTACCCGATAGCGTTGTAACCGAGACTAACTCTGATAGATTTGCCGAAGAACTGATCAATTACCTGGAACTTACAAACATGTCTATCTGCTAATTTTTTTTCTTCCGTTTTGTGTTCACAGTGCATACCGTTAAAATATTAATAATATTGTGCAATGTTGATAACTACTCGTATTTTGTTGTTCTTTGATTCATCTGTATTGCTGACTTCCATGATTATTAGTGTGTTATTGACCTCCCTTGTATAATGCCCTAACGGGCCCTCAAGGAATAATAAATGAAATAAATGAAATGAAATGAAACATGAAAGCCGTACCCTGCGCGTTTCTTAAGCGGTCGGTGACTCTAGAACAAAATGTGTCCGCGTCGAACTTTCCGTGGAGCTCGAGAATGGCCAATCACAGCGACTCCCGGAGTGAGTTTCAGCCAATGAAAACGTTCAGAGGAGAGTTTAGGTTTAAAAGAGCCACTGAACGCGACGCCAGGCTTTACCGTCGTATCGTTAAAGCGTGTGTGCAGAGCTATCAAAGACGCAGAGAGCGAGAGCCTGATTCAGCGCAAACACTTGGTTTTCATGGGCCCTAAACTCGTCAAACGCGAAGATGGAGCAGGAAATTCGCGGAGCGCGCCGATTGGAAATCGGCGAAAAAAGCGCGAAGTCATTCTCGTGCTAGGCCAAACGGTGCGCTCCGTAAACTTTAGCCCCAACTTTGTGTTTGACGACTTTAAAGCCGCTCTGAACTCGTCAAACACAAGGTTGAGGCCTAAGTTCAAGGAATGCACCGATTGGCCTAGCAAGGCGATGACTTCGCGCTTTTGTCGCCGGCGCCCAATCGACGCGCTCCACCAACTTTCGACTCCAACTTTGTGTTTGAGGAGTTTAGGGCCCCTGGGGCTCTGAACTCGCCAAACACAAAGTTGGAACCCAAGTTCACGGAGCGCACCAAATGGACTATCCCGACGATGACTTAGCGCTTTTGTTGCCGGCGTCCAATCGGCGTGCTCCGCAAACTATCGGCTCCAACTTTGGGTTTGACGAGTTTAGAGCCCCTGGGGCCCTAAACTCGTCAGACACAAAGTTGGACCGGAAAGTTCGCAGAGCGCGCTGATTGGACGCTGGCGACAAAAGCGCGAAGTCATCGTCGTGATAGTCCAATCTGTGCGCTCCGTGAACTTCGGCCCCAACTTTGTGTTTGACGAGTTTATTATAGCCCCTGGAGTTCTCCTGGAACAAACATACTTTTTTAAACCACCTGTTCGCGCCCGTTCCTCGTACAACGCTGCACACTACTTCTGATATCAAGTAGAAGGTACCAAGTTCGGCAGTACCTGTACTCCATTAGGCACCTAGACTTTCTATGGCGACAGAAACCATCGAAACTTAAATTAAACTTTTTTTTTCATACAGCTTGTAAAGGCATTTATTTTCTGAGGAATTACCCCAGGGAGTTCGTTCGTCGTACCGTAGCGCCGAAACGGGGAAACGCAACAAAACGTTCGAAGTAAAAAGTTTAGAACTTGGTCAAAACTGCAAGGTGGGACAAAGCACCCCTCCAACTACCCGAAAGCCCTTTCCTCTCTCTCCAAAGAGGAATGGAACTCAGTCGGTTAAAAAAAAAATCCCTCCTCGCCTTTCATTTTTCCGCCCAAACCACTTTTGAACGATCACGACACCAGGAGTGGAGTCAGAAGCATCTGCGAACTAAAACTTCCGCGAAGAGACCTTGCGCAAAATCAAACTTCCTACTCGCACGCCATCAACGAGCGCCGAAAGCGCTTAGCAACTCTCCGCGCCACCGTCTAATCATCACTGAGTACCCCGCAGGCTCGGGGGGTCTCGAAGACATCCATCTTACTCTATGTCAACGCCCATAGTTTAGGAGGAGGAGTCCCAACCGCGGCTCATTATCCTCATATTAGAGGGTTATAGAGGACCCCACCCTTTGGGTTCACAAACATCTCTGGGCGACGCGCTGCACACCAGGAGAACCTATACACGCAAGCGCGGTGCGACGCCCCAATCCGTTGTAGTGACCCGGGACTCTGGAGCCCCATATTCTAAAACTCTGATTATCTCGGGCCGCGCGCAATTATTGCACACATCAAAACGATTAGACAAAATTAAACGGGACCACAGATTGAGAGAGTGAAATGGCCCCGCACATTGCGTGCTCAGCCAAAACAGCCAAATAATAATGAAAGGAACCACGGGGGCGTTCGCTGCAGCAAGGTCCCGATGCCGGCACACATCTGTTCGATAGCGGTTCGCATCTTTGTCTCCTTCGTATTACCAGACGACGACGCCTAAACGACGCGTCCCAGTTTTCTTTCCTTTACTGCCTATGCATGCGTGCCACTGAAAACGCAGTTTAATGTGTTTAAGCCGCGCCCCATCCTCTAATCCCTCGGAAATTAATGGCGCGTTTACTCTAAAGCCAGATAGGCAAAAAAGACCCGCGATTTTCTGTGCGTTCTTCGCGTCAAGCGTTCTTCATTTAAAAGTCCAGTGTAGTAAACTTTGCAGACCGGCGCCATTTTCAGCGTTTGTATACGCATGGCGCGTGTGTCGCCCAATTTCCAAAGCCACAAAAGCGCGCGTGCTGGACTGCGGAGATAAGAGGCATGGACTCTGGATTTGTAAACACTGCAGCCGTCGATAAAACCACTCAAAGGTTGGGACGATCGATACTCGATTACATGATTCACCTCACTCGACAAATTCTTAAGGATTTTGGGATCCGATGGGCGGAAGGGCGTCTATCGTGAAACAAAATACGTCCTCAGACACTATGAGCATTCAAACTAGCCATGCGGCGAGAAACTGACGGAGGGAAGACGACAGGGGACGTCGGAACGCCGATCTCTAGTTGGGCGATTAATGGGCAGACTAAAAGCTAGCTGCGTTTGTCTCCACTGCACTAGTAGTCGAACGAGTTACGACGAAGAATGCCAGCGTCCGGGATTCGGCTTTCGCATTAAATGAGTGCAATGCATGAAGACAAAGCCAGCTAGCTTTGCGTGCGTCCATTAAATATTGCCAACCAGAGTTCGGTGTTCTGACGTTCCGCGCGCGTTCTCGTCTCATCCTCTCCCTCGAGCCTCTCGCCGAATGGCTTTCGTGACGTGTGCCATCTAATAACAAAAATTACGTGGGCTCAAGCGGGGAATGAGATGCAGCTTGCGAGCGTCGCAAGCTGACCTGGAGCCTTAATCTAGACACTTGGTGAAAAGGTCTGCGAGAAATCTGGTGGTTTTGATTGGCCGGCGCAAAGGTCACGTGCGGCGTTGGCCAATCACGACCGCCAGATTTCCCGCCGACTTTTTCGCCAAGTGTCAAGATTAGGGCCCCAGGACGAATCGCATGAGTCACCTCAAATTGTCTCTTTTAATTACTCCGGAACACAGCCCTTTGCGATGCTCCGGGAAAACTAAAACGATGTACTAGGTTCGATTGCGAAAATGAAATTCGGCTATTCGGCCCGGATAAATAAACTATGCACCGCAGACCGCTGCAACTCCGTGAGAAATATGGATATGCAACTCCGTGAGAATGCATTAACATGACCCCTGGGAAACGCCACACAGGTCCCCATTTGGGAATCGCTAACGCTGATCCCTCCACTTCTCTATTTTGGCTTTCTCTTTTGCTTCCTCCATTTTTCGCTGCCTCTTTTTGGCAGCGCTCCGGAGTCAGTGTTCGCGTTTCCCAAAGGGGAATGTGTATGGCGTATCCTAAGGGTTATGCTAACGCATTCCCTCAAAATCCACCAATAGATCTTCCTATAATTTTTTTCACCCTTTTGTATTCTGCCTGTCAGAGTACGTCGACTCCTATGAATACGGCCATCCATATTACTCCTGGAAATGACAATATCCATAACACTTGTGGAGGGAACCCCATGCATCGCTTTAACTACAGACACACACCACAGCAAACGCACCGGTACGTATACGGAAACCCAAAGCGAAGAACAGGCGACGACAAAGCGGCAACTGAGCACGCCCGCATTCCACCGCGCCTCGAAAACACCTCCTAGATAAAAAAAAAGCCTAAGTTCTGAATTTTCCTGCGTCAATGAAGGTCATCGTAGGCCACAGATCAGACACGAGTGTTACGTGGCCGTGTCCAATCTGCACCTTCTTCTGGCATATATAGTGGAAATGGTAGTATTTGCAGCCGGCTTGTCAGCCAAAGGATGCATGCTCAACTTCCTCTTGCTTTATTTCACAGTGCCAGGGTTATACAGCATCCCCCCTCCCGTTTTCTTTCTTCGAGCCACCTATAGGTTGAGCCTCTGTACGGATTTCATCACTCGCCCACATTTAAAGGTTGGAAGTTCGGAAATCGATGGCATCACGCACGACGATTCTTGGCTCCCGAGATTTCCTTCAGCTACTTCAGTATTCTCTGGCTGAGATGCCATCGGAATCAAGTGAAATCTTGAAAGTTCGGAAGGTGATGCCATCAGGCACGACGATTCTTTGCTCCCGAGGTTTCCTGCAGATACTTCAGAAATCTGATGGGTGATTGTCGGAATCAAGTGAAATCTGTTGCGCCTCACTTCGCCTCTAGGTGTTTCCACAATGTAAGATAGTGGTGCACCTGCAGCTGCCTTAACAATTCCACTACTCTTGTGGTCAGGGATCCACACCTTTTCTCCTTCCTCAAGTGGCTTCGGTGGATGTCCCTTAAAACTTGAGTCAAAGTTCGTTTTTTGTGTGCGCTTGCATTTCTCCTTAAACTCCCGAAGCTTGGTGTGATCGGGAGTCTTTGGCACCAGAAAAGAACTTGCCATTGGAATAGATGAGCGGATACGACATCCCATAAAAAGTACCGCAGGGCTAAACCTGTTTCCCAGAGGCGTTGCTCTGTACGCTCGTAGTGCCCTATAGGCATCGTCACCTTCTTTCCAGCTGGCTTTCATTGTCGTTACGCCAGCTTCAACGAATTCGTTGCTTTATAGAACTTTAAGGCTAGACGTGAGCTGTTGAAAGTTCCAGTCTCTCGCAAATTATGTAAATTCTGAGCTCCCATGTCGCTGAGATTGGGGTCCATTGTCACTGAGGACAACTACCGGCGTTCCATGTCTGGCAAAAATAGTTTTTACGTGATTAATTATTGCGCTCGCTAACAAACTGTTCACAGGAGCCACTTCTGGATACCTTGAACAGTAGTCCGTAACAAGTAAATACCACTTTTCAAGTAGAAGGGGTTCATTCCGACACGTTGCCAAGGCGTCTCAGGAAACGGTGCAGACATTAGTGGTTCAGGTCGATTGCTTCGTTTTTGAATGCAACGTGTGCATCGTTGCACGTACGCTTCTATTTGTGTAGATAATCCAGGTCACCAGACGGACTCCCTCGCACGGGCGCGACATGTGGTGATACATCCATGTCCCTCATGTGTACTCCCCAGAATCTCTCGTTGTAATGAGGCCGGAATGATAATATGGGACTCCCTCATAAGAACACCTTCTTCAAAGGCAATCTCGCTTGTGTGCTGCCAGTAGTCACTGCATTTGATGTCAACTGAGTTCTTTGATGGCCAGTCATGCGTGCTGTAGTGCTTTACTGGCTGTCAGCTGTTATCACTGTCTCGCTTCTATCGAATTTGTTTCAGGTTTTTTTTTCTCAGATGCTGGAAGAGCCAGAGTGATCCATTCTACATCGGCTGGTATTTCATCTTCCATTTCCTCATCTCCGACGGTCGCACGGGACCTCGTAACAAGGTATCTGCAGCCATTAGACATTTCCCTTCGATGTGCTCGATTTCGTATAAGTACCTCATCATTCTGCGTTTCATGCGATGGCGCCTCCGTGCAATGTCCTCCGGACGCTGCGATTTTAGTATCGGAACTAAAGGTTTATGGCCTGTATCAACTGTGATTTTCATGCCTCTAATGAAGTCTCCAAATCTCTCGCAACCCCATACTACCGTTAGTCCTCTTTTTTCTATGTGAGCGTAGCGCCACTCCGTTTCGCTCATTGCTCGTGATGCATAAGACAGTGGCCTGCACTCTCCGTTGTGTTGTTTCTGACGGAGTACTGCCCATCTGGTAACACATCTGGTAATCTGGCCACTTGGCAGTACACTGTGATCGATGCGAGTGGGACCCAAAGTTTGACGAAACAAGAATTGTTGGAAGCGGCGCAACAAAAATCGCTCGCGAAATCTTGGAGGCCTTCACCATAAGATCTCGTGGCACCGATGTCTGTGTCAGCGCCCCATCTTTATCTCTAGCTGATAGGGAGTATACGTTCCTTCAAAATGAACGTGTCACGTAGGAATAACGCGCCAGGCTTCGTTCTATTTTTTTTTCTTACCCATGCGCACGTGTACATTGGGCATAGCTTGCGTTTCTGTGTTTTTCTAAAATAAAGTTCAGTTGAAAGTGCGCCTCGTCCTGTCTGCTTCTCTCCTTGTGTCCTCGTTGTTTTGGCGCCTCACTTCAAGCAAATACTGCCCCAATTCTAAAAAAAAAAACAAAAAAAAAACGAGGCATCAGTACAGCAGGCTTTGTGGGATCAAAAATGCTAACACCGGACTCGATGTGAGTGCCAGCTTCAATTTTTCAAAAAATCGCTGCTGGGATTCTCCCCAGATCCAGTGATTCTTCGAGCTGAAAAGTACGAAGGGTGCATAAGTGTGATCCTTCGGTCTGCAGGACTTCCAAAAAATGTGCTTCCTAAGTGTACATTCGGCCACTCCGCGTAAACGCGTGGAGCTTCTGCAAACGTATACGAAGTGGCCAAGCTTCTGACATTTGTTACACTTCGCGTTTCGAGCTGAACAATTCTCTTTGGAGTGTTTTTCCCTGCCACACCAGTAGCAGGACTGCTGAGTGTTTGTTCTCTTTCAAAAAGGTCGTTGTCTCGGACCTCTGGGTGGCTATGCAAGACGGCGGGACGAAGGGACCGGCACATCACCGCCTGCTGCGATTGGTCAGGGCCACTCCGCTGGCCATTGGCAGCAGGCGGAGGTGGCCCGGTCGTTTCGTCCCGCCTCGTCTTGCCGTCTTGCAGAGCCCCCTGAACCCTGCTGACGTTGTCGGTGCCGTAAAAAGCAGCTTGTGTTTGTTTTTGCTTCTTTTTTTTTACTGTTTTTGATTGGCGGGTCATAGTGGTTGCTGACGGTAACGCTAAGGTTGCATCAAGTTGCATTTTCTCGAATAGTTTCCGGTCTTGTACTCCCACAACAACACGGTTCCCGTATCATGTCGTCATGAAGTTGCAATATTTTTGCCAGAGCGAGTTGATCAGTGATGTAATCAGCGACGGACTCGTGTTGTTCGCGTTCTTGAGTGGAATTTGCTTCGGTCATAAATGATGTTGCGTTGGACGATAAAATGGTCTTCAAACGCCTTCTTGACAGCATCGTATTGCAGTTGAGGCTCTGCAGCGAGTCTAAGGGACGGCAGAATGTATTCCGCTTTCTCGCCCATGCAGTATATCAAAGTGTTTACCTTTCCCTTTTGAGGCTTACTATTGAGTGAACTGATGATTCGGAATCGCTCAAAGCATTGGATTCACCGAGGCCAGTCTTCAGATCTGGTTAAGCCGAACGGTTGTGGAAGTTAACGGTCGAAGATGGGGGTGGTAGCCATCTTGGACGAAGCGGTTGCCGGTGGTTCCCTGTATATTCGCGCCGACTTGATTGACGCCTAGACGGCTGTGGGCTGCAGGGTGTCTCTACCTACTGGACACGCTTGCAGCTCTCTTCCGTTATTAAAAATCGTTAAAACCGCTGCCACCATATAGTGTTTGAAGCAGGCGTGTCAGTAAAAAAAAAATAAAGAACCGCCATCCATGATGCGTGCTGTACTTCCCTCTTTCTCTGCTCCCCTGTCAAGGCTTATACAACAGTAAGAGGTTGAAAATAACCGCTACCACAGTACAAAAAGGCGAGCGAGAAACTCGCGAGGAAATCTCAGGGGAGCTCTTCGTCACTCCATTTGGGTGCAAGACTGCGGTCGATCTCTCGGGGGACGGATCGTTAATTGTGGTGCGGTCAATTAGCAACTAATTGCGCTGGGACTAGACTCTACAAGATCCACGAACTATGTCTGCGCGTAGCGCGGATCGTACAAGGAAGAAGTCACGTGATGTGCAAACAAAGTAGAGCGGCGAAAACAAACAAAAAAGAATCGGGATAGAAAGCAAAAGTGCACACTCGTCCAAAAAAAAAAAAAAGATAGACGCATGTTAAAAAAAGGGGGGGAAGGAGGAAAGAATGTACGAAAGCACGACAGATAGCAGAGCATGGTGTGGAAGACCAAATTACGATTAACTGGAGAATTTAAATCAGCACGTACACAAACGCCATTCCACCTAACCAAAAATAGAAGTTCAAGACAGCATTTAAGTAAGCTACGATTTTGGGTTACGCCACTCCCCATTCAGGATTCATCTTAAGACTGCAGAGACGAGAAAAAAAAATAATCTATCAGGACCCCTGATTTAATTACAGAAAAATTAAAACGTGAATTCCCACTACCCTACCTACGGCCACTCAAGAAAGGAAAAGAACACAGACTGGTTCAAAAGCTTTGTAATATACCGAGGCAGCAATCCTAATTATTTCTGTCCTCACGTACACAAAACACACGAAAGCAACTTCCGTTGTCAAGTTTAACTTGAATCCATGCTTCACGAGGCAGAGATTGTTCACTGACCGACTAGCACTTTGTTGGTTCCGCACTCGAAGACCCAAAAAGGAGATTTCCATTCCGCAAACATTTTCCGTGCGTAAACAAAAACGAAACAAGAAAACAATACCGCCAGAAAAAAGTACCCATAAAAAAAAAAGACATTACGCACCAACCATCTAAACCGCGATATTAGTATCGAGCCATATTTTAAAAGCGTCGTAAATATCCGCATAACTTTACTAAGAGACCACCCCGAAAGCTTCACTCAAGCGGTCAGGGTTATTCGCTTCTATAATTAAATTAAATCCCACGGTTGAGCAGACGACGTCGATTATAAAAGAAAACACGGAACGCTTCCCGCATTCCGGATTGGAACCTAGTTTCACGCCGGAATCCTCCGACGAAATTTACCTCTCCGAAATATTGGGACGAGGACGGCGGATGTCAACCATCTCCGGTGGCAAAACACAAGCGGGAGAGGGTACGTTGCCCGGAGCGCATCTGCCATTGGTATTTATTTATTTATTTATTTATTTCAAACACCCTCAAACACAAAGGCATTAAAAAAAAAAGGGGGGGGGGGGGGGGGGCGTGGGTGTTACTTGCAAGGCGATTAGTTATAACGCCCGGAAACAAGGTGCCGTCGCTGATGCTGAGAATATTCTCCGAAAGGCTGTTCCAGCCCACAATGGCGTCGGGAAGGGACGAATAGATTTAGGCCGTTGAGATACAATCTGGGGGGCCGGGCTATTTTGCAGGAATGATCAAACCTTGAATAAACGAATACGTGGGCGAGTGAAGAAGGAACTGATGTAAGGTTAAGTGGTCGTAAATTGTGTGCAGAAGACAAAGGCGGGAAATGTTACGACGAATAGAAAGATCGTGAACGTTAAGTTGAGCTATCATGGCAGACACGGTATTGGGGAGGACAGGGTCGTTTTCCTGCTTCTCTCACCCCCTCCCCCCCCCCCCCCCTTCTTTGTTTATTTATTTCTTCTTTTTTTCTTTTTTTGTATCCGGCTTGCTATGTCACAACTACGGTGCTTGAAAAGCGTTTCAAACTGGTGCGTTTAGCGTCATATTCTTCCCGTACATCCAATGTGGTCTCAAAGCGGACAAAAAATAACGTCACAGAAGCTGGCATGTCATGCTGACGGATGTCGCGATCCTGGCGGTTGAACCCAGAAGTCATGGCAAAAAAGTACGTGCGAACGCGAGTGTCGCTGTCGTCGCGGCTTCCCAACTCATGGCTTACGAAGCTTCCGTGGACTAACAGGCTGCAGAGCGACCCGCAGCACAATGGGCATCCGCCATGCGTATACCATCGCTGCTTTGACGTTGCCGGGATTGCGGCAGGCGACAATATCACACTTCTATGACGTCATAGGCCGAAATTGAGGAACCAGTTTTTATAACGCGGTGAACACACCAGTCGGAGGAGACGCGTTCCAGGAATTATGGGCCTCCTGCGCTGAAGCATTGAACAAACTGTGCCGCCCTCATTTTGGATAGTACACAATCACCTTACTGGGCCTCGGACTACTTACGGCACTTTCGCCGATCATTTTCTCATTCTGTGTAATGCTGAAGCACGGAAAAACACCTTTCGACGTTCTAAAATCGGCTAGATACAATACCGCCAGACAATCGAAAGTGCCAGATTCATGCCACGACCGAGTATGCGACTCTTATCTCTCGGTGGTGACGTCAAAAACATCTGGCGCCCCAAAGCTTTTTTTTTTCTCTTGTTACTTTGGAACGCGTGAAACGGAGTCTTTAGGCTCACACTCTTAGCGTCTTAGCGTTCACGTGTGCTTCGACGGTGTTCAAAATGTTGTGTCTTTTGCATTTCCGTGCTTCGACATACGTGACAGCTTGAGGCGCTCAAGTTTGTACTAACATGGCCTCCTCTATACTGACAAAGCCTGGCAGTTCGACAACGGAGCCATATAGTGCCTGGTCGCAGATTTGGAGCGCGAGGATCTGGTAGCAGAAAGTATTTCTCCGGGAACCTGGTATTCAGAGCACAGCTTTTACAGCGGCGAGGACTCGAAACATGGTTTTCAAACCCGACGAGGAAAGAACCGGTAGTGCGAGGAACGCGAGGAGCGCGAGCGAACATTCCATTGCGCGAAAGAAGTGTGTTCGGGCGTCTCGCCGCAGCGGGGCGCCCGCTACGTGACTCTCCTCTCATCTGTTGTCTGCCGCTCTTCCTTTTCACTTTCGGCGGCCGCGTCTCGTGGCGATCTGCCTGGCTTTGTCAGTGTAGAGGAGGCTATGGTACTAAAGTCCGCTGATACTTCTTTTTACAAGTAACAACAACCAATACAAATGACAAAGCACATTCCGCTGGAACAAAATGGCATCATTCTGTTCAGTCCTCTGCTGTCCGCCGCCATTGGCTTTCTAAAACTTGCACCATCATGCAGTCGGCGTTTCAAAGAATGTCGCTACTCGCAGAGAGCTTAATCTAGGAACTTTAGTTTGTACTACCCAAAACAAGTCCTAACAAGTCCCTTTTCGCCGCGCCATCTTGGGTAACGCAAGAGCTCTATAACAACAATTGGTGAGTGGTGAGGTTCGCCGTGACTTTAGAAGCGAAAGTGGACACAACAGGAGCCCGTTGTTTCGCAGCTCGCTCTGCAGCCGATTACAGTCCACGGAAACTTCAAGAGTTACGACTTAAGACGCCGCGACACCAACGATGTCTGCCCAGTGTCGTCCTCATCTTAGCGGACAGTTCTACAGCCAACCACCAGGATTGCGTAACGTTCCCCGGTAACGCCGGTTAATTTGTTTTTAGTTTTGTATAGTGCCGATTCACGGTCACTGCATAACCGGGACGCTAAACGCACCAGCCGGAGACGCATACAGATCGTCGGTGATCTTTACCGAGCCTCTCGATTCCACATTTACTTCGGCGGAGGTTGCTGAAGTTACACATGTCGTTCTGTATATGACGCTACTACCTCGTTAATACAAGGACGCTTCTTCTGCCAACATTGTTGTCGACGCAATGCAATTGCAGAAGTGACGCCCTAAGAACGAAACAAAAAGATTGTGGATAAAATAGCGCGCTTTCGTTTCTGACCGTGTAAAACAATAAAATTTAAAAAAAAACTCAATTCGTTAACAATACCTTACTGTGTAACTTGGCGATGTGGAGCTACGTTTCGAAAACCGAGTGTCCGAGAGAGGAAGCAAAAATATCTCGACCACGCAGACCCGCCTACCTGTCACGAGCAAGATGAGCGTCTCCATGCCGGGCAATCAAGGAAATGAAAACACAAAGATAGCCTCGTGACAATCAGCGCGCCCTGTATCCGCCCCTCAATAACCTCCTCCATTTCCTCTTTGCAAAAAAAGTTACAGCCCCCGAAAACTCGTCACTGTTTTTCCAAAGATTCATCGAATCGTTCGTTCGCTCTTTTTCATATGATTTTCTTTTGCGTCTGTGCGGACTCGCGGAATGACCGTCCCGCATCGACGCCAGAAACAAAGGCAGCAGATATCGGGCTCGGGTGCCCGTCTTCTTTCTTCACCCCTTCCCCAAATTCACACGAAAGACACCCTGGATCGATGCTGTCGAAAGAGCCGAAAAAATCTAGCTAACGAAGGACAAAAGACGTTCGCGAAAAGATAAAAAGAAAAACCACAAGACCGATGAGCAATCGAAGCAGATGCCGAACCGCGTCCACAAGCCCAATTCGCTCTGTCCATGAATCGAAAGCCAAGATGAAATCGCTGAAGAACGCCAAAATTTCCATCGACAAACCCGACAAGGCCCAATATCACATAGAAGGCAATGCCTCCGCCTTCTTGCCTTCTTCCCTCCTCCTCCTCCTCCTCTCGAAACTAAATCAATATATGCGTGGTCTCACCTTAAGTCCAGACGCTGCCGACGCTACGAGCTGACGGGACCAACCATGTAGACAGCGTCAAAGGAGCACCACCATGGTGTTCGTCATGTTTCGGTACATGTTCTGTCGTCGCTGAACCAACCATATACAGAGACGGCCCAGTTACTTGCGCTTTTGACACTGCTTGTAATGTAATGTTTGTAATGTTTTATTTGCTCAGGAGAGCCGCGGCACCGCAGAAAGGCAAGAGCCCGTACCAAGGAGGCCCGCGGTGCCGTGTCTAGTGATGGTGATTATGTGATGGTGTAATGTACAGATGAAAGTTATGGTGTGTTAGGCCTAGCAGCAATCTTCGCGGTGATGGTCTTCGCGGTGCTGCCATGGGCTGCTTACTTCTGGCAGGCCGGTCTCAAGCGCCTGGAGAGGGCTCTTCGCGTGCCATACTTGCATACGAGCCGGCCGAATTACCGGCGGCGCAGGGAGTCCAGCACCCCCGCAGGTGTTGGCGCCGGTGTTGGCCAGGCAACGGTCTTTACGAAAGCGGGCCTTGGAGTTTCCCAGCTTGCGGTCCAGCTTGTAACTGGGCAGCGTGAGAACCCCCTGTCGATCGAAGACATGGTCTGTGGCACTGGTTTGGCTGGCTCTCTGACGATCGAAAAGACACGTCTTACGCCCAGGTGGCTTCTTCTTCTAGCGGGGATTCATCGTGTAATGAATTAGTCCCCATTAGCTCGTATCGTTGGCTGCGTCTGGACTTGAGCTGGAATAAGGTATAGTGAATCGACGCAGCGCCGCCCAGCCGGCGTCAGCATCGCCGACAGCGCGTCGTGCAGCGTCTCACAACGAGAGGGACGCTATAGGACGCGGCGACGTCCGATGCTTTGCGGCGTTTCTCGCCGAGCTTCCGTGTGCTTGCCACTTGGGGGAACGGTCAGAGATCCACTAACGAAGACGACATGCGCCGGCCTGATCTTCTAGGTGGTATGCGGAGAGCAAGTCGTCTGCTTCTTGCGCGGGAATTGTGATGACGTCAGAACGGCGCCGAGATCCGATTGGTTTCAAACTGAGAGGGAAGAAACCTCAATGCTAGACCTAGATGACTTGAGGTCAACCCACTATATATATATATATATATATATATATATATATATATATATATATATATATATATATATATATATATATACATATATATATATATATATATATATATACACACACACACACACACACACACACACACACACACACACATATATATATATATATATATATATATACATATATATTGTTTATTAATCAGCCAATAAGACCTCGACGTTCTGACATCATCGCAACCCTCGTGGAAGAAGCAGACGAACATCCGCTCCGCATTGCATGGCCCAGGGAGGGACGGTGGCGTCATCCGGTTGCACAGGACGTCACTTCCGTTGCCCTCCAAAGAAGAGGGCAAGAAGGAGCTCCCCTCTTATTAGGATCCTCCTTTGTGCCTCCCGGATTTGTACAGGCGTCGCTATTCTCCCCCCAGAAGATTATAGAAGATTAACCCGTCACTCAAAATTCTTACAAAAGCAGCTTCCCTCTCCTCCTCTTACTTGGTGTTCAAAAGTGTGCGTTGTGACGTCAGTGCAAGAAGCCTATTCGGGCCACTTCCGGTCGCCGTGACATCAAATAGTCTTTCGATGACCTCTTCATGAACACAAAGCCCCATCCCCAGTATTTCGTTCAACCTTATTTATAAAGCAAATCGATGAAACGTAGAAAGGTATCTACAAATAAAATCAAATAAAAAGGACGCCACGGCACCCACACTGAACAAATCGGAAATTGAAAAAGCAAATCCCAAAACAACTACCACCGCTTTCTGCCTTTTCGAAAATTGTCCCGAGATTTTTCTCGCTTCCGTTTCGCTCAACTTCGCCCTAACCAAGTGCCCGCCCGCCCGGCCCCCTCCCCTCCCCTCCCCCCCCCGCCCCCGCTCACACACACAAACACACACACTCGTCCAATACAAAACCGTTCCTTTAGGCTCATTCTATGGCGACTTTCTCAAGCACACAGAAAAAAAAAAAAAAAACAGCACGAAGAAGGATGTTTTGTAGTCTCGCGAACGGTTCTAAAGATACGGATTTATGCCTCAGGTTTGACTTCCATCTCTTGTCACGCGAGCGAGCGGTGTAAAAACTTCCGCATAAAAAAAAAAAAAAAAAAAAAAAAAAAAAAAAAAGAAGATGAACAGGTTACTCAATACGCGACAAAGCGGAGCCTATCTCAAACGGAAAGCGAAAGAGATTCAATCTTCGAAGATTGGTCGGCTGCCGAAACGCAATTTTCTTGGCGATATAGGATGCCGAAATCCCAAAGGCGCGAAATATCGTTTTCATGATTTTGTTTTTGTTTCTCCTTGCCTTCTAAACCGTTTGGCGGCTCCAAAGGGCTAACTCCAAGCATTCTACTTTAAAAAAAAAAATTAAGAATAAGAAACCACTATCAGAAACAAAGAGATCTGTTTCATTTATCCCCGAAGTTGAGAGCAACGCCAATATATAACGGATTTGGACAAAAGGAAGTCGAAGTTCAGTGGAAATCTCTTCCGGCTATGCGCACAGACCGGCCAAGGGACATCAGATCCGAAACAGCACTCTCCCCCCCCCCCCCCCCCCCCCCCTCATATCAAACTTGCTCTCACTTTCACAAATATTTATCCAGACACCCAATATCGTGAAGATGCATTTCCACAGACAGCAGGACCAGTCACCGTTTCATCGGAGCCCGAAATCGCCAAAGTAAGGACATTTTGAGGTACAACAAAACACCCTTAAAACATCAAAAACAGAAATCCGACGCCGCAGATACAGCGTTATACCAACATCGGTTGCACAGCACGCAGCAACAAAACACAGCCGACGACAACAAATCCGACGCCGCAGATACAGTGTTATTCCAACATCGGTTCCAGAGCACGCAGAAAGCAATGCTTCTGGATTAAAACTTGACGCGTGCTAGACTCGCGAAACTTCCCCAAAGGATTGCAATAACACGAGACGTCGAATACTGATCAGTATATTCGAGCGTTCGAGGTCATGGAAATTTTCACCGTCACCGAACCCGTCCAACAGGCTCGTTCGTGGCATCGTATTTGCTTGCCAAGCTAGCTGTGCAGCTTTTCTGTTTGTTCCGCGCTTTCCTGACATTTTCTTCGGATCATCACGCTTGGCGGGAGGAGCTTTCAAGCCGTCTTAAGAATCACCCTCGGCAAACAACGCTGATCGAACACGAAACGTTTCCTCTAGCACGTAAGCAGCCAGCATTAATAACGCCTAACCCTTCGTGTGCTCTCGCCCCAGCCACCTAATAGGCGTATCTGGTATGGGCGAAGAAAAAATAATACAGCGTTTCAACCTGTAAATAGTAAAAAATAGAGGGGAGGCAAAACGAGAATGAGTGACGGTTAAGACATTTGCTTTGCATGGAAAGAGCAGAAAACGTTCTTTGGGCAAAGAAAACGCAAAACATGCAAGACACAAGAAAGCAGAAGAACCCTGCAACCGGCTTCTTCGCCTAGAAGTAAATCGGGGAGACTGAATTTTATCCTCTGGAGTGGTGGGACTTGCGCCAGCGTAGTGTCCGCACCTCATTCTTTATGGCAGTTCCTGCATGCCATCCCAGCGTCAAGTGCATCAACGGGAGAGGCTTCTCTTTAGCTGGTATTAATGTAAGACAGGCGAACCAGTCTGAATCCGTCTAGGTTGACGATATTCTGTTTCTTCTAACAGCAACCTCGACAAGTGAAATCATGCGTGTGTTTGCGTTTTTTTTGTTTTCTCGACGGCTGGCACCGAGCGGTTTTTAAGTACGTGAAAACGATAGGAGGTGCTGCCATTATTTAACATTGTGACATTTTCCCAGTGGTGCACTCGCGCCTTACCACATATACGCGAGCACTTTGCTGCGCTGAGTGAGCGGTTTCCCTCTCCCACTGTCTTTATTGTTTGGCTTAAATAATATCAAGCAATGTTATTAATCTCTCATTGGTTAATTTTCATGTGTATAGAATAGGTGGCTGCTTGAAGTAGGTTTTAGAATTAAAAAAGTAAAGTAAATATTAGAGCGCAGCTCTTAGGCGCCCGTTTCCGGCTTGAGCGGCGTCGCCGTCGGCGTAACCGCGCGGTGCATTATGGGACGCGTGACGTCACTGGTGACGTCACTGATGACGTCATAAGTGACGATGACGATGGTCAGTACCGATGAAGTCATCGGTATGATGTCACTGATGACGTCATCATGATGACGCCATCATCACGTGGCCTCACAGGGGTCACGTGACCCTCGTGAGGCGACGGCGGCGCCGCTGGGAGGGAGGAGTAGCAGACAGGATGAGGAGGTGAAGAGGAGAGAGGAGGGGTATACCTTCCCCTCAGTATCCTTCCGTCATCCTCCTCAAGAGCTGCGCTCTAATTCAGCGTTACAGGGAGTTCTAAACGGCTTTCATCTTAAAATTACCTTCCTTTTGAGCACTTCTGGACGAAGTCTCAGTCTACAGACTACCAAGACTTCTCATAACTGCGATCATCTTCCCAGCGATGCGAAGTGTCTCTGGAAGAATGATCATTTAATTGATAAAAACGATAAAACAAATTACAATAAAATGAATTTCACCATATTATTACACGACGAGTTCATTGTACAAAGGTAAGCAAACAACTTATAAATCACCATTCAGACTTTTTTTTTTTATGCTTGATTTTATGATGTAGAATGAATATCTCGGGGTCTGAGGGTGGGATGCGGTTTCGAAGTTTGCAAAAGCGGTTCGGATGCGGATGATCAAACTGTTATCCGCGCAGGGCTCTAAAGATAGCCGATCGACAACTTCCGGTGGCGGCACTGATGCAGCTGCGTGCAACCGGGGATATGCAACTCGGTGTCTTTGCGCACGTTTTGCTTATTTTCCTTCCGATGTCAAGGTGGCTGGCATCGGATAATCATAACGCTCGACTTGACCGCCCGATGCCTTAGTCCCCGCAGACGCCGCAAAATGCCTCCCCTCCCAGGAGAACGCATCGAATCAACTCTACAGACGCTGACAGCTTAAAGGCCGACGACTAGATTCAAGATTCTGCAATGCAGAAGATTCTCCTCACCATGGGGGAGGAAGAAACAGGTAACGGTGGACAGTGTAGAAGGAGGGTAAGGAGGGAGCGAGGGCATACTGGAAAGCAGGAATCGGTCGTCGGTCTTTAAGAAAGCGTGTACTGTTAATGTTGACATTTCTTGCTTCGTTAATTGTGCTTAGGCGTGAATTCTTCCTGGCTAATTTCCCAATCCTATTTGCCGCGGGGCGATAACAACATGCTCGGTGCTCGCCACGATCTGCATTTCTTTGCTCGAGTGGCAGCGTTCTTTGGGCAAAAATTTGATTTCTCACTGGCAATTTAAGGGGGCACTGACACATCAAAATCATATTTTATTTTATTATCCGAAACGATTGAAAATGATGCCGGGACATTACCCTCAATCTTGGGAATTCAGTATTTCTGAATTAAAAAAAAAAACAATTTACAAATGCCGAATTTGAAGTTCCCGCGCGATCCACGCCGGTGCAGTGAGTCAAATTTTGCGGTCTCCTGCGACTCGACTTTCTTTCGAACCTCCGCTCCACGCTGTGAAGCAAAGCGCCGTTGCTACCTCGACCCGAAGCGAGGAGGAGGTGAGCAGGCGGAATAAGGAGTATTCACTGGGCGCCATATTTCTGGGTGCTGTCTATAGACCTTTTCCACAAGGGCGCCGCCATCTTGAATTGTCGTCACTTCCAGTATGGGCGACGAAAAAAAAGTAAAACGTTTCAACCTGTAACTAGTAAAAAAATAGAGGCGAGCCAAAACAAGATTGTGTGACGGTTAGGCTTATATCCTAAATGTCTTCTATTGGCGTGGCAACGGCAAAGTTACGTTTTCGCCCATACTGGAAGTGACGTCAATTCAAGATGGCGGCGCCCTTGTGGAAAAGGTCTATAGTCGGTTACAAGTCAAGAAGGTAGGAGAAGCTCCTCCCATAAGCGTGATGCGCCCGTTTCAAATCTCTCCGCAGTCGAAAGAAGAGTTCACTGGTAACGCTCCTTGTTCCGCTTCAATGAATTCCAACTTGTCTCCGATCCCACTTTTTAAGAAAGCGACTTTTGTATTCATTGGAGGGGAAACCGAGCCCCCGAAAGCAGCCTCTGTCGGAGCGGGAAGCTAATCCCCGAAAGTCGTATTTGTTTCCATCGGAAGGGGGAAACTCTAATCTCCCTCTCGTGGCTTCCACAATGCTAAGTCAAAGTCGAAAAATAAAGCAAATATGTACAGAAAGGCAAGACCCTCCTCGCGCGTTGGCCGCGTCGTCACGGAAACGATGGGACGCTATTGGATGCGGAGGTGGCGGAGGGATATATGATTCCCTTTGAGGGGCATTTGCCGCTACCTTCTTAACCTGCAACCGACTATAGAGGGCATGCACAGGATGAGCCCACATTAATAGGCTGCTAAGACCGGCAATCTTGAGGGTCCGGAATGCACGTTACAAAAGAACTGTGGAAGCTCGCCATCAGCACGAGCTCAGCAGTCGCACACACAGCTATGGCCGCCAGTGAATACTTCCTATAGAAGGGTGCCGGCGCAGGAAGAAAATCGGTTTCTTTCCCGGCTCGCCGATAATCCTCTGCTCGAGCGCCGCCAAGTTTTCCGAGGGAGGATACAAATCCAGGAAGCGACATCACACCAAAAGCTGATTTTTGGTATTTAAAAAAGAAAGGCCATAGTGCGTTCGCAATTGCGTTAAAAACATGTTTTACGATTGCCGTTATTAAATGTTATAGAAATGCCGCCTACAAAGCTTCTAAATTTCCTGATTGTTGACGTCACTGATCAAAAGAAGCGAGGAGGTGAGCGCGGGAAATATAAACGGCAAAAATAAAAAGGCGCGCGCGCGCGCGCGGAAAATTTTTTTTTCGCGATGCGTTCTTTTTTTTTTTTTGCCTGTTTATGATTACAATTTGCATCGTATTAGACAATAAAAAAGAATACGACCTTTGGGGTGTCAGTGCCCCTTTAAGGACCAGAAAGCCCCCAAAACAGCCACGGTATAAAAGAGCACAATTTTCCTCGGTCAGTGTCTGTGTATTCTAAATCATTTACAAACAAGTGCCGAAGTTAGGCTTCTTAGATGCCTCGCGTGTTACCTGGCTTCTTTAGACCTCCGTTCCCGAGGGAATGCCAGAATTAGGCATCACTTCCGGTGCTTCGGTGGTTTTTCACCTGGCAACATTTTGGCCTGAATTGCTAAACAAGTCCCAGAATTAGAATCGACAGCTGCAGTGGTTGTTTGGTTGACACGTGGCACTTCTGGCCTCTTGTCTGACACTGACAATTACATGGAGAGCCAGAGAGAGGCAACAAGAAAGCGAAAGGACAATTAGTTTGACACTAATTAATGCCTTGAAGCAGAACCTCTTTAGGCCCCTGTTAGGCCCGCAAGATTGCCAAACTGGCAGAGAGAGTTAGGCGCTTGTCTGTCGTGCCGCCCGGGTGGCCAGTAGTGAGTCTAATTGCAAACGGAGCCGTTTCCCAAACCCCTTATCGTAAACAGGGCATGCCCTTTCTACCAACGATCCGTATCTTTCCGATTCTTCACAAACCATAAGCACGAAGTCGGCCATTTAATAATAGCGGCAGGGATTACGATCCCTTCTCGAACCTATAAATGTTTCCCCGGCAGCTTTTTTCCTCTTACCAGCCATCCGTTCCTCAGAAGTGTGTGTCTATGTGCGACCGTGCGCGCGTAGTTCCCGGGGGAACGTCCAGGCGGTCCCTCTGCGTTTATTTCTCAGTCGTTTCGGAATAGCTCTCAGCGCGTCGAGTGTTTCCTCTTTACGACAAGGGCATCACAACGGCGAAAGAGGGAAGCTTTTTCTATCGGATCAAATATTGACGACGCCGATTTCCCGGATCTTTCGGGCGACGAAGCCGGTCACCGAGGACGAAAAAGAGCCGTGCCGTGCGTGACGAACCCCAGGAGCCTCAACCAAGAATGGACTACTTCCAAAACCGACGCGCCCCTTCGCGGCGAAATACCACGCAGTGCACTCTGGGAACTAGTTGGCCACTGAGTTTCGGTTTCGACTGAGCAGCTTCACCTCATGCTATCACTCCGCGACCGAACGCGTTGCTTGCGTTTTCGATTTTCTGACTGTTCACGAACGTACAATAGACTAATTCTCGAGCGATACAAAACGAAGACCGTGGCACTTTCCTTGGTTCCCGAAACACCGGATATTGTGCGTGCGTATGCGAACGTAGTAAGACGTGGCTTAGTCACCTCACCCCACGAGTGCATCTTTGAGCTCAATTTCAATAATCCCGTCTAGTACCACTGAACTAGAACTGAAATTTGTTCATTTGGAACCTTATACGTATTTTGTTCGCCAAACGTCCGTTTCGTGTTACTTCATTGGGCGAAAAGAAAGCCGCATACTCATCGGGTATCAAAGTTGAGCCCAGCGTTTACGCATGAACTTTTAAGGAATCGCAATAAATTCGACCTCACTACTGCACAAAAGTTTCTATGATGTCTTCCTCGTGTCATCATATATCTCCCACTCGAATTTTATGCTGGTAGAAGATTAATTTCTCGCAAACGCTGAAATCGGCTAACTACGACGGAGGCCCTAACAAGCGTCCCCTACTCCTCGCTAAGCCTTTTTGGACGAGCTTTTACTGACGCCCAAGATCTGCGCCTGAAAGTTGTGTCTGAAATTATCTTGGCATACTCAGGCAGGAAAAAAAAAACACAAAACAAATATTATGGCCATTAGCAACCGTCAAACGCGCTTTGAATTCGTTCGAGCACTTGTGTGAAGAGTGTCGCACCGTGCGCCGGACGGGCATGAACCCCTATGCGGTGCGCATGGGGGTTCATGCCCGTCCGGCGCACTTCCGGGGAACGGTGCGACATTCTTCACACAAGTGCTCGACTTTTGCTTTTTCAAAACAGTCTGTATGTGCGAATTTGCCTATATGATTGCAGGATATATCTTTATGTGCATACGCGATGTTGAATATTAATGGAATGCAAGCGGGTGGGGACTTCACTTCGTGCAGTGCTGCGGGTCAGTAAAGATAAGAGATAAGAAGTGGGTCAAAATTGAGCTTTTCAATGGCGCCTCCGAGTTTTACCTCGCATACTCAGGCATATTAAGAAATGCAGTAATTGCGAAAAGTAATATTTCGTCTATGGACGCACGGAACAAACAAACTTCCTGATCAGCAACACTAATGTAAAGGCGCGAGCTCGATGTATGCATACTTATTGGTTGCTACAGCTTGTTGATTCGTACATAAGCAGGATCCCCGAGCTTCGCGGCGTCGAGATTCCCAGCACTGGCTCGTCCACATACCTCGATTGGAACGCTAACAGGAAGGCTCAAGTACAAAAATACAACAAGCATATGTTAAGACAAGCTATACGACTCAGGCTTGTGCTAAAGCTTCGAGGCCTGGCCATTTATTTTAGTTTAGAGACCACAAATGACGCTCTCGGGACCAGAAAACCATCTCTTGTCGACGTGTCGATCGAAACCGAAACCATGCCGCCCTCCTCCCTGGCCAACTAGTTCCCAGAGTGCAACGCGCGCCGTGTTGCATGCAGGGCTTTATGGAAGTAGTCTATTCCAAAGTGGAAATAAACGGTCGGAACAAAGCAAAGTTTGAAAAAAGCGACGGCGGTGACAATTACCGCAGCGTTAATCGTTTTTCTTTCTCTTTTTTTTTTTTTGGGGGGGGGGGGGGGGGGCTTGTTTTTTATTTTGGATTTAGAGGAGGAACCGTTACCTACCCGACAGATTCACGACCCATGTTTCGGACACCGTGAAGTCCTGAAGTTCGATTTTTCGGAGCAAATGTTGAACAAATGTTGTTGGCTTCCGGCCCAAGCGTCGCTGCCACACGAAGCAATGAAAACAAAAAAACAAAAAAAAGTGTCGCAGTTGGTGTTTTGAGTTCCAACAAAGCGCAAGCTTCTGCTTTCTCAGAACCCCGTTGGTACTAACACATAGAAGGTTGGGGAAGACGGCACGTTTGTTGGTTTTTGTCGAAAGCATAAAAATAAAAAAAACTCGGCACAGTATTGTTGAAGTTAACGAGGCATGAAATGTAACTTGCCTTCTCTTGTTTGCAATTGCGTGCCGGAAATGAGTGTAATATATCGTACGCGCTTCGATCGCGGAAAATGTAACTCAAACGATAGACATGAACCAGTATACAGTTCTGGAGCGGGGTTAGGCCACTGAGGGCCCTTCTGCCGTGAACTATGCTCACGTGTCTCGGGGCGTGATTTTCGTTTTCAGTACCAATAAACCTCGAATTCAAACTAATAAAATTGCTGCGTCATGGCCATTCTCAGAAGCGATTTAGAGACGACTATTATTATGGAGCTCCCACTCCTTCTAAGCGTCTCAAACGCCGAAGCATTTGGTAGCTATTTTCTCCAGCGGCCCTGCGCTCTTTTCTTTTTACCCCCTCCCCATCACTTCCAATTTATTCGAGAGAAAAGAAGACGCGTCCAACCTCATTATGCGAAAGCAAACCTTTGAGCGCTTTTTTCCCTCTGTCCCTCCTTGTTCTCATCCGATGAGAAGGAAGAAAAACAGTACATGTTCCCGGCTCGAAAATCTTATTAACCAGCCACGAAACAACATTCCTCCGCCGCAACAAGCGTTTAATTAGATCCCTGTCTATTCAAGCCTAGATCAACAAAAACGTAACAAAAAAAAAATCCTTTTTGGGTTTATGCCCTGATGTCCGCAACGAACAGGGTGAAAGAAGCCATGGGCTAGTTCATCTTTTGTTCCCCACACTGACTGGACGACCAGTGTTCGTCAAAAAGCCCATCTTTGTCAACGAATCAAAATTAATACAGTAGAGCTTCTTCTTTTTTTTTTTTCTTTTTATTGTCTAGTGGTTACTTAGAGCGATATTAAACCATCGTACCGGGTGCAATGAGTGCGGGCGGAAACTGAGGGAGTAGTGGAGACGAGAGCTCGCGGAGACGTCAGAACGTCCAGCTGCATTGGAATAATAAGTGACACGTAAAGCTAGCCGGGTGATTTCAGGTAAGACCGACCAAAGGGTGGCTGGCCGACATTTCTAAATCAACTGATGTTTTTATGTCATTGTCTAGCGCCTGGTATAAACAAACCCACATTTAGTTTTGACCAGAAAAACAATGCGGACAGGAAAAGTTGTAAGGCATGAAGAGGTGGACAGTTGCATTAACGAGCACTGATCGAGGGGGCGCGTTTGAAAGTGAATAACTAAAACAATAAAATTAGGAGAATTCTAATACTTTATAGAAACAAAACATGCTTCCAGCTTGCTCGTAGTACATGGTAGTAATGTTTATTTACATTATATTTATTTTTCTAAAAATTGTCAAACACGTCATGCTCGAACCACAAACGGCAAAATTTGGAGGCTTGTTTCTCATGAAATAATTTAATCACAATCATATACTGTTCAGACAGTATTCTACTTACATAAATGCATTACGCACACCAACAAACATCGCTGAAATAGTAACCCAAATATTGGGCCAAAATAGTTTTCTTTTGCGACTTCAGTGAATTTACAATTTTGGTCTTCGCCGTGTTTTTCAAAGTGAAAGTCTCTATTGGACACAATGAAAAAGTGACGTCAGCAAAAGGCAGGGGGTTCAGTCTTTTGGACTGAAGACTTTGTACCTAACTGATTACAAGCGGTTCCATGGCGTCAAATAGAGGCATTGGAAGCTCGTTCCAGCACCCGCTCAGCAGCAGGAAACAAATGCTCGACATGCTTCATTTTTAGGCTGCCCGCCCGACCTCCCTTCACCGACGTCATGGCACTTAAAAGCTCGGGTATATTTGAATAATGGTTACGTTTCATGGCATCATTTTCACTTGCAGATTTTGCGATAACTATTCCGAATTTCACGATACTAAATAGCATACCGGAAAGGTAAAGGCCGGTGATTCCAAAAATGTAGTTAGTTAGGTTAGCTCGAGAAATCGCCGGACCATCACTTAAAAATTCCTTTTGAGTCCTCTCCTTGTCTTTTAACTTGTATTAATGACTTCCCCGACGTTTAAACTTCTCCGGTTCACTCATTCGCTAACGACTGCGTACAGTACAGTAAAATCTCTAACTGCCTCGATGTTTCTCCTGTGCAAATCGATGTTAATAATCTCGCAAGCTGGCGTAAGACGTGGCTCATAAATTTGAACGATAATGTGTGTGCAGGGGTATGCATGTTTCACGAATCAATGCTCCTCTTATTAACTACGTCATGAGCACGCCGAAATTCGTTACGTCGTTCAAATATTTAAGTGACTCGTACAGCTACCAACCTTATTTGGAAGGCCACATTGATTACATCATTTCGACAGCTACCGTAAGCCTGGAGACCTTTTTAGGGGCTTCTGCCTAAACGGCAACATCTTGCGCACGCCAATACCCTGTCTTAATTAAACGAGAAAGACGCGCCGATATATCGTTCGCGCCAACTGTGTCGCAAAGCGTGAGACAGGCGCCACACAGCGCGAACAAAGCGTCGGCGTTTTCCTTTTCCGCAGACAGGTTCTGCGTTTAGCATTAGATTATGTACCCTAAGCATGGTAATCCACACCGGCATGTTATATCCACAATACTGCCTTGTCCATGTCTTTACTTCCAACTGTAAAAAAGAAAAAAAGAACCGCCGTAACACGAAAAACGTTTGTTTCGTGTTACGGCTGAAAACCATGACGAATCACGCACATTTAGGCGGAACAGAGCACGCCGCTACATGAGTCAACCAATCTAAACTATTCACAAAATCCCACAAAAACGCAATTTTTTTTTTTTTTTTTTTTTGCGTTGATTTGTAGGGGATTTTGCCTCGGTCGACAATACAGGCGGCCACGTTCGCCAAAACGACTACCTCTCATACCTTCCATTCGTATCGAGTCATCGAAACAAAAGAGCCGCAGTCATGGAGGGGAGAAACGACTACTTCTCCACAATCAACCCACCCTAACTCCTCAAAAATGTGTGCCCCAGAGGCACAAACGATGTCTCCGCGATTGAGCAGTAAATTATACACGGGCCTCGGAGCTTCAATGCGGCGCTCTTCGCAAACGAGTACCTTTAGTTCGGAAGCTGCTCGACGTATTGCACTACGAAATTACAGCCCTAGGTGGACTCTCGAGGGTTCTCAAAATTGGCAGGATTTGTAAACGCGCGCTCAATCGTTGTACGCTGTTTTGTATGGAGAAGATTGGAGAAAGTTTGATCGCAGTCCCGCTGGTAGGAGGCAAGCGATTGAAGAGCACTCGAACTGGTCCGTCATCGTTCAACAGTGCTTCGGCCAGTTCATATTCTTTTTTTTTTTTTTAAGCCATAGTATTACGGGCGACTCTTTGCAGAGATTTTGACCTCGAGCGGTGTCCTCGCCGCTACGGGAAAACTCTTCTCTGCGCTCTCGGCGCGAGACCGGGGAAGTCGGGTTTTGCCTTCGGCCGCGCAGCGCAGAGTTGGAAAAGGGGTGAGCCCGCCATCCCGGCAGTAGCAACGCTACGAAATGAGAGTCCTCTGTGTCGTCTGCCTAAAACACTTGTTTCCAAACATTACTCGCATCATGTGCACAAGCCAGAGATCCTGGGTTCCATCCCCACCCCTGCCCGTTTCGACCTGGATGAGCATCGTACCGGCGTGCGGTCGTGTATCACTACTGCGCGATGCATGTTAAGACCCGAGGCTGGCGGTTGTACTGCACTGGCTCAATTCCTCACCTAGAGCTGAGAGACAAGTCGCCCGTTGAGGCTGACCAGGTTTTAGGCTGCATAAACATATACACACCCAATTAAACGGGTTATGCGAAATACCACTTAAGCAATATCCAGTTGCTACGCGTACTGTTAAATTGTTTTAGAAACTTCCACCGTGCTTACCCACTTACTTCACAGATCACTGGTATTGTCAGTAGCATTCACGACGCCGACCACGAGAGTTATCATAACTAACCACGTCGCATCTCCGTCCTCAGATAAGATACGTGAGGGCCCTATACCACCCGCATTGCGCGAACGTTCTACAGCTATTGCTTTCGTTTCTTCGCACATTGTGAGCGAAAAATACGACCTTTTCTCCCCCTTATGCAAGGTCAGTGAAATACCTGACACGGTCACTGACTATAATATAGAGAAGTGTTAATACAACAAAGTAAACGGGGAAAAAAAAGCAACCTAAAACCAATTTAAAAGAAAGAAAATTACTTTAAGCACAGCCAATGACGCCCACAGATGTTTTCAAAGAAGAACGGCCGATCTTTCGCGCTATCCCAGGACGTAGCACAAAGTCCCTAACACTCTGAGCGACGCAAAACGCCATGACGGGCGCAAACAAATGGAAAAGTTTTCGATACTATAGCTTCGCAATCTGCCCAAATCTAGAAACGAAGAGTTTAACGCAAACATTTACGTGTTTACGTTACTGGAGTACAAAATCACCTTTCTCCTAAACGTCCAAGTGAACTCTATCATCACTATATTTGTAAAAGCCGGCAGGCTTCAACGATAAAATCACGTGACAAAAACTAACCAACAAATCTTTAAAAGAAACGAGCGCCTTCAAGTCGATAATTTCGCAGAATAGGAGGAAAACAAGACGGAACTAAGCCTCACAAGAGCGAGACCATCTCTAATCAGGAAAGCCTCCGAGAGAAACGTTGGCGCAAGAACTGAGCTCGCAAGATGAACCGAAATTAAAAGAAAGAAAACAGCGTAGCCGACACTGATTACATTAACAAACATTTAATTACCTATTAGGCACTACACAATATTTGGACCTCAAGCGATTCACACACCGCTATTCATATTAGCTCGCAAAAAACAAACCTCTTTATCTGACAGAGCTACCGACGGCGCACTCTCAGCTGTCAATAAATTGTTGCCTTCTTTACCGGTGTACGACGTTCTGATTTTATACTTGCGGCTTCATTAATTTACAAAATGGGTGATTACTAATTTCTGAGGAATTAGTAAATATGCCCAATGAACCTCAAGAATATTACAAAAACGAGGACATATTTTAATGAAGTGACGAACGTGAATTGTGTTAAATTGCCACGTTTTACGCAGAATCAAGCTAAACTAAAAAAAAATATCAGTGAGCTTTTCTCCGCATCTGCCGGTTTTGCGGTGAGCTTTTCTCCGGTGAGCTTATCTCCGGTGAGCTTTTCTCCGGTGAGCTTTTCTCCGGTGAGCTTTTCTCCGCCGCCCAGATGAACCGAAGCTATGCGCCCAGAAACTGAGGGAGAGGAAAACACGAGAGAGGACGCCAGAAAGCCGAGCTCTTATTGGAACGATTAGTGGGTAGACCTAAAGCTATAGCAGCCTTTGTCTCCACTGCACTCGTCGAACGCGTTGGAACGCGGAACACTGGCGTCCGGCGTTTGGCTCTCGCATTCGTACGCGTCCGACGAATGCAGTGGAGACAAAGGCAGCTAGCTTTAGGCCTACCCACTAATCCTTCCAACCAGACCTCGGCGTCCCGCGCACTCTCGCCTCCTCTTCTCCCTCAGTGTTTCGGCGCATTCCAACAAGATGTCGAGAGCCCCATACACACACAAAGACGGGGTTCGCCCTAACAAAGACGTCCCAACACAGATCACAACAACGGCAAGACCAGCAACGACATGGTTATTATCACCAACAACAGGCCACGAAACGAAGCGATCAATAAATAAAAAAAGAAGCCTAAAAAAAAAGAGATGTCGGATTTATGTCTGGTCAAAAATAAAGGTACCCACCGAATGGTTGTTGAAAACCACACAAGAAAGTGGCACGGGAATTCACGTTGAGTCCTCGCAAACACGCATGCAGAAATGAAATTGGAAGCAAAAACAAAATATGCTTAAAAGCTTCATCCGTTACAACAACACCCGCTTTCAATTCTAGAGAACACGAAAGGTAAGAAAACAACCAGGGAAAGAATAAATTACTTCCCGAAAAGTTGCACGACACTGAGATGGATATAGAAACAAACGAAAAATCGAAGCGTTCGCGAAGTTACAAGCCCCGAGAGTTTAGGATCTACCTTATTACCTCCGGACTAAGATTCACCGTATTACCTCAGGATTAGGATTAACCTTATTACCTCAAGATTAGGATGCACCTTGTTACTTCACGTTCAGGGTTTGTCTTATCGCCGTCTTGAATACGATTAAAATAAATAATAAAGACTTTTTTGTGAGCCTTTTACATAAAACCGACGGCATACATTCGCGTGAAATACAAAATCAAGAATCAATTTAAATGGGAAACAACGTCGTCGGGAATTTGCATGTCGACTTGCAAGAACAGAAGCTTAGGGCGCAAACAAGATGGTGGTAGTTCAACACAAGCTTGTACGTAATCCGTTACAAGTGACGATATGACTTGTAATCCCTTACAATTATCAGCGATTTTGTAAGGGAATAATTATATAATTTGGAAAGTAATTGTAAAGTAATTTCGTTACTTTTTTACGCAAGGGAATGGTTGTAATCCGGTACATTTTTGTTTTCATTCGCGGAGGAAAACTGAAGGAACCTTAAATATTGCCAAAATATATTGTAATTTTTTTTATGTAAGGTAAGCTTTACCAGAATTACGCTCTCAGAAGTATTTACAAAACGTAAGGCCTGTATTCTTTAGATGCTCAAAGCCTTTCTTCCACGTCACTAAAAGCCTCAACTCAAATATATATACTTTTTTTTTTGCTTTGATTGTTTGCAAATTGTCACTTGTCAGCTTCCTCAACCCCAACGAAGTGGGAAGCAAACTGATACAAAGAACCGGACTCTCCATGCAAGCAATATTAGGCAAACATCCGAGTTCAAAGCGTTTCCTTCCAACAAAAAACAAATACCAAAAAAAGTCCAAGTTTCAGAGAGAAAAAAAAAAAAAAAAACTCTGGCTTTTGAATGATCGTGCATTGAAATGTCCGGGCACCGAAAGGTCCGTGCACCGAAATGTCCGCGCACCGAAAAGTCCCACACCGAAATGTCCGTGCACCGGTATGTCATGCACCGAAATGTCCGTGCACCGAAAAGTCCGTGCAATGAAAAGTCCGTGCAACGAAAAGACCGCACCGAAACGCCCTACACCGAAACATCCTACACCGAAATGTCCGGATCCCATATTTAAATAGTTATTCGCTTTATCATTTCATGCTAAGAAATTTACCAAAACTCAAAATTTGGAACGGCAGCAACTAATGCGTTACCGTTTTTTTTCTTTTCTTTTTTTTTTTCTTTTTTTGTTTGTGAACGGAACGGTACGATTTCCCGTAAAGACTTTCTCGATCAACCAAACCTGAACACGCCTAACGCTTCCATAATATATATATATATATATATGTGTATATGGGTCATCTCAAATCGTGCAGGCAAAAAGGGTCGAATTTTTAATTTTGCTGAAAAAAATATATGTTATGGCGCCGTTTCTAAAAACGCAGTCGCCACAAACCGCAAGTTCGTCGGAGGTTTTTGTTCTCGACTTATGAATTTTAAAAGAGGCCGCGGCGAAAATCAGTGTTTTTCACACCCGTCGTGGGTCGGATGTTTCGCTTGATCTCCCACCGTAGATTTTTAGTCCACATTATATTATCTTTTTTTAAAGCACTCTGTGGACACATTTAAAAGGCTCCAATACCATAAAATAATTTTAGGCGTTTTTCTTTTTTTCTGTCAAAATGTCAAATACGCCCCCTCGATCAATTGTTGGGGAACTTTGACAATTAATTACTGGCGATCTACTTGAGTTATATCGATATTTTTTATGTCCACGGAGAGCCCAAAACACGCTCTTTATATGTATTATAAAGTTACTCGGCGGTATAAGATATCCTTTGTGGTACGCTTACGTTAATGTTATGTGAAAGCCAAAAAGTACCATTTTTGAAATTGATTTTCTCAAAAAACCCATTTTTTATTTTTTTTATTTTTTGTTATAATGTAGATGTGATAGTTTTTTGCACGAAAATCAAGTCGAAAAGTGTATATTTTGTTTGTATGTTCTATATTTAAGCATCAATATCGTAAAGAAATGTGTTTTTACGGCTCGAAATGGATTTGCGAATTGCGCGTCTTCACAAACTTGTAAATATTTTTGCCTTTTCCAACCTTCCTACATAGCAATCAAATAAAGTAGTTCCACCCTGTTATATTTATTGATTATTTAAATTTTATTATAGGCGGCAAGCTACATCGGAGGAGTTCAAAAGAAAAAGCAACACTTCTTAACAGACCAGCAGGTGTCGTAAATTTTTAACGTGTAGGAGTCGGCAGACGTCGTATTCATTTGGGGCCTTCGTTGGCCTGCATGAACGTCCCGCCCTTTCGGAGCCAGCAGATAACCACGACCTTTCGCGCTCGTTGTGTTAGATGGGACGGCCCGTGACAAAAAAGCGATCAGCGCACCCTGTGTCACGAGGAGTGAAATAAATGGTACGAATGTGTCGTTGACGTGGCGAATAGTGACAGTCACCCAGGAGGAGTCAGTCCAAATATTGCACAAGGGGAAGCAAAGAAATCTTTGGCTGAAAGGATGAGGACACCATGGCCTTACAATATCGACGGTCAACAACTGTTCTGCCAGCCAAAACAACGCCGCGTGCGCGCTAAAACCGGCGGCGCGGGACACAAATCCCGCAGACGCAAACACGAAGATGGGCCGGTTTCGTTAGGGATGTGGGGAAATTCGAAACCAGCCATCCGTGCATGCGTGAAACGATACCGCTTGTTTGCCCTAGCTTCGAGCGCCCTATCCATACCTTGAAACGGCCGTGCTCTCCCTCCGGGGAGATCCGATAGCACCGAAGGGTTATCTATTAAACTTGAGGAAGAAAACGAGAAGGGACTGTTTAAGTTTAATTATCCCCACCAACCCGCTCGTTCTGTCCTTGTAAAGGGTTATCTCTTTTGGAAACAGCAAAGCCCGGAGACTGACATTAAAACGAGCGTGTTGGTAAATGTACTTGTGTTTGTATTCTGCCCGGAGACTAGTTGGGTCGAAGTCAGCCTCCTTGTCAACTATAACCGTTTGTGAAGAGTGGGCTTCTCCCGAGATGAAAAGTTAGCGCCGGCTGACGTGTTCTTTTGAAAAAGGGCAGGGGAAAGAGAAAGTTTGACTAACTGCAGAAACTACCTCGAAAGCTCCTCTCCCGATATGAAGCTTGAGGCATAGTCTCGGTTACCTTCTCGCGCATCGCTGCTCGAATCTATTCTTCACTTTGTTTCGCACAGCCACTGTTCCGCACAGCTGTCGTGGATGTGCGTAATAGAGTGAAGAACAGATTTGAGCATCATCTGGACACCGTCATCCTGCCAGGCTTCAGTGTCGTGGGACCGTCTCGTGTGTGTTTCTTCGCCCCGCTGAACTTTGTTTCTCGGGTGCAATTTTTTTCTGAATGTTTTTTTTTTTCAAAGTTTTCTTACTAACTGTTTGTTAGCACTGTTCAGTTGTTGGGTTTATTTCGTCAAGGCGTAGCGGCCTGGCGGTGATGTAGAGAGCGTGTTCGCACGCATTTGGTTGCGTCCCGTTTAGAGAATGCCCGGAGGTGTTGGTTTGTGTTCTTGCCATGTGCGGCTGAGTTTTCCCGTCTTTATTAAATTATTGATTTTTTTTTTTTTTTTTTTTTGCCTTTACGTGTTGTCGACTTCTTTGTCTGACTCTCCACCAGGCGTGGACCTAACGCCTTGCCACCGCTCTAAATACTTTATTTTTTTTTTAACGCAATTTTCGTTAAGATCGGAGTTGGGCAATTCAATTCCTATTTATTTGTTTTTATTTCCTAGCCCTCTCCGTGTGACACACACTCTGTGTGTTTCGGACCGTTTCTGCGGCATCACTTTTGTGTATTACGATAGGAAAAGACATTTTCTGGTGACCTGTGCGACGTGCGGTGAACAAGCCCCAGTGTTTGGTTTCGTAAAGAATTGTATATAATATATCGACGATGTGGTGACTTTCTTTGTATTAGTAATACGACAGCTAATAGCTAGTCGTGCTAGTTTACTGTGAAAGGTTTATAAATCGAAATAATAGAACGTCTGTGCCTTTTGGTTATTGAAAGTCTACTAGGCCTGCTGATTTAGTTAGATATGTATCTCGTAGTTCCCGCTCTTATCAAAACATAAATAAATATTCAATACCACAAAATCCGTTTATAATTGACAACAAAATGCAGAAGAAAAATCAAGAAAACTTTTTCACAATTCATAGAGACGCATGGGTCGCTATGTCTGACTTAGGTCTTGCAAAACAAAGACGTCCTTTTCCGATATTGAGACCTAAATATAAAACATACAAACAAAATATACACTTTCTCGACCTGATTTTCGTGTAGACAACTATCATATCTACATTTGAACAAAAAATAAAAAAAAAAAATAAAAAATGGTTTTTTTGAGAAAATCAATTTCAAAAATGGTACTTTTTGGTTTTCGCATAATATTAACGTAAACGTACTGCAAAGGATATTTCATACAGCCGAGTCATTTTATAATACATATAAAGAGCGTGTTTTGGGCTCTCCGTGGACATAAAAAATATCAATGTAACCCAAGTAGATCGCCAGTAATTAATTGTCAAAGTTCGTCAACAATTGACTGAGGGGGCGTTTTTGACATTTTGACAGATAAAAAACAAGAACGCCTAAAATTATTTTATGGTATTGGAGCCTTTTAAATGTGTCCACAGAGTGCTTGAAAAAAGATAATATAATGTGGACTGAAAATCCACGGCGGGAAATCAAGCGAAACATCCGACCCACGACGGGTGTGAAAAACACTGCTTTTCGCCGCGGCCCCTTTAAAAATGCATAAGTCGAGAACAAAAAATCCGACGAACTCGCGGTTTGTGGCGACTGCGTTTTTAGAAACGGCGCCATAACATATATTTTTTCCATCGAAAGTAAAATTTCGACCCTTTTTGCCTGCACGATTTGAGATGAAACCACCCATATATACATATATTATTGAAAAATCAACTACGCATCGCCGAACGCTCATTCTCCGCCAAACCAGACGTCAAAGTTTTAGCACTAACCATTACCTTATCTAAAAGTTATGTTTTATTCTTTTTTTTAATTTTTAATAGGCAAATGGCGGCCAACCAAGCTCTCTAATACACGAAGATCCATGGCGCCATCTACCGAAAACAAGCGAACTCGGCTAGGGTCGAGCATCGCAAAAACGCAGAGCGTACTTCCCCGCACCCGTACACTAAATCCGGAGAAGCACCAGATCTTAAATTGAAAAGACGTGCTTTACCGCTTCGCGTCGTCCGTCATGCGTTCGGCCCCTTTCTCACGATCGTTTATGGGTCTTTCAACTGATCGTAACGTTTCACATGAGCCACGCCGCCTTCCGCCCCAACGTGCTCGCATTCTATTCGACGGGCACAAGCGTGGCACGCAGAGAAGAGCCACTCTCACAGATTGGATTGTCCTCCTTCCACGTGACCGAGCAAACCACCATTCAAATCCCCTAATAACCCGAGCGAGCGTGCACGATGGTCTCCCCGCATCGGTCTGCTTCAAAAGTAGTTCCGCTAAACTCTATGTAAATTCAGGACGAGGCCCACATGATCGTACGACTACACGCGAATCTGGTTCTAAGAGATTTCAATCTCGTACTTTCATTCTTGTTCCGCTCTCCACGCCGAAACGATCGAGGACGGCGGTACAGAAATGTTTTATAGCGCGGCAACTCAAGCAACGTGACGTCAAGTACTTAAAAACACACACACCAAACACGCGATTTGCGAATGGGTATTCGCAACTACAATGGAATGTATTTCATTCTTTTATTACCCTGTTTCAAATTCCGGCCGCTAGGCCGCAATAGTTTTCGCTGCACACTCGTATAGGCGGTAAATCCTCCTTTCTCTGTCTTTCACGTTGGGTGGCGTCGCCTTCTATAGAGTTACGAATAGCATTCTTTAATGAAAGGGACCATCTGGAAGCCATCTCGTTTTTCCCACATACACTAATCGGACTCCGCCCCCACGTAAACACCCAAGACCGCTTTCTCCTTTTTCAGCATACCTTTATATCGCTATCTTCTGCTCAAGTGCACGCCTTGTCACTAGTGATGCTCGTAAAGCATTTGATTACGTCGGCCATGACCTCTTACTCTCCTCAGATCGAGAGACAAGATGCGGACACAAACTATACGCATACATCCTCAACTTCCTTTACTGTAGCTGATAAGACGTCCATATCAATCGCGCGCACACGCGGCACGCCACAAGGGCAGTGCTTTTCACTACCCTATTTAATCTCGGCATGGCCCAGCTGGCCCGTCGCCTCCAACCAATCCCCCATCTGTCAAGCATCTTCTACGCGGACGATCTCATCCTCTGGTGCAGCCACGGGTCACCTGGGGAAGTGGAGTCAACTCTGCAGCAAGGACTGGATATCATAAGTGAATACCTCGAACAAGGAGGCCTTCAACCTGCCCGAGACAAATGAGAACTGCTTGTTCTTGCACGTACCCAATATCAGCGCTCTGTTAATCAACACATATCTCTACACATCGGCGAAAACCCTATCCCGAGAGTCTCCTCAAGTAAAATTCTAGGCATACATTTAAAGGAGAGGACACACCATGCCAATGTCAATTCAGCCATAAACACATGCCACTACTGGGTTACTTATATGGTACGCAGAGCGGTCAAGAAGCAAGCGAATCTTTATATAAAAAAAAAAAAACACGCGAGCCAATTAGTTTATGCATTAGCTCTCAATAAGATTATCGCTTCCATACTATACTTTATACTCACAGAACAACAACTTAACAAACTCTCCTCAGCATTGAACACCCTATACAAGGCCTCCCTAAAGCTTTCTATCTCCACCTCCAACCAGAAACTCTACGACACAGGACTATTTCTCCCCCCCCCCCCCCCCCCCCCCACCTCTCCTCTGCACCTACATCGGGATCGACAAATAGCCCGCCTCTCGGGAACAGCGGAGGGTAGATGGATCCTGGAGCAGGCAGGACTTTCTCCCAATGCCCTCCCCTTAGATATACCTACCCAACCTCTAACCAAAAAACCTGCGCTTTGCCCCTGTTCCTTGCCACATGTCCCCGAACATAAACGAAGGACGCAGGAGGGCGCAAGCTAGACAATCCCAACCCATCCTTTCGCACACAAAACATAGCTTATTCTGATGCGTCAGCCTCCCAGACAGGAGCCACGGGAACTGCGGCATACACAATCTACACACCACAATCCCCCAAGTTCACACCAGCGGTCCATACAGCAGCGCCTCCAATGTCGTCGCACTAGAATTAATCCCCGTCATACCATACCATACAAGATGTTTTACAACTGCCTCGCACATCAGAATATACGATCTATACGGACTCCCAGGCTGCCATTCGCGCCTTGCAGCAGCGCGAAATTCCCCCAGATCTCCGAGCAGACCTTGAGGGGGCTCTACGCAGACTTCACCCATCCTCGGTCACCGTTCGCTGGGTCCCAGGTCATGCAAGGATTGCAGCTAATGAGCTGGTTCGTCAACTCGCCCGCGAAGTGCATTTCCGGACACCTGTGATCCCCTGGCCTAGCCCCCCGACAAGCGATGGGGCTTTCATCTACAAACACTCAATGAAATCTCGATCACTACAAACAGCTCAGTAACCCTCAGCAACGCCTACCTCGACCCCACCCTAACCTCGATGTCAGGCAAACCCACATTCTTAGGAAGATGCAGACAAATACCCTTCTAACTCCCGCTAGGCTCGACCCCTTTCGACGCCATTCCGATCCCTCCTGCACTAACTGTCCCTCCCTATACGCCAATCTAGAACATTGGCTTTTACTGTGCCCGGTTGCTGGATTTAAGCCATTCCTCCCTAACCCCTCTCCCCTTTCCACTTCCTGGAGTGCCTGGCTAGCGTCGGAGCAACTAGTAGGTCAAACGGCCTTGGTCTACCAAGCCATGGACATTTTGAACACTTAATTTGTGTCGCTTAATAAAGTGAATTCTCTATCTCTCTCAATCAATGCGTGAAGGCCCATACGCACAGTCACGTTTGAGAGCGTTGCAGTGCGTTTGACTGTATTGCGGCTGCGAGAAACTAGGACAACCCTGCTTCTTCTGTCGCGTGCAAAACTATTCCTTGAACTGGACCCCACGCTTCATACGAAGCACATATGGACCAGTAACTCGTTTTCGTTTCTCGACGCAACGCAGTGAAACACACTCAAACGCTCTCAAACGCAAAAAATGTGCGTAGGGGTCTTGAGTGTGCAGACATAGGAAGAAATGTTATAACATAATAGAATTACAAAATACGCCCCCCCCCCCCTTTCCCGAACACCCTACCCTTTCCTTAAAATAGACTTTACATATTCATCATGTAAATAAAATATATATCAAATTGAATTCTGTGTATCTAGGAGCTAAACAAAAGCAGGGCGTCCAGTTCGCCCCATCGAAGGAGTGAGGATAGATCTAGACCACTTGGGGATCTTCTGACGTCCAAACGAAACCTCGGTTACATATGGCACTTTCTCCGTAAACAACGGAGAAACTGCGGGCACGCCGGCAAGAATTCGAACCAACCAACTTGCGAGTAAAACACAACAGATTTTTTTTTTTTTTTCTTATTTCTCAAGGACAGGGCGAGCGGGTTGGTTACACGTTTCGCACACCTAGAAAAAAACATACGTATGTCGGTTTATGTTTTATATTCCTAAATGTGTGAAAAGATTTTCTTAGTGCGGCGAAATATATACACGAGAAAGTAGAAACAAATTTAGCCTCCCGAACGCATGGTATATACCCGGAAAACATATGCTCCGCTTCAGGTCATAGTGGGCGCTAGCGGACGCTACAAGCGATTCCAGTCAATTCAGCGCTCCGGATGCATCACGTGACTTTGCACTCTGCGCGTCGCCGCGTCCTTAACGAAGGCCACATGACACACACGCGGCATTGGATTCGCTTCAATGCACCGCAGCGCCCGCTGCGGTTCATCTTAAAGTGAAATGGAGTGTAAGGGCGCCTGCCTATTCCATAAACTCCCGACTGTTACGTTTCGTACCGGCAAAAACGATTAAATAAAAAAAATAGAAATTCGACAACAATGAGGTTGTTGTGAGGAAGCACATATATCGGGCCCTGTTTCTTACAATCTAAACGATCAAAATCAATTGAGAAACGGCCAAGGTGCATGCTCGCCAGAGTACGACAAATTGAGATATTAAAAGTAAGCAGAGACAACCCTCTAGAAATATGACTAGAACGCACGACAGTTTCAGATGTAGCAAACCTGGGAGCGTTGGATGCGGCTATAAAAAAGAAAGAGAGCTCGGCAACGCGTGTTTGATATGCAGTCAAGCTTAAGTTAAAGAAAACAAGAATGCGGCTCGTACAACTGGCGTGAAATTATGTCATTCCTCGGAAGTTGAAGTCAACATGGTTGCAGCAAGCAACGCGCCCTTGTGATTTCTTTTATGGATATTATTCGATAGAAAAAAAATTTATGCACAGATGCGCGCATTATAAATGAACACGCGTTATACAGGGAAAGCAACCTGCCATCGCAAAGGCACCAGCTCTGATAAAAAAAAAAAAAAGCAACCACTATGAACAGCAAAAGTAAATTATAGGCGCGCACGCACACACGCACGCACGCACGCACACACACACAGAGAGAGAAGGCGCGTCATGGTCAATCAGTAAAATAATTTTTTCCCTCGGTTTTTGAATTTCAAATTCAATATGCATTAGGGTCAGTTCAACCCTTCGGCTAATTTAGGGGCCAAGAAGGCAACTGGAAAAAAGGCAAAATGGATTAGGGAATAATTAGTTAGCTCATTAACTTTTTAAATGTCCATTTCGGGGATCATAATGTATTTGTATAACTGATCCTCGACCTCAGTGTGGTCTAGCCGTGACGTAAAATTCGGATTAAAAACTTCGCAGTGAACGCTACGAGGCTGGAAATGTCACACGTGTGGGCTTCAAACCGAAACTAAGCGAGCAAAGAGCGCCAGTGATGTCGACATCTCCACTCTCCGTTGGCTCCGCAAGCGAAGCCGGCTGCAATACCGCCCCTCATCGCCCCCTCACTTTCAGTTTCAAGATGCGTACAACGGTGACAGATGTCGCTCCGTTGCTTCCACTAGAAAACGTTAATTAAAATTTCACGGCTCAGCTAGACCATACACGGGTCCGCCCATACCGTCCAGCCTCCAAATACATTGTGTCCAAAAAACACGATTTCTCAATTCAATTCGTCCCAAGTTCTATTGATTCCATATTCGTGGGGAAGGAGAGAGTTAGGTCAAATGAAAAAAGTTCAAAAGTAAAAAAAAAAAAAATTGTTTTAAACAGGTAACAATCTTCTAGTTAATGAGCTAGCTAATTAGCACATTTCACCTCTTTTCAAGTGTCCGCCACGGCCACCAACTTAGCACCAGCGATAAAAGAACCTAACACATGTTTCACTTTTTTTTTCTTTGAAATCTTGACCCACTAAAAAGAAATATACCCCATAAAAGGCAAAACAAAACATTCAACTGATTAATATAAGCCAAAAGAAAAAGACATGGCTAGACAGTATAGATTTTCCCTATTGATTAAACCATCGACTCAGAAATTAAAAAAAAATGAACATCATGAGTAGGGAAAAAAAACAACACGGCGAAGAAACATTTCACGGTCCAATAATAAAATGACGGTCCTCACTCGCCAACGCATCTCAAAGGAATGTCAGACAAAGAACGAGCTGATACGGCGTCTAAAAGCCGTGTCTGTAAGTTCCAAAAGACACCAGATAATCTCCTGAACTCAATCTTAATCACGTCGCGTAACCTTAAAGGGGCATAAAATAAAATAAATATAAAGATCTAGTTAAAAGTAACGCAAGAAAAAAAAGAAAAAAATATTCGAGCCTTATTTTGTATTTAGAACAAAACACTTTACACTGATAAGGACGAAAGGAAACAAAAAAAAAAAAAAATACTTACAATTTACTTCTCGTTTAACTTCTTCACTGAGAAATTTATCAAGGACCTAACGTCGGCTGCTTGCGAAACATTTCCATAGTAATCGTCCAATTAAGACACCGGTTTCGCAATGCAATAGTTTGTCTGCTGAGTGGTCCCTTCAGGGCATTGATTTAACGAGCCCCCGCCCCCCTGGAGCAAAACGCTTTTCTCTTTCTTCTTCATCGTACACCCAATATGAAGGTTCTATGTCCTCTGCTCGCGCTACTAATATCTCAAAATGTCATTAAGAAAACACAGAAATGTCCCAAATTGTCGCGGCGTTGCGAAAGTCCTAACGCTGGGAGCGGTGACTCAATCAAAACAATCTCCAAAGAAATACAAAAAACGTTTAACGGGCATGTTGATCTTTATTCTTTCCTTATTTTTTTTTCCAAGATTTTTGAAGGTTATTCTTAGCACGCCGCGGTAAAGGCCTAGATTAAGGCTACTGAAGACTTACAGCGTGTAACAACAGAAACCCGCGATACACGGCACCTTATACATAATAATCCACCGTCAAAATGACCACCCTCCGTCGACGTTCGAAACCCTGACAAAAAAAGACTTGCTACTTCATAAAAAAAAAAAACCACTAAAGTTGGTGTTAGACCAACTTTAGTGACAAAGTAGCAAAGAAATAATAAATCTACAAATAGAAATGTCGCTGAATCCGGCAAAATCGCCGTAGATACGGTCTATTTCAATATGAGCGCAAGGACAGCTTCGTTATCTTTGACATCATAAATATTACTGCCTTTGAGACACGCATTTAAGCCTAGCCCCAATAGGAGAGCAAACATTGACTCATACGCACAACACGACAACGTACATTAAAAAAAAAGTACGTGTATTTACATATTTTCGGCGCCTAAACCGTCCTTACCTCCCAAAGATATTCGCTCGCCTGCGCACGTTCGTCGAGCTCAATGCAAGCCATATATGTATATATATGCGTACGTTATTCGCCATATGGCGCAACAACGTATAACACCAAGCGGGACAGAGTAGCCGCTTAGCATACCAAGTCAAAAAACACCACCACATTTTATCATCGTGTTCTCAGGAACGTTTCGAAGCGAAAGCTTCAGAAGCCAACGAGTGTTGGAGAGCAAAAAACCCGTCACATATTTCTGTTTTGCTAGGACCGCGTGTGCATTCTGCATTCGCAAGTGGACAAGTGCAACCGTTGGCTCAATGACGTCAAAGGGAAAGCACACCCCACCACGAGAACAACCGCGCACGATTGCGCGGGTGTCTCCAATGGACACCGATGGGGACTAGTGTGCCTCGACGTCAGAGTGTATTCAGCTGCACGATCGGGGTCACGTGGTGTCTGGGCCGCGTCGATCGTCGACAGGCGTCCCCCACTAAGGCCTTAAGGCTAGCCCACATGGCGCGTTTTTCAGTGCGTCTAGACGCGCGTCTCGGCTTGGCGCGCGCGCTAAGCAGGACGCGTGCGCCCAGTCAAACCACACGCAGCGCTACCGTGCAGCGCTTCGCGTCTGCGTTTCCGAAGCGTCTGCCCAACGTAGCCAGACGCGCTTAAGAAACAAAAGCAAACATTAAATAGAAATCGCGCGGTAAATGATGGCTACATGCCGTAATATTTAATTTTAGTAATAGTAAGCACTCATTTTTAATTACAGCAATCGCAATGAAGCTCAATTTCACTAATTTTCATTCTTTTTAGTGCGTACGCCTCATCCACGTTTCGATACGCCATTGGCATCCCCATCGCCCGCGCCAAAACATTTACAGCTGGCCGCTGGCCGCTACAGTGGTTACGTTGTAGCGGTTGTTGCCGGTAGTATTAGTTTTGTACCTTTGTCTCTCGGTGTCCTTGTATTCTTTACATTTGGCCTGCCAGAGTGCAGGACGCTTTTGTACTTCGCTAGGTCCTCTCTGTTCCGCTGAAGCAGCGTCAGCCTCTCCCGCGGAGCAGAGAGGATTCCCTGGACTTGTGTAAAAGGTATGATAAACTGATATCCGCGGGGGGAAGGACGTAACTACCCATGTTCGCCCTGCTGCTAGCGTTGGCAGGGCCTAAAAGCCGTTTTTATTGAAGGCCGCGAGCGTGCAAATTTTGTAAACTCCGCGCGCGCGGGTATGTGTGTGTGCGTGCGCGCGTGCGCTTTGATGGCACAGGGCTGCTACCCGTATTTGTGTGTATCTTTCTGTTTTGAGTGTTTTTATTTATTTTCCTTTCCCGTATCCCTTTCCCTACTTGGCGGCGGGCTAGCAGGCCCACCTGCGTAAGGGTCTCGACCTTTTTGCCTAGCCTCGCACGCTGCCGAGTGGGTATCGCAATATGTGCAAATAAAAAGTATTATTATTATAATTATTATCGCCTTCGTCGCGAGGTCTGTGGCGAAAACTACAGTCCTACAGTGGAGAAAATTCAAACGCTCCTTGCAACTAGTGAACACGGCGGTTCATTGGTTGTTGCCTTCTGGACGCAGCGCGAGACGCGACGCGTGGACGCAAAATATCTGGCTCTTCCAGATACGCCGGGATGCGCCAAAAAACGCTGCGTTTCGTCCCGGCGCCGAAAGTGACGTCAAAGCGCAGGCGCAGACGCGACGCAGACGCGGAGAAAAGCGCACCATGTGGGCTAGCCTTTAGTCTCCACCACTCCGCCCGTGTTCCTCCGCGCCACGCGACGACGAAACGCATGCGCGCTTGCGACCAATCTGCACAAGAGGCGTCCCATTCCACTGCAAACGTTCTCTATAATGCGAATCGCTCCCTCTGTTACATCTAGGCTCCCGAATGGGGACTCCTCGGTCACGCGTAACTCGATCGAGACTCCGCTGGGACAGTGGTGGGAGCACCGCAACACGGCGGTCGGATCGCCCGCATATCGGGTGTCGCGGAGATCGAAGACGATGGAACAACTGCCTTCTTCCATCGCACTTTTTTTTTTCTTATTTACACGTTTGACATAGGGAAGATAAATTCAGGGACTCGATAATATTGGGACCCCGGAAAGAAGACCTGCGCGGGCTAGCTCCTGCCAGGGTGGTATCAGATTTCGGGCAGAGTTCGGCAGAAGCCTTGGATCCTAGAGCCGCGTGGCGAAACACTACCACTACGCCTTACGACAAAGTAAGACACTGAAACTGCCAGACGATAATGTGTTCTAATAATAATAACAATAATACTACTACTACTACTAATAATAATAATAAGCCGTTATTTCAGTGTCAGCGCACGAAAAACGATGATACGCGGCATGTGGATGCATAGATCATAGGGAATGCTTCAAATAAACAATCGAGAAGGACGTATTCTCTCTGAAGACGCTTTCTGGGGCGTATAGGAAACGCATGCAGAAACCGGCATGAAGGCGCGCCCACACACACACACACAGGGGAAGCTGGGGAAGCAACCACAAGGCAACGATAAAATAATAAAAAAAAAAAAAACAAGCAAAAAAAAAATTTTTTTTTTTTTGCAAATAGTGAGTTTGGGTATTAGAATATTAAAATATTTTACAAAATTTAATATTCATATTTCATGTATAAAAATAAGAAAGACCGGTTACGATCGCGAAAGCGATCAAATACGCACTTAAAGAATTTGTGGCAACCCAGAACGGCATAAATCTGATCCTGTTTAGTGTGCACGGTTCTTCAAATTGTCACGACGTCGCCCGCGATCACATTTATTTTGAGAAGTAGACATGTAGTCGTTTTCTTTCCATTGCATTATTTTCACATTCAATTTCTCACAAAAAGCTTAATACAAAACAAAACAAAATCTGCCGCGAAAGAGTGTCGCTACACGTCTACGGTAATATTCCAACGCGTTTTTATTCCAACGCGTCCCATCACAATACAATTCGGCCTGAACGTGCTCAAGAATACGTAGGCTGCAACTATATAGTTTTGAATTTCTTTTGTTGTTGTTGTTGTTGCTTATAAAAAAAAAAAACATGAAAAAACTATTGTGAACCACTTGAAAAGGACTATTTCTTCGATTTTCAATTATTGGAAGAGTAAAAGAGGTCTAGCTTGCACTACTTTTGTTGCTCATTGCACTCAGTAGCTTAAAGAGAGCGAATTAGCATATTTTACTCCGCTCTTCTAAGTGTGTTGTCACGCCCCACGTGAGCGCAAAAACAATTTTCTAGCATGTGCGTTGCATCCAGGAAACGACAACAAAACAGCTGTGTTAAAGCTGACATCAGATTTATAAAAAGAACACGAAGCACCATAAACAGCGAAAATTTCATTTCATTCATTTATTGTAAATGATAAAAAAAAAATGTTTTCCCCTTATGCATGTCTCTTTAAGGAAACGTTTCTTTTGTCGAGAAAAAAGGCGTAACCGGCAACACGAGAAATATTCGAGTGTCGTCAACGTCAAGAGAAGGATGCTCATTTGCCATTCTAAAACACAGATTTTGAGAGTGGGAATATTTAAATAAAAAAAAAAGGTTCCTTTGTCTGCATTCCAAGACAGAACATAAAGCCTCACACCGTCCTGTACCTAAACACCATTTGTCTTCCACCCGACGCCGGCCGGGGAAATGTCTTTCAAGAGCCGCGTCGAAAGCAGCGTCTTTCGAAAGGCTTGCGTAGAAGCAAACAAAGCCTTCCCTCGATAAAGCAATGCCGACAGCCTCGCCTTCATCCTACAATGCAATCGACAAAAACGGGTGAGACGCGAACTAACTAGGTAATGGAGCACTCAATTACACCGCGCATTCAATACAAGATCCCGCAAGAAAGAAACAAAAAAAGCCCATACAGCCTCGTGAGCAAGAGAAAAGAGAACGCGAGTGCCCTCCCTAGAACACGTCGTCGCTATCATTAGCCCGTCTTGCTTTTCTCGTTAATGGACTTAATTTGCAGTCAAATTACAGCTCGGTGTCGTAAGCTACCTTAATTCTCTACCTGCTTAGTGCACTAATTGATGCCATGCAAGCGGGATCCGGTCAACTCGTCGACGGCCAACTCGTGACGGCCCAGTCATGAAATAGGGCAATTTGTATTAGGGCAATTCGTCGAAGGACAACTTGTCGAAAGGAGAAATTGGTCGAAGGGCGATTCGTCGAATGGGTTGAATGACGGTCCAAGGTAAAAGATCGTGTTCTTTTTTTATCTTTTGGCCTCTATTTTTATTTGTGTTTGGACTATGGACAGCGCCTTAGATAAGTTACAAGATTGAAAGAAAAATTACAAGAGGGCAAAGACAGGAGAGAACTTTTAGACAAGTTCAAAAATGTGTCACCTCAGGATCGTCCCTCTGCTACCTTTCTTTCTTACTTATTTTGTAATGAGCCACCGCAGACTGTAACCGCGAATGGCGTGAACGGGTGGGCAAGGTGGGTCGATGATTTTATGATGAGCCGCCGCAGACTGTCGTCGCGAAGCGGCGTCAACTGACGGGCCGGGTAGGTTAATTAACACGCTCCCCAGTGATACATGAGTGACGTAGTGATTGTGCACCATTGCACCGTGAAAGTGGCGAAAGCGGCAAGTTGTTGCCTTAAACAAGAGAGAGGAGACTGGAGGTCAGTTTTTTTTTTAAGGAGAGCGCCTATTGTACACATTTTTTTTACGAAAGAGTTACACATAAAAGGCAGAACATGGATTATTATAAAGCAGTATTTGCTTTAAAATTTAAGGGAAAAAAATAATGTATTCGGCTTTAAAAAACGGCGACCAGTTGGCCTCTCCGACGAGTTTGCCTTCGACGAGTTTCCCTATGACGAATGGGCCTATTCGACGAATGCGCCGCCGACGAGTTGGCCGTCGACGAGTTGGCTTTCGACGAGTTGGCCTAGACCCGATGCAAGCTGTCTCTATACGCGAACGTTTGCCCGAGGCGTCGCTTGAATAATATAGTTTTCGCAGTGGCAGCGCTATTCAAAAACATTACAGCCCCGCATTGAAAATTCTCAGTTATTCGAAATTAGAAAATAAAAACAATGAGCGGCCTTTTCTATAGAAAAAATAAACGCCCATTTTGAACGCTGTATGTAAGCACATCGTCTCAATCCTTCATTTAAAGTATTGGCACTACTAAGTTCGTCTTGTTCGGGATGTATACGCTATTAATCGGTTAATGAATTCATTTATTTTATACGCAATATCGCAAATAGCTCGCAGCCTCTTTAGTAAGACAACGGAGCGATTAAATTACAATGCTGCGCAGGGCCGCTAAGTTTACAGTGGCGGTGCAAGTGGTGTTCCTTCTTTCCGTGACCACAATGGCCTGTCCTTCACTTCTGTAACTTGTACGCTAAGGGTCGAGAAAATTAACGACCTCACTTACACTGCCAAAGTTTATATCAAAGTTTATATTAAACAAAGCGACGACGGAAGCTATCCGGAAGCTATCAAGAATGCGCGAAAACGAGCATGGAGCTAAGCAGATGTTCTTTCTAAAGTTACACTCATCAGCCAAAAGACTACGACCACCCACCTAGTACCGTGCTGGATTGGCCTTTGGCGAGCAAAACAGTCACAAGGATCTTCTGCTGCAGAGTCCTCTATCCAACGAAGTACAATAAACTGTGTGCTCACGAACAAAAAGTTAGACCGCAAACTAGTTGGCGATGATTGAACGTAATTTAAAACAAAACCTCGAGACTAAGAAAAAGAAAACCGAAGGACGAAAACAACACACTAAGTTTCAATGAGAGACCATGGTGCGTTGTGTTCGTCCTTCGTTTTTCCCCAGTCTCGGGGTTTTGTTTTAAATTTTGCGCTCAGAAGCACTTGTACTTTGACCTGCATTGTACCTAGCCGTCAGTTCAGCCACAGGTAGTCACCCATTTTCGCGTCACCCAGCGGGAAAGCCTCCAACGTCCATAATTCTTCGATAAGGCGTGGACGTGCAACACCTAGGCGTCTACTTTACCAAATTCACCGTCTTTCTTCCTCTTTTGATGGTTACTAACGACGGCATCTCGCGAAAACCTGACGAGCGTTTCACTTTGCGAGTCACTCGACCCGAGTCGTAGGATCAACACGATCTACCCTTGGTCAGAGTCGCCTAAATCAGCAGCATTTTCCAATACGTGCACACGCAGTTGGCAAAATAGTTCCTCCGTATCCCCGGCACCAGCAGGTGTTAAGTGACGCGGGGGTGGCGCGTCAACTAAGCACGCTCATTTACACAATATAGGGGTTGTCTCGTAACGTTTGGGCTTATCAGTGTATGTGTCGATTTCGCTCTCCATTCTCAACATACCTCCGTCTAAATCTTGGTCTACCCTCCTAATCAGTTCAAGAAAAAAAAAATTCGGCAGAGACATTTAAAATTGTTTACGTGCAGGAATGCTTTTGCATTCCTACAAGCATCGCGCCACGTCTTCCTTTCGCACACGGCGCTCCGGCGGTGACATCACGCTCCCCCACTGTGCAGGCGCGGCGAACCCCCCAGGCTTCACGACGGCTTCCGTGACGAAGCAATGCGTTGCTGTGCTCTGGTTTGTGTTTCATTGGGATTGGGAATTTAGGTGCCGTTTCGCCCAGCCAATGGGAATTTAGGCACCGTTTCGCTCAGCCAATGGGAATTTCAGTGCCGTTTTTCGCTGCTACAGAAAACGCCGGCTTCGCTCCATAAAACAATTAATGCTTTCGCAATTGAAAAACAAAAAAGATGTCAGGCACTGACTACCGAATCATGGCTCTGCTGATCTTCCCATACTACTACTACTACACTGTTAGCACAAATAACACGCCCAGACGTGTAAACCGTTGTCCCATAGCGGACACGTCGAAACGTGTTCGTTTTACACGAGGCCATCTGTGTTTTTCGTCTACACATGAGGTGCTGTGTAAACTTAACACGCTACACCGTGTCTGCCTTCCGCAAAACCGTTTCGAGCGTGTTCCTTATGAAACATGGCGGCCAGCGGCCGAGAACAGGCGAGAGACGAGCCCAGCGAGCCGCGCGCCTTTCAGCCGAATTGAAAGCACACAGGGCGCGTTAGTTCTCGTTCGATGTCTTTTATACACAGTAAAGTCTCCAAGCGGCGGACGTAGCTACTTGCAAAGGTACGTACGTGCGTTGTCGGCGGTCGGCGGCGTCGGTAGCTTCAACGAGCCGCTAGACAAAAAAAAAAAAAAAACAACGAATGCCGAACTCACATGGATAAATAACTTGAGCAAACTATTTAGAATCGGGCGGTAACTTGCGCCACCTATCGAGATTTCTAGCAGCCTGTTTTTAAAAAAAGAAGACGAGTCTGTTAACACTGCGAACGACCACGACTACACAGTAACCCTACATACAACGCAGGCAACACAGCACACAGCTACACAGGACCGACATGTACAGAAACACAACAACCGACACTACGCCCGACACTTCCTACTCGATATCAATTTCTCCCCGCGGCGCATATAAGCTTGACATGTGCGGGTGAGCTCTTTGGTCGCTGACCATTACAGATTTATAGAAGAATACACAAAACAAGGCGCAATGGACAGCCGTGTGTTAGAACTGTTTGCATTTAAAAAGTATGGAGGCAAAATCTATAATGTTAGTCTGTTGCAATAAATAACGATATGTTAACAATAAATCTTAAACCGGTCAAGAAAAAGTTCAAATTTTGTTATTTTCTTGCTTGACCAGTGTTATGAGCAGTCCGACTAGCTTGAATCAGATAGGAAAACAAATTACTGGGATTTTGTCATTACGTATACAATTAATAATAAATGAAAATGATCCTTGCGCAAAGCATTTTTTATATATTTTTGTGAAGGACATCCGGACACCCGCCCAACACTTCACTTCCGCTAGTTGCAGCAGTTGCAGTGGTTGCAGTACGGGAGCAGACGCCTTCACTTTTGGGGCGTTTTGATGCAGTTTGTTGTCGTATGTCGTGTCGGTGTCGAGAAGAGCGGTGGGGCTTGGGAGTTTGTGACCGGTGTTATTCGTGAACACTGGTGTGGGGCGCTGATGCGTCTTTTTTTTATACTGCCACCACCCCGAACTTTGAAGATACACGGGCCCGTAGCAGTGCATTGTGCTGAATCGCGAGCTCCTTCTCTGTTGACGTCGCTTTCCTGGTACCACTCGTGGATACTGCAAGCGTTTAAACAGTGTGCACCGTCTCGCCTACATCCCCGGTGACGTACTCGACCTGTTGAAACTTATTGCTTCCGTCATTTTAGAGTACGTAAGGCAGTTATCTCGTTGGTCTGGTTACGGCTATAAAAGCAAGGCAAAACGCTCGTAGTTCCCGCCCTCAGTACACGTTGGACATCTTCCACACTTTGACACCGGATAACTGAATGAACGAGGATTTACGTTCACTTCCGAGGTTACTCTCGCCGCTTCCTCACCGTTGAGCAGCAGGATGAGCTGGCGACAAGCCGCGGATGAAAGGCTTGAGCATCAACAGCCCAAGTGCACTCGGTGCCGATGCGGGCGACGCGGGTTTCTGTCAACCGGGAGGCCAGCACAAACCGTGACCGTTCCAGCTCTTCGTCATGACACGGTGTTGCAGAGTGCAGGGTAAAATACACCTACACGGATCACCGAAGCAAACGCACTGCTATCTTAAATCTTGGCTTGTGATTGCGCCTTTGTAGTAGATCATCTTATTCGTTTTGCTGGAGAGACGCAAACGACGGGCATAACAAAATCGCTTGCATATTCCGCATATCTCATAAAAGCATTTACCCTGTCACCTTGCGAAAAGCGCGAAACACACGGAGTCCGCACCGTCCTAAGCATCCCGTTTTTTACCTCCTTTAGAGCAGTTTGTACCTGCTAGTAGATATGCCTACTGAAACTGAAACAGGGCAGTGCCAGAGAGAAAGAGACAAAGTTGAGAAAGCTTGCTCGCTCTCTAATTTCTCAACTCTCAAGTGATTGTACCATAATAAATGCACCAACGTGTCTTCCAAAATAAAGAAAGAGCACTACGTTCACAACATAAAAAATGGTCTCAGTACATACATCTGTGGGCAGGTAGGAAACCTTGCCCTAATTTATTCATGCCGCATAATTGGCGCAACAAACTCGTTGCAGGACCGAATCATCTACTCGAGCGGTGTGCGTCGCTATGCAAACGCAGTCCAACACGAAGCATAAAAAACGGCAGATTTAAGACAACAATCCAGAGTCCATTATTCAATTAAAACAACATAATTTTGTTGAAAACGCCCGCTGCTTCTTACTCACGGTATGCGTCGGGATACTTCCACAGTTTGAAACGGAAAGAAGGAAGATTTACTTTTACAAACGCTCGCTGCGTCCTCCCGGACCAGCTGGACCGGATCAGCTGACGACGACGGGACTGTACCCGTTGAACCTCCACCACGGAACAAACAATTTGCGCTCCGTGTTAAAAGCGTGGTTCAAACAGACCCGGAATACAAAGCACCGCACCACACACGACGAATGTTTCAGCTCTTTTTCGCATCGCCGGGTTGCACCAAACAGAACGAGATCGCCGAAGTCAACGCCGCGCTGTCGTGTCCCTTGGCGTGTGGTTGCGAACTCGTGGACCCTGTGACTCCCTTCGCTTTCAAAGCACACACGACGATTACGAATGCTACTTCCCGTCTTCCAGGAACGTCACAGGGGCACTTCTCCGGTCACGTCTTCACTATGTGCTCGCAAACTCCGAAGCTCTATGCGAAGCTTCTCGCGTCCCGTCAAACCAAAACAGTAGCGGCGCCATGCGTACTTGCCAGATTTTCTCCGGTCAAACAAAAAACAACGAAAGCCAACCTGGCCGACCGGCGCTTGCTTCCAGCGCACATCGGCGTTGCGCTTGCGCCGTGGCCAGATCGCTTGCAGTTGAAAGTTGAAGCAAAAACGAAACCAACTGCAGTGTCACGTGTTCACATCGAGGACACGCTTTTTATATCCATTTTACCTGTTTGGAACGAATAACTAGACCCATGACTTTATTTGTGGTGTCTAAAAAACTGTTATCAGGACCCCTAAACTAAATACAAACATGGGCGACATGAGGGAAGCCGCATAGCCATCTACCAGAAGATGGCGGCGAGCACGATGAGCGCGGGTTTCGCCAACGTCCTGCGACATGGCGCAATTGCTTTTGGTGCATATCTTTCTCCGAGACATGTTTCTTTCCGCGGCATTTGTCTCGACGGTCCTTTCTAAGTGTTTCCCCAAGCATTCCGGTGCTTCGATAGCCGGCAATGCCGCGGTCGTCGCCAGGGGCGATGCGTGTTATCGAGGTCGGCTACACGGTTATGCGTGTATTACCGAACCAAAACACGTTTTTTACAACCTCGCATGATTTCTGAACGAATTATCCGTTACTCATCGTGTAAATTTATGGTAATTTGTGTAAATAGCGTGTTTTTCACCCCAAATATTCGCCAAATACACGGGACTTGCTAACAGTGTACTACTAAGCGTTGTTATGTATGAAGAAAATAAAAAGGGGGGGGGGGGGGGAAGGAGAGGGCCAATTGTGGATGCGCACCGGATCTTCCCATAGCATCGCATACTAGCATCACACTTCTCGCTTTGTGATTGGTTCTTCCTCGTTCTTATCGGCTGATGTCGCAACCTCATTGGCTGCGGAGCGATAATGAGATGGTCGATAGATTCCGCAACCTGCCTTTCTCAAGGCTCCATAGTCGGTGAAACCCAAAAAGGTAGGGAGAGGAAAATGAAGGTGGGAGAGAAGGAAATGGACGCAACGCTTGCGAGGGGAGAAGGAAAGCCCCCTCCTCGCCAGCATTGCGTCCGCTTCCTTCTCTCCCACCTTCCTTTCCCTCGCCCTACCTTCTTAACCTGCAATATACTATAGCACGTTCTCAAAATTCTTCGATTTCGACATAAAGTTCTTCAAATATAGGTCGCTAATGAGGCGACTTGTTAAGATCGTGCACCTTTGTCGCTACAGAAGATCCGTTCATTAACTACGCAAGACTAACGAGCGAACCACGACCGATGCACTGACGAAACTAAAAGCAAACTGTGAGTATATATGAAAAGACACAGGACCACCGGGCGATGCACTTCGAAGGTGACCTTTATAGCTCTCAGTATTTGGTAAGAACACATAGCCTAATCAAGCGATAGCACACACGGAGCTTGGTCGAAATAACTCAGTATTACTGGCACGACAGCGACAGAGCTGATATGCAGCGGCTCAGCGAGATAATGTGAATTTAGATGAGAATAACCTATATCCAATCGTAATCATTTGTAAAATTTAAGTATTTACATAGACAACAAAATAAACCCACAGTGGAAGAACGCAACGTTGGACATTCACCCTGAACTAGACCGCTAAACATAGACGGAAACTTCACAGCTGTACAGATGATTATGCCGTCTGCTTCCATGTTGACGTCTGCCTGGTAGCGACAGTGGCGCCAGCTAGGAGACAGAAAGAAAACAAAGGTATTTCGTGTGTTCTGGTGCAGCATTTGATGTTCGGTGGTCCGACGGCTTTCTCTCCTAAGCAAAATCAGTTTTTCACTTCTCTGTATTTTTACTCTGGTAACCGGAACTTTGGAACTTTAGTAAAAAAAAAACCACCCATTAGCCCTAAATTCTGTCGGGGTCGTAGCTTTCGGCAAAACCTAGTTTATTTTTACGGCACAAAAAAAAATACTTTTTTTTTTTGCCTGTCACTTTCTAGATAAAAGAGAACAATCTGTTTTTTCTGTTACTTCTGCTCTTCAAAAAAAAAAAAAAAACCAGTCTCAGGGTAAACGACGAAATGGTATCCACATCGCTGAGAAAATCGCCAACAGCAACATTTACGGTCCAACTAGGTGACCGCAGCACCCTTCGCCTTAAAATAAAACTGAAACAAAAAATGACAGTTTTGTCGACTAGATTCCTTTTTGAAACGAAAACATCCACCGTCTGAGTCTAAGTTGGCCAAACTCCGCCTGATAATAGAAAAGCGTTCTTCCCGAACAAAAAAATAAATGAAAAAAAAATACGCTCTAAAAACGCTTGTTTTGTTTCTGCTTTGACGGTAACCTCCAACTTCCCTTCAAAATGGAGATAGTGGCGCCGAACTAAAGGCTTTTCTTTGTACATTTCCTATCAAATTCCTCAAAAAGGTCACATTTCCAAACTTATCGGAACAGTCAGCGCAACACGCCAGACCTGTTAAAAAAAAAAAGTCACCCCCACCGAAGATTGCAGTCTCCAACTTCCAACTTAAAAGTACGGGAGAAAACGGAAACCTTCGAGTAAGTTAACAAAGCCAAAAATAAAAACCTAACCCATTTATCGTCGACAAACGCGTGAACCGATGAGAATATATCTTTTCAACACCAAAAAGGTTTTCCTCCATTTTTTTTTTTTTTACTCCCAATGTAAGTTAATATATTCCCTGTCGCAGAGTTCCACAGGAACACGAAACGACGTTCAACATTCTTGTGTCACCCCTCACGCGCGTGCGCTTTTATTTAATTATTTGCGTGGCGATAGGCGACACCAGCGACAATCAACCGTAAATAAAAAAAAAATCACTAAATTAAGTTTTAAAAAAAAGTGGACTGGATGGCAGATCGATTGCGCGGCACACCTTCCAGGAGGAAAGACAAACTGTCACTGGCGGCTTCTTTCGCTGGTCGCATACGACCGGGAATCAACCTCGAAATAAAATCCGCCCCGGCACCGTAACCGCCGCCTCTATAGGGAAGACTAGGACCACTGGGGCTTGGCGTTTCGCCGCTTTCGATCCTCCCTCCGAGTCCCAAAAGGACAACGCCGATTCATCACGATAAAGCGACGGGACAGAATGGATAGGGCGAACGGGCGAACGGACGGCATAACCCTAATCGAAACGTATTAACGAATACAAATACCCGAATGGGACAAAAAAAAAAAAAAAGCGTCACGTACGGGATACGTTAAAAGGCAGCCGTCGAAAAGAAACGGCTTTCTGTTTCAACTGGCACGGGCGTGCTGCACGCACGCCATGCGTTTGACAGATGCGATCAATTACGATAATAGGCCGACACGTTGGATTAATCACGCTCTAATAAGCAACTCCTGGTTGCCTTCGCTCGGCGGGCTTCCGACAAACGCAACAAAGAAAGGGATGGGTCTAAAGTTCCCAGTTTTTCGCGATGCGAAGGTCTTTAAATCGATAGCGTCAGCTTAACTGCAACGCATTTGTCCAAAGCGTCCTGTTATTTTTGGTGATGGTGCCTAAACCACGTCATTTGACCTTTTCGCTCGACTGTCTGGCTTCCGGCACGGATCATCAATCGTGACAACCTCGGTAATTATACGTGTAAGCCCGTAACTTTAGATATCATTTTCCTTGGAGACACGGGAATGAGGGCCAATATTTCTTGCGACGAAATAGATTTGGATACCCTAAATATAATTTAGAGTAGAAACAAGATGGCGTGCAACCAAGCTTTTTAGAAGGATTAGATTAAAACAACAAAAGTGGGCACGGCCTAACTCGACAATTCAGTAGTGTGTTTCAAGTTAAATTCTACGTAAAATGTGATTGTTGTTTTTGTGTGTTTTGTTTCTTCTTACAAAGTTGGTATCAAAGGACTAAATGGTATTATTAACAAACAAGCCAAAAAAATGTCCACCTGTTATCTGAAAATCGTGTACACCATTCCTCCACTTTAGCTACAACGATCGAAGAAGGGCGATGCACGCAATACATTGAGTTCCATTTACGTGCGAAGGGCTGTAGAAACATCTAAGAAAAGCTTCCGAAAAGTACACGAGGACTAGAATGTGGACGATACAGCGCCCCCGTGTCGCCCAGTTCCTTGTCCCTGTGCATTTTTTTTTTTTCGTCTTTCTAGATGATCGTGAGCCAACCGGTCCAAATTGACGTACTGATGCTGCAGGAACTCCCAGTTCAATTTATTGAACATCGTCTTCGTCTAGAACTAGCGAGTGAATTTTCACTCATAAGAAGGACCTTCTGGCCGTCAACATCATCATCAGAGAGAAAGTAGAGGGATGGTAGGTTACCTTGCGCACCGTCTCGTCGACCAGGCCGCCGATGACGTAAACTTTGGAAGCGTCCAGCGGAGTTCCCGGCAGGCTCTCTGGAGCGTCGGGACTCAGGTACACCAGGGAGTCACGCGAAAACAACTCCGCGTGATTCTCAGACGTCATCTCCACCTTGGGTAAGAGACAACAACAAAAAGTAATTAATATCGCAAGCCGTAAAACCTATAACAATCGACTAACAAGTAGACCGTGATGCCGTACGTTGAGTTGATGTCGTGAAGTTTCACAAATCCAAAAGAAAACATTCGTCGGAAAATAAAAGCGCAATACATACTTATAAAACAAATGAAGACCCCGGAATACACCGTTCCAATGCTTCCAAAGTCACAAACCATCCTGCGATCGTAACAGCCCAGCAAGAGCACTTTCCTCGTGGGTGGGGCCAGCTGAAAATGAAAAACACACAGAGAAAAAAAAAATTCGCACCGCTGGACTAGCAACATTTAATGAAGGTTGTGCAACGTAAACATCGTGGGGCGACATAAAAATCATCTCGCCCGTGAACTACTCGAAACTCTAGCCATCGAAGAAAAATCCGAGGACTGGTTAGTGCTCCTTCCGTTGCACTACACAACTCGGAGGAGATTTTCCTGCGGACTGATACGAGTTCCAGGCAAAGATATACAAGAAGAGGAAGATCGCTTAAAGAGGATAGAATAAAAGGGATGAGAACATTCCGACAGCAAAAATGTCAAAGCGTTAAAGGAAAAGAAATTCCGAATTAAATGTAAAGAAAAAGAAAACCTAAATCAAGTGTAGATAATTTTAAAAAAAATAAGTTAGTGTAAAGAAAAAGAAAACCGAAATCAAGGATTAGCAGAAAAGGAAAAAGAAGCGTTATTAAATGTTGCTATTCCAGCCGTGCGAATGTTATAATTGTTCTCTGTGAGTTTTTCATGTTCAGCTGGCCCCATTCACAAGCAGTGAACCAACTTGCTCAACTAAAGCCCGTAACATCTGCCTCGCTTCCAACAATGGCACCGGCAGCCTATTTCCGGAATGGTTAATTTCAGCATGGCGCCCTGATATTTGTGGATTTGAGTTCCAAATAAATTAAGTCTACACTGTTGGCTAGCTCTGTTTTTGGGAGAACTTGGGGATAAGGGCGGCATGGGGTTAATAACCAACTTCTTTAGTTGCGACAACAACATACCTGAACGCCAAAACAACACGCTTACGCAAAAATCTGGTCTCAGTCCGTCACTGCACACAAATAATACACTAATCCAGAGTCTTATACGATCCCAAGACATTCCATCCGGTCACAAGCATCAACACAGCGAACTCCGCCGCCAGGGAAGCCAGGAGGCGTTGGGGAAGGCTTCAGAAGGTGATCAACCGAAAGAGAGCTCTCTATAGATCTTGCGATTGATTCGTGCCAATATTTCTTTACAAAACCGAACTTCGGCTATGAATCGGTTTGCTCTCCAGAGACAGACAGTGAAATCACCAAGTAAATAAATCAAGGAACTCCAAAAGTACGAACATAATTTGCGAAACGCGCGGTAGCGTCACGCACTTAATTTATTCTGTATTTACACAACTAGCCACTTGGAATAACAGACAGATATAAACATCACTGCTGAGGGCAGACACAGACAGAAAAAGAACTTTCATGTGACAAAGAACTTTATTGATTACTAAGGGCAGCTTTTTTTTAATGAAATAACAACAAAAAAGCTTTCCTACAATAAAAAAACATTTTGTTGACAAACCATTTGTTTTGTGGCGTCATCTCTTTACAAATTAGATGCAAAAGAGTTACGAACATTCAGTCAGACAAGCCTTCGAGATAAAAAAAAAAAACAAAAAAACACAAAAAAACGTTCGTAAATCGCATTAACGAGGAGCGAAAATATGCTGGCGACCCGGTTAGGAAACATTGCAATCTAAACACTGAGACAAGGAGAAATAAAATGACGAAAAAGACGACAAAATCTCGTCCTGTATTGTATTTTCTCCTTGTCTCAGGGTTTAGATTATGATATGAGGTCACTAACGACCCTTTCGCAGCGCTCCAGGCAGACTTAGGCGGGTAATCGATTACTTTTCGAAGTAATTTCGTAATCCTTTGAATTCATTTATTAGCGCGTAATCCCATGAGTAATCTAAAATCTAATTACAATTGGAAGCCCTAGAATGACCTCCTTTCTATGGCGCCCTTTGTTTCTACAAGTTTCCCACCAAAGAATCCTGGAACCAAGTCTCCGAGAAGAGAAAGGCTCATCAAAATGGGTGGATTAAGAAGATAAGTAGTTTATAATTCAGTGATTCTAATCCGATAATGAAACAGCTAGCACGAAAGATGCGTTCTCAAACCGGCAGAAAAGTCTGTTATTCTGAAAATCGAAAGTAATTGGAAAAGTAACGGTTACTTTTTCAAGTAACGACTTTGCCACTCAAGGAATCAAGTAATCCAATTCATTACTTTTCCAAATTTGTTAACTGTAATCAGTTTTTTTTTTTTTTTTTTTTTTTTTGAGTAACGTGTACAAGATTTACTTCAAAAAAATGCCTCCGCGTCTACTAACCCGCAAAAGACTCGAAGAGCCTCTCTCTGCGATCTAAGAGATCTAGCTCAGCGAATGATGAGGCGGAACATCTTTTTAGACCTCAAAATGAAGTCTGCGCTGAGGCCTTACGCAATGCAAGCATGACGCTTTGCATTGCGTAAAGCCAGAGCGGCGCAGACTTCATTTTTAGCTCTAAAAAGATGTTCCGCCTCTTCATTCGCTGAGCTGATCTCGTAGATCGCAGAGATTAGGGAGTTTTCGTAGATCGTTTTCGCCGTCCCGCAACGCACTCCGCAACCCGCTACGATACCCGGAACTTTACGGGCGAGGCCATCGGCGCGCAGGCGCAGTAGCGACTTCTTCGTTGCGGAGGGCTTAGCGGAGGGGCAAACGCGGTCTACGAATACTCCCTATTGACTCTTCGAGTGTTTTGCGGGTAAGTAGACGCACAGGCATTTCTTAGTGTGTTGGGAGGCGGGTCGTGATGAGCGTGACACAATGCTGGAACATATCGTTTAGACTAGATATTCGGTGGCGACTACAGATGACGCGATCTTTGTTTCAAACAAAGAGGAGTCTTAAATTAAGCTTCAATGTTATGAAACCTATAACACCAAACAAGGTATTCAAACACATCAGCTTTTCTTCTTTTTTTTTTTTTTTTTTTCGTGTAATTTAGCAGCTTAACTTTGTGTTCCGGTATCGCCTATCCAGCGAAATAGCGAAATTCAGATTTAAATCCCGCGCGAAACGGCCACTTCTTTATCGCCTTACTTTCCAAAGCTCCTTCGCGAAAGTTCTATCCAGAAAAGATGCGTCGTGAAAACCTGCAGAACTTCCTCCGCTCTTCCTATAAAGACGTCACCACCGTAAAAGACAGGGGAGGAGCGAACGGTAGACGAAAACTAGAATGTCTAAACTGGACGGAGAGTGAATCTCAAACCATGCGGAGGCATTTGCAATTTAATGGCGGACGCCTCCTGCGGAGATTGGTCGCAAGTGCGTGTGCGCTGCGTTTTCGCGTGGCGAGCAGGAAAGCAGGCGGAAAGGCGGAAACCTCCGATATTAGCGCCATGCCACCATAGCGGTCACTCTCCGAACCCCATTCGAAACGCATTTTCGCGTCGGGGAAAAGTGCCGCGGAGAATGGCCGCAGCCGTGGATCTGGCGCAAAGATCCGCGATTCTGGTCTGCAGTTCACTCTTCCGACCGACCCTCGTTTACGGCGGGCAGACAATATATATATCGCTCTAGCGGCGAGGTGCCAGGCTTTACGACTACATTACTGCGAAGGACGGCAAACTTTCGGCCCATGGCCGGGTTCACGAGCCGCTCGACTTCTCGTCATTTTAAACGCGCCAATCCGCATTCTGTGCCCCAGCAGGGAGAGTGTCCAGAGTTCACGACGACTTTTATCGGACCCTTCTAAAGCTAAATTTACGCCGTAATCACCAATTCAGAAAAAAAAAAAAAAAAAGACGGCGCATTTAAGGTGATTGAAGTAAACTCCCCTTTCGCTTTCTCAATAAAACTTTTTCTTCCTTTTATATTTCCCCCTTTCGGGGCTCGAAGTTGAATTTTTGTCAATGAAGATCGACAGCATACGCAAAAGCATTCCTCCCTCCGACATGACAGTGCAAAAAAATTCGCCACCAAGAAACACGCGGTGGTGCATGACGGGTTGTCGGTATGGCCGCGAAGAAAACCGACCCCAGAAACCACCACGCGAGGATCCGAGTCCCACGAACAGCAGCCCCACATCGCTCGCGCGACGTACATACAAAAGACGCGGAGTTTCTCCGCAGAGTCGATGTTCAGAGCGTGTTTGCTTCGCACATATATGTATGTTTGGAACATATCTGCGGAGAGTTTATATATTACCAACGACACTGGATACAAGGAAATGACACACATCAGACAGTGTCTGCAGACCGATTTCTGGATGATGTATTAGAAATGTGACCACCGCGCTGCCTTGGTTAAACCCAAGGCAGCGGTCTATAGCGCTTTCCTGGGCGTTTTTAGCGCGACTCGGCCTGTGGCACGAAGTTTCAAAATAACGGTGCACGGGTCAGATTCGCTGCATCCCAGAATAACTATATAGGCACCCAATGAGAACGCAGCATTTCCGCGGATAAGGACCGCCAGGAACCAATCGGGATGACGTCAATGAACGCAGTAAAAGTAGCCCCCCCCCCCCCCCCCCCCCCGGGTCGCTTCCGTAATCTTTTAATTAGGACGAGAGCGCGGTACGTTGTATACCTACTCAATGAGTAAGTGAAGCCACCAAATAATCAAAGAACGCCACAGAAACTGAAAACGGTGGCGGTACACACAAAGCGGATGGGGAACGCTGGAGCCGCCTTCGAGAAACCGGTAAGACCGGAAGTAGCGTCGTAAAAATAAAAATAAAAAAGCCGGAAGTTTACGAGCGGGGCTCGAATTCTCGAAAGAGTTTCGACATCAAGAAGTCGCTTCCCCGCCCCCGGCGTAATTGTGGAAGCCGTGAACCGTAAAGTAGACGCCGACTTTGTGTTGCCGAATCCGGCTCGTTATCAAACTTCTCGGCGGCTTTATACGTCTGCGACAGCCTGTGCCCGTTCCGCTGAAACTATAGACGATTTCTGTTTTCTGCCGTTCTCAGTCACGTGGGTTCTGTATCTGGAATGCGGGACGAAATAATAATAAAACATTTCAACCTGGAATATGCGAGAAAACTATAGGCAAAACAAAACAAGAATTTGTGACAATCACGCGTTTTTCGTAAACACCTTCCAGCGGCGTGAAGATCAAAGCGACGTTTTTATCACATAGCATAATTGACGACATTCAAGATGGCTGCCCCCTTGGGGAAAAGGTGTACAGAGCCACGGTCACACTGCTTAGAAGTATTCACTGGACTCCATATTCGTAGGTGCTGTCTGGAGCGCATGCTCAGAACGAGCCCCCATTAATAGGTAGCTAAGAACGGCAATCTTGATGGTGCGCAATGCACGTTGCTAAAGGACCGTGAAAGCTCGCCATCAGCACGCGCTCAGCAGTTGCGCACACAAATATGGCCACCACTGAATACTTCCTATACATCATACAAAGGACAGTCTGCAAATAGAATCGAACCTGAGTCACCACGAGATCCGTGCTTCGATCTCGCGTGTGAGTTCAAGGAGGAATCTTGGGCAAGCGGCATTCGAACCACGGATATCGCGGTGACTGATGCAAAACCAAAACAAAGAGACAAACAAGCAATATCAGCATGATTATGCATAAAAACCACGTTGTTGAAGACCTGCCTACTTGTTGAGAACTCAGCGAAGAGAAACTTGTGCAACAATTTCAGTGCTTCGCTTAAATAACTTGGGAGTTGGTGCCTCGATTTTTCTGAAGTAAAGAACAAAAAAAAAAAGCGCTCTTGCCTGCACGTCCTAGTTTTTATATTAAAAATAGACAAGGATTAAGGTTTTTGACACCTCTCAACTCCTTCACCATCTTCCGAGTCACGTGCGCTGTGCTGTGACGTCAATGGGGGTTGCGCAGGGTTTCGGTGAAGCTCTCTCTCTAGAGCCATCCGTGAGCAGCGAGAACTCATCCGCTCGCGACCCGCGTGCTGGCGCAGCGCGAACAATAGGGAGTTTTCGTAGATCGTTTTCGCCGTCCCGCACCGCTCTCCGCAACCCGCTACGATACCCGGAGCTGTACAGTCAAGGCTATCGGCGCGCAGGCGCAGTAGCGGCTTCTTCGTTGCGGAGGGCTTATGGTACGTTTACACTTGCGGATCCGCCAGCGAATCCGCCCAGCTTTTGCCGCTGGGGCGAAACGCTGGGCGGAAAACGCGGCGGCGAGCCGTTTTGGTCCCGGACCTATTTCTGCCGCCGAACGAGGCGTTTCGCTGACCGGAAGTGACATTCTTGCGCGGCGCGACGCTGCCTACGTCACGAGTACGCGTTCTTCCGGGAGCAGCAACGCCCGGCAGAGAGAGAGAGCCTAGGCGGGAACTCTCGCGCCTTCTCGTCATATTCGACGAGACGTTACGGGAACCGCTGCCGCAGCCGGCGCTGCCGCCAATGCTCGAAGGAAATAGATGTAAACGCAACCAGCTCGCCGCCGCCGCCGCCGGGAGCGGATCCGCTCCCGCGGCAGCGGATTTCTCTTCAGGTGTAAACGTACCATTAGGGAGGGAGACACGCGGTCTACGAAAACTCCCTAATATGGTGAAAGGAGGAAAGTCTCATCCGGGTCCGGCCATACCCGTCCGGCTCTGTCCCCCTCCTCCTCCGGCTTCTGGCGGCTGTTCGCGGTAGCAGATAGGGCTGAAGGTCCATACGCACATTCGCGTTTGAACGCGTTTGAGTGCGTTGCGGCGTCCTTGCGGCCAGGCGCGGTCGCTTGCGGAGCGACGCGCGCCTTCCCGTAAAGGCCCATACGCACATTCGCGTTTGAGCGCGGTGCGTTTCGTAGCGGCAAGCGGACGCGTTGCGTTGCGAAGACCGCTTACGCCAAACTTGTACGCACAGTTGCGTTGACACGCAGTCAACCGCAGTCAAGAGCCAATAAGAACGCGCTATCGTCGCTAGTGGCTCACCAATAGTAAGCGAAATCCAAGGCAACATGGCGGCGCACAGCGACAGCGTTGAAGTGTTCGATCTTGGGACAACCTCGCCGGCTTCCCCGACGTTTTGTCAAGCTTGAACCATCGCAGCCTTGGAAAATACAGTCCCCACCGCTCCCCAAAACGAAAAAGCAAGCACTGCGACCGGCGAACCGGATACGTCTCGCCGAGTCGGCCGGGTGGGGCGAGCGAACACGTCACCCCCCTCTCCACTTTCGGCTTCTGGTTGGTCGAACGCACCCGAACGCACCGCAACGCTTCGGAAAGTTGAACGAGTTTCTACTCGCTTGCGTCGCGCTACCGAGCGTTGCGGGAAGGCTCGCGTCGCTCCGCAAGCGACCGCGCCTGGCCGCAAGGACTCCGCAACGCACTCAAACGCGCTCAAAACGCGAATGTGCGTATGGACCTTAAAGCTCGGTAGCGCGACGCAAGGGAGTAGAGACTCGCTCAACTTTCCGAAGCGTTGCGGTGCGTTCGGGTGCGTTCGACCAATCAGAAGGTGAAAGAGGGGAGGGGGGTAACGTGTTCGCTCGTCCCACCCGGCCGACTCGGCGAGACGTGTCCGGTTCGCCGGTCGCAGTGCTTGCTTTTTCGTTTTGGGGAGCGGTGGGGGCTGTATTTTCCAAGGCTGCGATGGTTCAAGCTTGAAAAAAACGTCGGGGAAGCCGGCGAAATTGTCCCAAAATCGAACACTTCGACGCTGTCGCCGTGCGCCGCCATGTTGCCTTGGATTTCGCTTACTATTGGTGAGCCACTAGCGACGATAGCGCGTTCTTATTGGCTCTTGACTGCGGTTGACTGCGTGTCAACACAACTGTGCGTACAAGTTTGGCGCAAGCGATCTTATCGCAACGCAACGCGTCCGCTTGCCGCTACGGAACGCACCGCGCTCAAACGCGAATGTGCGTAAGGGCCTTGACGGTTTTGTGGACCTAGGATAGATGGTGCCACTAAAACTCCGTATAATAAAAGTTTTCTCGATGATACCAGGTTTTTCGACAAGATTTATAGAAAAGTTCCCTTTTATCGAGCAGGTATTCGCCCAACTTGCTATCTTTTTACAAGACCCCCATTGACGTCATGCCGCGTGGTTCTCATGGCCGCCGCTCGCGGCTGCAGGTCGGGGAATATTATAATTTTTGCCTCGCAATTACGTGGCAGAATCGCAACATTTTGAAGAAGCGGGTGTGTTTTCTGTCCTTTGTGTCAAGATCAACAATAGACCCCATGCAGAAACCCCGGCAACAGTGTGTCTGGGCATGGTAACCATGGGAACAGCGAGGCGGTCAGCAGCTGCGTGACATGGTGAAGGAAAGCACGTCGCAATCTTGCTGTGCGCCAACCGAGCTTTAGGTGCTTCATGTGTTGTTTTAAGGACAGTTTACGCGCTCCAGAGTATCAGTGAAGATGCCAACACAGTGCTGTGTCCCGGTTAGCCAAACCGTCGCAGCAGCGGACGGTACGTCCGCTGCCGCGACGGTTTGGCTAATCTTACGAATTCCCATGCATTTGCTTAAAGGGGTACGGAAACCAAATTCTGGAGCTCATTTCTTTGTTTCAACACGACGCAGGTAGCAGCACAACCACAGAAACATAAATATTGCGCTAGAAAACGCAAGAAAACATATTTTAAAGTGAATTAAACGATAATCAAAAACCACCTGGTAGTTGGTTATGAAGCTTCAATGGAATGTCGTGACGACAACATGCCTCTGAAAGCAGCGCCGCAGCGGTATGTCCGCTCAGTGGTATAGATTGCCTAGGCCTGAACGCGATACCGAGGCGTCTTGGTGGAAAGAGCCAAAACGAAGTGAGCCACCTTGGTTTCAGCTCTCGCGCGACGTGCAAACGCGTGCTTCGGTTGTTCTCAGGTTTGGTGCGCGTGCTGGCCCCGCGATATCTACAGCCCTTGGGTACTTCGACAAAGCGAGATTGTAACGCGTTGACGCCTCCAAGTGGCAAAACTCGTCACTACGGTACGCTTGGTCGTCCGAGGCATGATGACGTCAAGACGTATGCCGGATCTCCCGAGATGCATCGCGCTCCTCCATGGCTAATTTTGAAGCGCTCGCCAAAATCGCGGCATTTAGAGCATAAAATATAGCCATCTGCTCAAAATACGATCGTGCGATTATTCATTACAGGCTTAGCTGATCATATTGAACTCATTTCTTGATGTTTTCTCTATATTTCAAGTTTCGATTCCGTATCCCTTTAATGAGGATAATATATCGGTTTTGCATTATACTGCTGTGCGTTTTCTTTACTCTTGCTGTTAGCCAGGTATACGTTTGACGCGGATAAACGAGCGTCGGTTTTACCCGACGGATCCGTTGCCTTTCGGCCGGCCTCACTATTTTGCATACAGTTGCTTCATACATTACGTTGTTATCACTCACCGCATATTTATTTGGTGTTGCTCGGTAGACAGATATCATTAGCGAGGCTAGACGACCAGTTGAATTCCCGTATCAATCCTGCAAACATTTTCTACACTTTAACAATAAACGCGCGAAAAAAAAAAAAAGCTTTATTTTGCAGGCGCGTTTTTTTTTATCTTCTTTTATGTTACTGAGGCATACACTAACACCATGTTACTTTATTCTTCCATGCAGACTTGGGACAGCACCGCATTAAATTCCCCTTGAAGGCATTTTTTTATGCAAGTTTAGTGGAAACTTGCAGACACATCATGATTTGTCATATCATTTCACCATCTTTGGTTTCAGGTTTAATACCTAGTAAGCTAGCTAACAAGGTTATTTTCCCAGCCGGCGGCGGCAAACAGCCGCGTTACTTCATTTGCCCTGCCACTTTCTCACGCAGAGCCAGCGGGCCGAAGAAAAAACATTACTTCACCATGGCGGGCACACTGTTGCCCGCGGGGCGCACAGAGTTGTCACACTTTTGAAAGGGGTCTATGTCAAAAGTAGAAGATGCCAATTCTTTCAACGTTAAAATCGTTGCACAGCTCCTTTAAGAGTTTTAAACGCAAGTAAAAAAAATTGGAGGGAAGGGGGCCGGGGGCGAGTTATTTTTCTGTTGACACAATGCGTGACCTAAGCATATATGGTTAGGTTTCGTTAACAAGTACGTGCTTGCGTCCGTCGTGACACCAATTCCAAGCCCCCGAAACCCGAGCCCCTTGATTGCATTCCGCAGTGTCGACCTCGTCAATGAAAATACACAAGTAAACCCTGAAATTTACTTTATACTTTCACCCAATTAGAACTCTCCTAACTAGGCGTCCAAAAATCACACGAACCAATAAAAATATATGTGAATATTTTACTTTTTTTTTTATTCGGGAGAGCGGTTTAGCTTTTGAAGCGGTCACTTCAAGTCAGTCTCTTGTTAATAGTGCAAACAGTGGAGGTCCCACCGCGAGTGAGGCGAGTGGCCGTCAAGCCGAACAAATACAGTAAAGATGTCCGATCTTGACGAACCGAAATCCCCGGAGGCGCTGCGCTGCTGCTGTTTACCGTATTGAGCAGATGACAAATAAAATATGCCCCTTCTTTGACCCAAAAATACTCGCATATTCGGCAAAAATCCCCCAAAACAAACAATTTATTTTTTAGTTTAAATTTCGGTGATAATCGTATCAAGTAAAAGACCTCCGCGAGAAGAATCGCAAAAACTACAGATTATTCACCCCACGGGCCTTCAATGACACCAGGCGTTCGGGCCTTATGTAGTTCAAAATTTGTCCATGGTTGTTGTAATCTCCTCGCGTCTCGGAAATCGACGTCAATGTTCCCAGACTCGATTGGGACACTGTATACCCTTCGCACGCATGCGCAGTCGGCTACTCCAGGCGCGCGCGTGAAGCGACACTCCGATAGCGGGAAGCCACGATCAGTGCGAGCGTGGGAGTACATCCACGCTCGGACTGATCGTGGTTTCTATACCGGCAGTTCGCAGTTCACAGCCTAGGTCACACTGCTTAGAATCATACAAAAGACAGTCTCAAGACACTGTTTGGGGCGGAAGAGTAATAACAAAGAGATGTCGACCCGTTACATTTAGTGGGAAGTAATGTCAACTGTGTGACCACGTGACCCACAGTGGCACACACCACGTGACCAACTGGCGCATATTCCATAGTCGCCGGCGGCTTACGAAACGCCGGGCGTGTTCTATTATGATTATCAGGCTTCTCTCTTCGTGATTGGTTTTTCGGAGTTCTTATCAGCGAATGCTGCAATCTCATTGGCTGAGGAGCGATAATTAGATGCTCACGACTCTCCACGCCCCGAGATTGTTGAGCCGTCGGTGTCAATATAGACCGTTCCGAGTCATAGCAGAGAGGGTAAAAGAGAAAAAAAATGCACTCCCCCTCTCACCCCGCGCGTCGTCCGCTCCGCCGAGTGGGCTGTAGCTAGCGTCCGGCTGGCGTGCAAACTCTGGTTAAAATCGCGTCATTTTGGAACTTTCAAGCGCAGATGCGCAGATTTTGGTATGCCAGTTGTCGTGTAATATTATGCTAGATAAAAAGACTCACAGGGTCCAATTGCGCTGTTACCTGCGTGCAAATAAAAAAAAATAGGGAAAACTGTGTCAGATTGGCCGGCCTCTTTGGCGAAAAGTAAATCCGGTTGCTGTAGCTTTTTTACTATTACAAAAGTTCGTACTGGTGTAGGCCTTTAGCGACCATGAGTGGAAGTCTGAAATAATAAATAAAACCTGCTCTCCTGCCGCAATACAAACAGTAGTTGAAGTAGTACTGCCGGCTGACTCAACTGCTATTTAAGTAACGGAAAAAAGATATGCTAGTTGATATCATTTAGCAAAATAGAACAACAGAGAGCTATAGGCTGATTTTGGAGTAGCCACAACTATTCTAAGAACACGAACCACTTCACAACGGTAGCCACGAGCGAGAGTTCGATGTTCGGTAGAGCCCGCCGATACAGCCCAAAGATGGAGAACGGCAACCTCCCGGTTTGTCGTCTGCTAGCGGAGTCGGGCGCGTGCGCTCTCTCTCGTTTTACCCGCCGAACCCGCTGAACTTCCCGGATGTGTGGAGAGGGCGCTGCGGTCGAACAAAATGGTGCCGCCCAGAGAGCGTTAAATGGAATGGTCCATATGTACGGTCGAGACCGCGGTTATAACGAAGTCAACGGGAATCGGAAATCACTTCGTTATATCTGCTATTTTGTGATAACCGACTTCGGTTAACGAAGTGCAAAAGGCAATGGGAAATCGTGATCGCTTCGCTGCAGCCGTTATTTCGTTATAACCGACTTCGTTATAACCGGTCTTCACAGTAGGACGATTTTTATGAACTTTTACAAAAGAAACAAAAAGAAAACGAAGAACTCTTTCAGATCTGCGAGGATCGTTATACCTTCGTCGTATATTGCGCTGTGGTTCAACGATTACCTTTCTTTAAACACCCTGCTCAGTTATAAACGGGATTTCACACAAAAGCATTGATGCTGCTGCACAATATCCGGGACACCCACGGTCCCAACGCTCAACATATCCGCGATCACAGTGGCGACCCGGTGGCCAGCAATGGCGGAGTTTCGAGTTACGAGGACGTGTCCCACACGAGACGCGTGTGCATTGATACACAAAATGTGTTTTTTTTTTTCTTTTTTTTAGTTGCACCAAATTTAAAAAAAAAATGGAACGTGAGATAGAGTACTTTGAGCCCTGGGGAAGTGTTAATGGCCATGACGGCCTCTAGAAAAAAGGTGAAACTAGGTAATTAGTTTGCTAATTAACTAAAATGTTTTAACTAACTTTTTTTCCTTTTTCACTTAAGGGTACCTAATGCATTTACAGGATTGAAGATCGGCCACAGTATGGTCTAGCCGTGTCGTCACATTTGGATAAAAAAAATTCATAGCAGGGGCTACGGGGTCGAGAAATGTCACTTTGGTAAATGGCGTCGAACCGAAACTAAACAGGAAACAGCACCGGTAAAGTTATCGCTCCGTCCTTCCGGGCATGCGATTCGTCATTATCACGGCCGGTTCCACTTGCTTAGGCGAGCCGGCCGCGATAATGACGAATCGCGTGCCCGGAAGGGCGGAGCGATACCTTTACCGGCGCTCTTTCCTGTTTAGTTTCGGTTCGACGCCATTTACCAAAGTGACATTTCTCGACCCCGTAGCGCCTACTAGGAATTTTTTTTTATCCATACTTGACGACACGGCTAGACCATACCGTGGCCGATCTTCAGTCTTCTAAATACATTATGTCCTCTCAAGTGAAAAATTAAAAAGTTAATTAAAACATTTAAGTTAATTAGCTAACTACCTAATTTCACCTTTTTTCTAGAGGCCGCCATGGCCACTAACACTTCCCCAGGGCTCAACTTACTCTATCTCACGTTCCCTTTTTTTTTATTTTTTTTATTTGGTGCAGCTAACCAAAAAAACATTCTGTATACAAACTACTATCGAAAACGACGCACGCCCGTACGCAGTTCCGAAGAACCCTGTCAGTGAAACAAGCACGAAATATTTACACGCCACACACGTACAACCGAGCAAACTTCGCAAAAACATTGCAATGCACACCGAAAACAACGAACCTTTATTGTGCGTATAGTGGAATGGAGCGAAGCATTCGCAACGCGTGCGGCTTCGCGTACGTGCATACCAGAAGCAATTCGCGGTTGGGAATTCAGTCTCGATAAAAACACGCCGGTCCATGTTTACCAGGAAAGTAGTCTCACGCAGTCTGTTGCGGCAAAACAAACAATTTAAATACAAAATCCTAAGACCGAGCAACGACCGAGTTGCCCCCGCTATACAAACCAAAATTGGGCGATGGAAATCCAAACTGATGTCACCCTCCGTCGACCACGGAGCCCACGGGACCGGTTTCATCGAGGCACGAACGTCCACAGACGTGTCGGGTTGAGTGTCAAAGATGCCGATTCAACAAATGTCTACAGGAAGAGTAGGCCGACCATCTACCGATCTAACGTGCGCGAACGTGACTCGCATGTGCAGCTCTTGTTGCACGAAAACTTTCGTGCGAGCTTCGAACCGAACGACAGCGCAAGCAACTGAACATACTCCCAAAAGTCGTGTGGTTTCAACCCGTCTGAAAGGCGAAATCGAAGAGACACCCTAAAGCCCACACTCTAAGAAAAAAGGGAGGAGAAAGGTAGCAAAAGCGACTGTTCCTCCTTGTTGCGGACAAGTTGCCCAGAGAAGGGAGGAACGGCAGTTCAGATGCCAGGAGGGGAGGTAAGCTCCTCCTTGTTCAGTTGGCGCAGGGGTAGAACATCGCGCTACTGACCAAGTGGTCAACGGTTCAATCCCCAGAAAAGTGCTTTTTTTTTTTTTTTTTTTTGTAAAGCTTTTTTTTTTTTTTTTTTTTTGTTTACCAAAACACACATAAACAAACCCAGACCGATGAAAGGAAAATTAAAGTCCTTATTATTCTCCGAGACGTTTTCCTCCTCCAGGCAGACCGGAGAAAGCTTCCGCCCTCCCGACTCATCTTCTTTCGGTTTCGTTTTTCGAGCACATCGCGCACGTTGTTTAATAAATTAATGTTGAGTTGATTGAGCTTCAGCGGCAGCGAAGGCCGCCTGTAATTCTCTCTTCTAGTCCAAACGTGCAGAACATTTCGGTTGCATTGACGTGTTTACCACTAATTTTATCAAACGAGCTAACGAAGCCGCTAGAAACAGCGAAGTTCCGGAGCAGTGCCAGCAGCGCTACATACACTGGGTAAGACGGCCGTCTCCGATTTGCGGGACACACGCGGAACTACAGCAGCGAAACCACGAGGAACTGTGTCGACGTTTTCGACGTTATGGAAATCGCGGGAACTGCGTCCAAGGAAAGCAGTTTTTCCTGCCGGCTGCCTGGGTGCCTTCCGTGCTGAGTTCGGTTCCGTTGTCCCGTGCCGAGTGCCAACCGGCGTTCAACGTGATTCTTCTGCGTGTCAGCAACATCGTCAACGTGGTTCTGTATTTCTTCGTGTCAGCGAGAGAGAGAAGTGTTGAAAGGAAAGGAAGCCGTGATGGCAGTGTCGTGGGTTGTGAACAGAAGACTGGAATTATCGCCGATGTGACCGTGTGTTCGCGTATCAGTGGTGTAACAACAAGATGAGATGACGTAAACTGTCGGGCATTGATGCCGCTGGTCGGGCCGTTATCGGAGGGGCCGGGGTGTCGCAGGATGACATTCCGCTTTACATTAAAGAGTTTAAAACCACTTGAGGGATTAGGTGCAGTCGATCGACGTGTGGATAGTCATGTTGGAACGCTGGTCTGAACGGTAAGCTCCATCGTACAGTGGCCAATGTGACTGTCGGTCCCCGAGAGCGACTGCGCTCTGGGGAAAAGACAACACTACGAAAGCATGACGGAAAGTACGTATATTTATAATGGAAGTTTAGCATAAAAAAAAAAAAAAGACAGGCAAAATCGAAAAAAAAAACAAAAAACGCTATCCTTTATTTTACTGTTTAAATATATTACGGTTCCAGTAGAAACTGCCCTCTAAGTGGCGCGCTGCATGAGCGCTAGAAGTTTTCGAGCTCGCAACGGCGCAGCTCCGTACACTTAACAGTTGTCGCAAGTCGCGGCTTTGACTGCATTCAAGTTGATCGAAAAGCGATTTCTGTGCCCGTGAAGCATCACTTCCAGCTGAGTGGATATCCGCTCTACAGAGATTAATTCAAGACGGTAATTGCAGCTTTGCGCGAACAGCACAAATAGAAAAACGAACACTACAATATAAATACTGGCTACGAAGGGCCATTCGGGAAAACAAACTCATGGCTTGGAACCACATTGGAGCGGCTCGATTTATTGGCTTTCAAATAATTATGGCATGATCGAGCGTCTTCTTTTTAATAAGAGATTCATCCCCTGAGCCATTAAAAATAGCCTCAGATGTATGACATTGCTGGAAAGAAATGAGCATGTTCGGAATATTTTTTTTTGCTTAGGGAGTCACCGAAAAATTCCGTACGTTCAAAACGACCACTATAAAAGACGGAAACGCAGGGCTCGGTAGTAGTGATCGGGGTTGTGTGCTGTTGTATTGCTGTTTGTATGTGCGATGCCTGTGTATGCGTTCAATATATGTTGACCTGATGTTTGTAGTGTGCGCAACGTGTCTACATGTGTTAGAGATTCCGAAGAAAAGGAAACGTAATTGTGGCGTAAGGAAATAAAAATATTTTTTTGTAAAATATGAATTGGGCGGTACCTAGCGCCACCTAGCCTAGCTACGTGTGATTACTCTGCTTGACCCTGCCATCTGGTGGCAAGCGATTTAACATCCTTTTACGCTACGCGGCTACGCCATAATTTCGTGTTACCGTGTTGAGATAAGCCAAGAGGTTGCTTCGGATTTGCTTATTTTTGAGAGCGGCTTTTGGTTTTGCGGGCGAATGATTTTCACTCCTCCGTGATGTGCGGTTGACGCAACGGTTGACGAAGGAATTGTGGCTCGAGGAATAGCAAAGGTAGGACATAAAGTGCGCGAACTGAGTGCCGGTTGTCTCCGTTGAACATCGCAGTGCTGACGATGAGAAGACTGAGTGACTGCATGCTTTCGAAACGCAAGTTTCTTTACCTGCAGGGGTAAAGAAACTTCGGAAATAAATACAGTTCGCGGAAAGCTCGTGTTACGTTTTTATTTCCTGCTCCTCTCGCTTCGTGCAATAGACTTAGTGTTCTCGTTAAGCCTTACCGAGCTCGATTTGCTCGATTCGTGGCCGCCATAATGAGATGCAGTCGACGGAGGAACTTTTCCTCCCCTGCTTAAGGGACGAAAGTTTCTCCCTTTCTGAAGGAACATATGTGTCAAGAGCGTTCCTCCCTTTAGGGAGGACTATACTGACCCTTTTTTCTAAGAGTGCACGATCGCGGCTAGGATTCCCGAATTTAACAATTAGGAATATTCGAGGCCTTGTGCGACAACCGATATATAACGTTCCAGCGCGAGACAGCATAGCGACAGAGTGGGTTCCCGAAGCGCGGCAGCAACCGCGGAAACCCATTGGGCGCGTTTAGTAGCAGCTCTCACAGCTCCGAACGGAGTAGCTCGAGTCGGAGTCCTCGGAGCGCCTACTTAACGGCAGAAAAGGTGCGGCTCTTCAGCTGCTTCATCCCCTGTGGCAAACGGTCTCCGATTGAATAGAAGCAGATGACACTAAACACGATCGCTTTTATTGATTTTATTTGACGCCGGCAGTGAAGAAGTCTCGACAAGGTCGTTAGAGAAAAAGCGAGTGACTGTAGAAACGTTAGCGCCGATGTTCGAAGCGTTCAAAGCGATCCAAAGGGTCTGCCCTGCAAAGGGTACTACTGTCATAAAAACCGACATGAACATCGTGATGAAAATAATCCAATAAGAAGGGAAAAAAGAGAGACAAAGGACAAACACAAATCTCCAAACACAGCTGAGTGACTGGGGCGCGACCGAAAAATTCCGCCTGGTCCGGGTATCGAACCTGGGGCCTCTCCATTTCCAGTGGACCGCTGTACCACCTGAGGTAACCAGTAGAGCAAACAGGTTTTATCAGCTGCCACCAGTCTAACACAAACAACGGTGAAAGGCTCGCAATTTAAGCTTATCATTATAGTGCAATTAAATGCAAAGGTGCAAGCAAGCTGGACAAGAATGACGAAGCGCTCCACTGGAAGTGGAGAGGTCGCGGGCTCGATACCCGGACCAGGCGGATTTTTTCGGTCGCGCACCAGTCACTTAGCTGTGTTTGGAGGTTTGTGTTCGTCCTTTATCTCTCTTTTTCCCCTTCTTATTGGATTATTTTCGTCATTCTTGTCCAGCTCGCTTGCACCTTTGCATTCAATTTCATTATCATCATAAATATTGTCAGCACACGCAAAAAAGTGGAGCTTGGCGAATCTACGGCGCCAGTTACGATACATTTATACGGCCATACGTTCGTTCTGCACTTCTTTACGAACTTCCTATAAAATAAATTCGTATACAGATAGCAAGTCGGCCGCGCTTGGTGATTAAGGTTTTGTCGGCTGAAGCGAGCGTCAGCCGCCTCTCGCATACACCGGCATCGGGTGCCTGCGTATCGTCTGCATGCTGCGTTCGGCTGTGTTTCCTCATGCCGAGTACCAATCGACCGTCAACCTGGTTTTGTATTTCCGCGTGTCAGCCACATAGCAGCAACATGGTGATGGCAGTGTTGCGAGCTGAGAACGAAGACTGGAACAGACTCTTTGCAAAAATCCCAGACGCCCGCGCGCGCCGCGCGACGAATGATGGGAGTCCTCGGTACGATGGCTGGGCTCCCACCGTTCTTCCTCCTGCTACCACGTGACATACGCGAGCAGGCGCGTATGTCACGTGGTAGCAGGAGTAAACGTGGACGGCAGCATCCTGGCGTCCACGTTCAGCCTTATACTGAGCTCGATTCCCTCGATACGGAGCCGCCTCATTGCTATGCAGACGAGGGAGGAACGTTGATCCCCCGTTTGCAAGAACGAACGCCGCTCCGTTTCTAAATGAGCATAGGCGACAAGATCGTTCCTCTCTTTATACAATAATATATATACTTTTTTTCTTTAAGGGTATACCGGGCTTCTTTCATTACCCGCGCACCGTCTCAGGACTCGGTGCACGAGAGCGCGACTTCTTTACTCCGAAGTAACTGCACCGGAAGTCGCTCTTTGTTGTCTCGTGCAAGGAGCGCGAGCTTGAGTTGTAAAATAAAGTTCATTTTTTCTCTCTCTCTCTCTCCTTGACTCCCGGCGCCGCTACTGAACGCGCCCATTGTATGTAAGAAAACACGGAGAACGGCAGTCCGTTCGCACGCCGGACCCACGGTGGCCATCTACAACTTCCCTGGCCTTGCAGCTTTTCGTCCTTCGTCTATTTTCATTTAAATTACGACACTTCCAAACCTGCCGTTTGATCACTATCGCAACAGCCCTTGTGGATACGTAAACAAACACTAGTTAAAAAAAATTTAATAAACAAACAAACTTTTTTTGACAAGATTAAACTTGCTTCCCAGCTTTTACCTTTATTAATTCCGTGATTTCCATAAAATGTCTTGAAAAACTATTAAAGTGACGATGCGGACTTTTTTTTTTTTCACGCATCTTTTAAGAAGGATTTTTATTTTATTTGTATTGCATGTGCAAAAGCCAAATTGCAAAACAGGGGCGGCAATCTTCATTTAAATCAGATTTTAAAAAAATCCCGAAAACCTGCATGTTTAAATAAATTTAAGATGGCCTTCGTGGTTCCTCATTCCACACAATCGTGCGCTCTTACAGCTTCCCCAGCCTAAACTTCGTCGTTCCACAGCAGAAGGGCGTATTGGTCGTGATGCCTAATTAGTACCCCCTGTGATGAGGCCAATGAGTTGTTGCTGTTTGCTATTAGTATTAGTATTATTGGCCACATTCGGAAGAGTAACAAGTGCGAGTAATGACGAGTGTCCCCCCGATCGGTATCAGAAAAGTCGAAATCAGAAGCAGATACTCCCATACGCGTATATATAAACGACCCTCACCGATCGTTACGCCGAGCACCTCTTGTGTATTTATGCCTTTCTTCGTATGGGCTCAAGATAGGTTGAGAATCACCTCCACGCACAGACACACAAACACACACACACAGGCCGCGCACACGCACACAAACAAACAAAACAAAAACGATATCAAAATGGAGATCCCCGTCCCACGCAGACGTTTCTATTTCTGATTTTGCCCCTCCTCAGAAACCCACAAGGGCCCCTCTATGTGGTGTGTGCTTCGCTAACGAAGGACGCTAAAAGGTCACTTGGGACACGGAGACGCCTGTCAGCCGCAGAGTCCGACCAAGGAGAGAAGAGGTATATAGCTCGTTCAGCCCGACCTGTCGCATCACAAGCTCTGTGCGAACTCCACCACATCTAATACCCAAACCCCTTGCAAACACTACCACTAATGGTCAAAGGGACATTGAAGACAATTGCGCAATTTTGTTTTCGAAAACATAATTTTATAACTGCGTAAGCGACAACATAGACTAGTCCCTTTTTGTTTTGCCACATAAATTTTTAAAAAGCAAAAAGCGCGTTTCTCCCTCCGCCCAGGCGGAAGATCACGTGACACGCTCCCGCGCTATGGATGAACTCCGGTGGCTCGCAGCGCCCGTTGCGGCACATCCCCGAGTGAATCGAAGATAATATAGTTAGTACATTAATGCACGCAAGTACAACACATCTGCACTTCGAAGCCGGCAGAAGTGAGAGCTGTCATAACTATGTATGAATAAGCAACAACACGCTTCTCCTGTTGTGGTTGTTTTCCACAGTCATCGCCGATTTCCATCGCACAGACGACATCGGTGCAACGAGCAGCGACGAAGCTCAGAGCTATTGCGCGGCGCCCGGACACGAGCTCGAGTCTGTCCAGAAACGAACCGCGTCCTGAAGTATCCGAGTAACGAACATGAACGAAGAAAGGATAAGATAGACACGGCAGTCTGAACGCTCTGTCCCCGGATTCACCCGCGTTCTGGTGATCGTCCCGTCCCGTAAGGTCATTTGCGAAGACAAGCCCCACCCCAAGAAAAATCTCCTCAGTGAGTCGATGCAAGACAACGCCAGCAACCCAGGAACCTCGGTCAAAAGCAGAACGAACCAGAACAGAAAAAAGAAAAGCACCCAAGGTCGAAAGAGAAGAAAAGGAAGCCGCCTAGGAGAAGCGAGCTCGATTACTCAGTGGTATACGGTTAGTGCATGAAAAAAAAAAAGGGGGGAAAACGGTTTCCCAATAAAAAAAATTAATAAAAAAGCCAATCGTGCCCCCAGGGATCTCTCCGGTTCGCCACAGACAATCGCGAGCCAAACAATGACGGGCCGAACACAAATAACGGGATTTCCGGGGAAGCAAGCGATGGAACGGCCATGGCGAATAGCTCAATCGCCCAACACACCAAAGGGGACCAGTCAGCCCCTAAAACCCCGATGTTGAGAGGAGTTCTAACTTTTGCCAGCAGCCTCCCGAAACCTTAACCTAAATGCTCAAGTCCGAGAAAAAAAAAACAAAAAAAAAATTCTAAGGCCCGCGGAATCAGGTAGTCCGATGCGTGTAGCGTGGTCATGCCTGCGCAACAGTTATGCCCAATATGTGATTGCACATTGAGCGGGGTTTAGTCGTACAAAGTCCAAGAGGTATAGAGCAAGCTGGGTGGAAGCGCTTGAAAAGCAACAACCTGAAAGCATCAAAGTGCGCAGCCGTCGTTTCGCAAAGAGAATTAGCTCGGAAGAACCCAAGTATCTTAGTGAAACGTCGGCAGCGGCTACGAGACCGTCACGGTACTCCTTTTCAACTTTATACTCGGGGGGGGGGGGGGGGGGGGGGGGCAGAGTTGAGTGTACGACTTCGGAAGGAGAGGGTCTTCGCCCGATCCCAACGGCCGACCCAATTGATTTGACCGAATAAATCAATGGATGCATACGGCTGAACCCTTTGAATCGGGCGACGGCTTGCGCCACCTAGCCACATGCGTCGGGAGCGCGCCTCTAAGGGCTGAGTTAGTCCCCACGGTCCATATATCGCGAGGTGCGCAAGTTCGTTTGCTCCCTGCGCACCTCGCGCGTCCGATTACCACCCCCCCCCCCCCCCAAAAAAAAAAAAAAAAGAAAAAAAGAAATGCGCAATGGTTTTTGCTTTTTTCAGACCTCAAACAATGGCGGCGCGCGCTTGGCTGCCTCGTCATCGCGCTCCCTGCTCATTCTCTACCTGGCCCTTTGGTTGGCGTGTTCCTGCTCGCGTTCCGCAATGCGTCGAAGATGCATCTCGGAGCACCTGCTGCGCAAGTTCGTCCCTTACATATGACGTCAGAACGACGTCCAGCTCTGATTGGCTCCGATTGGAAAGCTGGCGGGTAGACCTCAAAGCGAGCTGCCTCCGGGTCTACCCACTATCCTTCCGATCGGAGACAATGAGAGCTCGGCGTTCTGACGTCACCGGAACCCCTGCAAAAAAAAAGGAAGCAGACGAACTTGCGTTCCGCATACTCCGACACAGCCGACGTCACGATCAGACCGAGCCAATCAAGCGGCGCAAAAAGTGCATCGTCATGGCACTCGTCGTCTTTCTGTGCGTTTGCCACGACCGATTAAACTAATCATGCAGCGAAGGCGCGTGATTGGTCGAGCCAGGGCGATAGCAAATCCGCACAGAAAACGAGCGCGGTGACGGTGCAGTTTTGGGGTTGCTCAGTTGGCTCGATCAAATCGTATAGCATCGACTGCGGTCTTACCTAAGGTGAAACGGAGTATGCGGAGCACAAGTTCGTCTGCTTCTTTGCAGGAGTTGTGGTGACGTCAGAACGACGCCGAGCTCTTATTGGCTGATTGAAAAAAATAGTGGGTAGACCTCAAGGCGTCTAGCATTGAAGTCTACCGACTATCCTTCCAATCAAAGCCAATCAGAGTTCGGCGTTGTTCTGACGTCACCACAACTCCTGCAAAGAAGCAGACGACTTCCTCTCCGCATAGGCCACCGAACGATTGGATACAAGCGCTGCGTCACGCTTCGGCCGTGCACTTGCACGGTCGAGCAAGACACCGGGGTTCAATGAATACGACCATACTGTGTTTCAGGGTCGAGCCTAGTTCCGCACTACAGATCGAGCTAGCTATGCCTGTCTCACCAATCTTCACTGCAAAATCCCAATATTTTTTTTTTAAAGTGGTCGATTGCACGAATACAGCGCACAAAATCAGAGCGTTCTATATAGGAGGTGCGAATGAAAATGTCCGCGGCACTGAAATGTCGGGTGCCGAAACGACCGCGTATACCGAAGCGTCCGGTTGCCCTAAAACAAAGGTGAGAAAACGAAAACAAAGCCAAAGAGCAAAAATAAAGAACTGTTATTGCAGAAAAAAAAACACGAAGAGTTGCATCTCGCAAAATAAAAAATAAAAAAGAGAGAAACACAAAATTAGTTTTCTTGCACTCTTGGTTTTCCCGTTCCTATAGTGGCCCGATGCCACACCATTCGCTTTATGCGGAGGGCAAGTTCGTCTGCTTCTTGCGCAGGGGGTAGCGGTGACGTCAGAACGCCGAGCCCTGATTGGCTGATCGCGCCGCCCTATCTGAGCGTCGTCTGCTGACAACGTCGTCTGCGTCTGTCTTACCTTTCCTGCGACTTTCGGAAGGGCAGAGGCCAGATTCACGAAACGATCTTACGCCAAAAATGTGCGTAAGACAAAACTTAAGAACAAATACGTATTCACGAAACGAAATTTTCGTAAGTTTTGCGCAGGTTATGACGAAATCCCACGACAGCTCCGAAGCTGTCTTACGCACTTACGATCAAATCAGCATGGCCGACAGCGTCGCGGTCGCGACGACCCACGGACGTTTATTTTTCTGCGTGCGCTTCTCCCGCGTCCCGACTTCAAGCAGCAAAAAAAAAAAAAAAGTAAAAAGTATTTGAAACAGACCACGACGAACAAGAACGCTGGATCCACAAATACCCGGGAAAAGCTCCGACGGCCACGATTCCACCGAATGCGACCAAGCGAGCACGGCAGTTAGGCCTAGCAGGCACTCCGCGACTCGGCGACCGTCTGCCCACTGCCAGCTGGTGTGCTGAATGGAATATGCCCGCGCGAGCCTTGTGAACCCTTCCCGTATTATACTTTGATCGCTGACCTCAGATTTAGATTAAGAGGTCAATTTCTTCCTCTTGTTATCTCTTTGTTTCCCGAGGCAACGGTGACTCTCGCCGGTGAAAAAGCGGTGATTCTCCGACAGACGCAGGAAAGGTAAAGCAGCCACCGCTTTGACTAGCGGACGTAAAGCAGACGACGTTAACTGCGCCAACCCGCTTAAAGAATGAGGGGTCTCGCCGCACACGAAAGGTGAGAAAAAGTATTTGGGAGGGAACTTGCGGGCACTAACACGCTCACTCTCGGTTCTTAGCAAACAAACCTCGGCGCCTCGGGACACCTCGCCAGTGAGTCCTTTGACTTGCCTCCTTGATGCGCGTCTGCTAGTTAGACAAAAACAACGTACCGCTCGAGTTATTTCGTCTGCCCTCTCTGAAAGGCGAAGTCGAGCTCGCTCGTAAAGACCGGCACTTCCGAACGTCGCAGGAAAGGTAAGACAGACACAGACGATGTTGCGAGCAGACGACGCTCAGACAGGGGGTCGCGATCAGCCAATCAGGGCTCGGCGTTCTGACGTCACCGCTACTTCCTTTCTCATGCGCAGAAGACGAAAATGAGCCCACTTGCGATTTTCTAACGCTCTCTGCCACGACCGCAACCACGACGACGCTCATTTTCGGTCTGGTGGCGCGGCGTTCGTGCCTCGTGGCTGTAAAGCAACTCTACCTAAAGTTGCATCGCTGAAAATAGCATCTACTGGTGGATTTACAACGCACTCTTTGGACGCTGCATTTTACTAAGCTCCCGCTGTATCCGGAGTTCAAGCTACAAACCAAGTTTATTTACGCTAAAGAGTGACTGAATAACAAGGAGGCTCACGGATAGTAGGCAGGACAATTTCCAGGCCTTCTTCATTCTTTTTCTCATGCTAAGCTCTAGGCCTAGATATCCCGTTCAGAAAGGCATACAACTTTGGGAGGACTTTTTGTTTGCATTTTGACCGCTAATCTTGCTCGTAGTTTATTTACAACCTTATTGCAATCTCTGTCGAGCTGTCACTGTCCTTGCCGTAGCAAATTCAAACATAAAGCAAAAACAATAAAAAAACATTCGATATTTATTTGGTGTTCTTTCATTCATCCCTTCTATTTGCTATTTTGTTGTTATTTTGAGCCTTCTTCTTTGGTCCTGGCTTGTTTCCTTCCTGTTCAATGTTCAGCCGTTTCCAGTTAGAGCTTGCAATTGAGTCAACTTTGCATTGGGGTGTCCTGATTGATGTTTCCCGTAAAATATTATGAAAACTTTAAATAATAAAACATCGAGGACGCGAACGAAAACGGGACTTCTTTTATTTCTGTTTCCGTCCTCGTCCTCGATGTTTTATTCTTTCAAGTTTTCATATCAATTTAACAACACGCTCGTTTTCAAGTACTACTTAAAATTTTCTAGCCACAACGTTTCCCAAAGATTGAAAAGGTATTTGAGATAACGACAACAAAAGACTGAGAATTGTGGCAAACAATCTCGACTTTGCAAGATACCAGATTACCAAAAATAACTGAAATAGAGTATCTTGATAGTGTTTAGGATGGGCACAAATCAGCTTCTTATATAGCAGGGCGGAGAAAAAAAGAAGGGAAAAAAAGGGGGGGGGGGGGGGCAATACACGGCAAATGTTTTGACCAACAAAAGAAGTTTAACCTTGAAAAGGCCAGACAGAGGTAACCGAAGAATGACCCTGTCACTTCACCGGGTCATCTTTGACAAAGGAAGCCGGGAGAATGAACCACCTCGTCCTCCTCTCCCCTTACTTTCTCTTTCGCAAACACGTCAGTATCATCGTCCCTGTCTTGGCGTTTACACAAACCGGCCAATCAACGAACAGGGCAGGTCCCAAAAGTCGGACCTACTTCTTTGTCTAGAAGCGCAACGCACACCAGTAGCCGTCCATTAGCGTATAAAGCCCAGCAACCACCTCATGAAGCCACCGCAGTCGTACCAGAGTCACCAAGGATGGAGTTCCTCTTCAGAATCGTCTTCGTAGCTGTCGCCTCCAGTCACCTTCTACCAGTCGCCACGGCCATGTTCATGGACGAAGTAAGCGTGGCTTCTTCTGCGTTCAGTGCCTTCAAGTTCGCATCTGAAAACTTGGGAGGGACAACGGACGGCGGTGTCTTCATCCGGACCCTCAACGGCAGCGGCTGTCTCGATGCCGGCTGCTGCTCCTTCCTGTCCGGGTCCAGCAGACTTCGCCCGAACCCTCACTGCCCCACCTGGGCCTGGCTCAAGTGGGCTTCGGACGGGCCCCTGATCGTGAACAAGAGGCCCGTCTTCGGTGGATGTATCGACTGCGAGGGCGCTAAACTGGGCTGCGTAGCCAAGGTGGTGTCTTGTCACGGCCGCGAGGACCAACAATGGAGGATCAAGTTCATCCCTGGCTGGGAGACGAAGTACGGTGAGAGATTCTTTGCTATCACGAGTTTCTACAAGACGAACCACTGCCTCACGCTCGTCAATGGTGGAGGTGACGGGGACTACTACACGCTCCAGGACTGCCAGACGCCGAAGCCGTCCGAGTGGCAAGCGTTCTACGTCGTCAAGAATTCGTTGCAGCGGCGGTGAGGCCAGAATTAGAGATGCAGTGACCGTGGAACTCCGGGCTAGGAACACTACGTGCTACGAACCCAGTCATTCGCAGTGGTAAAAAAGGACGATCTTATACCACGGCTACAATTTCCCTGTGCAATTCTTCCTTTCTTGTACAATATATTCCCCTCGACACTGTTCGGGTTTGTTGATCCCATCTGCAAGAGCTTGTTGAACGGCATGTTGTCTGCGAATAAAGTGTGTACATTCATCTCAGTAATTTGCCTGTACATTTTGGTGTCCCTCCGATTTTGACGAGAAATAGACTCCGAAACACGGAACCCTCCTTATAATTTATACTTTTTTTTTTCTGATTTCGGTATTTAGTTTTAGAATAGAGTAGAATAGAATATATGCGACGTCAGACAAATAAAGAAAAAAGAGAGACGTTTATCGGAGCTTGTCTTAAAGAAGACGGCGGAGGCTTAGGGCTGCCCGATTTTCATGACACATGCGTGTGACCCGACCACTTCGGAAAACGTCCCAACACCGATAAAGAAAGGAGCTGGGACAATAGTTGTGGATCCATAAGAAAGCAGCAGCAATTGTAGATGCAGATTTCTCTTCGTGAAGTAATTTGTGCATATGCGAGGCTTACCCCCAGATATCCGCATTTAGCTGGCGGGTGCAGATGAAAACGAATTAGATTTTGCGGATATTCGCGGATCCGGATGTATATTTTCGCTGCGGCGGCCCACAAAAGTTGGCGACCACAAGGTGTAGATTGAGTAAATAAGTGATACTATGAAGTGCATCGAATGTTTCACGGGAGCAAATTATTGTCTTAGAAAATAGGTGCCAATCGGGGAGAAAACTTCTTTACGCCAAGAAAGGTTTGATACTCGCCAAATGTCGGTTTGGAGAATCCTACCTCGCCAAAAAGTGTTGTCCCTAGAAAAAGGAAAACATGCAGGGGCATCAATCGTTCAGGGAAAGCGCATGTTCTTGTTCGGCAGGGAACGAGCGGAAAACGTTCTTTCCCAAAGAGAACCCGAAACCTACAAGCCACGGGAAAGTAGCAGAAGCCTCCTCGACAAGCAAAACGTTGTGTGTGCGTGTGTGTGCGTCTGCGTGTTTTCCTCGACAGTTGGCTAGTTGCTGATAAGTATGTGGTTTGGAGCACGCAGTTCGGGTTTGTGCTTAAAACTGAAACCGATAGGTGTTGCAATTATTGCATATTGTGATATTTTCCCCAGTGATGTAATAGCGCCTTGCCACGTATATACGAGTACTTCACTGCAATGAGTGGCAACCTTTCCTCTCCTACTTTTTTGTTGTCTAATCTAAAATAAAATGACATAACGTTATTAATCTGTCCTTCATAAATTTTCACGTTTATAAAATATGCGTCTCCTTGAAGTGATCGTTGCAAAACAAAAATAAAAAAATAAATGAAAGTGTTCTTCCATTTGAGCACATCTTCTGGGCATCAAGATGATCATTTATAATACAAACACGATAAAACAAAATATGTGCGATAAAGTAACCTTAACCAATATTCTGACTCGCAGATTTCTTGTACAGAGATAAGCAAACGGCGTATAACTGGGGGTTCCGTGTTTTCGGAGTTTATTTTTTGCCGACGATTCGGAGTTCATCAGAGTTTATTCGGGTTGATTCCCAATTATCCGAAATTTGGAGTTTAATATCGTAGTGTTTCCTATGAAAAACAATTAAATCGAAAGGTAATCGCTAGGAAGCCCGTAGCCATCTCATCCCATCAATCTAATCCGCGGCCATGAGGAGGAGTGGTTAAGGATGTAATAGAGACAAGTTTCAACTGTCCCTCTTCCCTATTTTATACAATCTCTATTGTTCAGAGCTTTCACTGTTACAAAAACATAACCTCTGCTTTCTCTAAAGCATAAATCGCATGAACCAAACTGGAAACCAAAAGAGTGGTTTTTGTAGTGACCCGAATGTACAATGACCTGTTGCCCTGGATCAACCTTGACGAGATAAGCGGTAAGACCCCTTTTGACAACGGTCCGAGATTTGATGGTGGCATTTTCTCAAAACAACTGACCCTGCACTCATGAAATTGGTGGGTGGCATTGGCACATAAATTCTTTTTAGCTTATCGAATGAATCCGAATTGACCAAAATTTTACCGGCGAGTATTTTTCGGAGTTTTTCGCATTTATCCGAAAACACGGAACCCTACGTATAAAATACCTTCCAGAATTTTTTTTTTTTTTTGCGTGATTTTATAATGTATTATGAATGCGCGAATTGCGGGTCGGGTGCAGTTATGAATTTCGGGGAGGCGGTTAGGATGCGGATGCAAAGTCTGCAGATATCGATACAATAATTTAAGAACGTTCGGTTTTCGGTTCGGGTGCCGACACAAAGTCTGCGGATGCGGATCCGATGATCCGCGTCCGATCCAGGGCTCTACCCAAACTAGGTTTTACAGTATGGCTACGTATTATTTATGTATTTATTGATACTGTCAACCCTTGCGGTTTTTACAGTAATGGTAATATACTATAAAAAAGAAGAAAAAAACATTTATGCAGAAACAATTAGCAAAACACCTTTTACAGCCAGGTATCAAGTACTCAGACTCCTCATCCCCCTCTCCACAGCCTAAACATGCTGGGTCTATTTCCTCATATTCAGCTCTGTAAGTCTTAATCCGTAACACTCTCGTCCTTGCATCGAAGTTACTTTCATCATATATTATTTCTCCATCTTGAATGACCGGTACGTCCCCGTTCTCGTTTGCAGGACAGCTATCGCCATCTATGAATCGTTGCCTCAACCATAGGGCTAGAATCATGGCCTCTGAGCTTCGGGATCTCGGAGGCCATTCTAGAATGCAGATATGAGGCACAGCAATGAGACGATAACCAGCGCCTCTGTAGGCAACGATGGGAAGTCACTAGCACGTCGTCTGCTTCTTCTATTTTGGTAGTGCACATCCGTTTACAAGATTTCTTTACTTTTTCTACAGATAAAAAAAAAGCCACAAAGACTACGTTAATGCGGTTCGTTCAAGTTAATATTAAGGCCTGTCCAAACAGCAAACTACAAAAATCGTCAGGCGACACGACTCCTGCAAATATCATCAAAATTGAAGCGGAGGCTTCAATTTTGACGGATCTCGACGAGCCAGCCTTGTTCCTGTTGCACGAGTGGTAACTTCAACGCGCTATCGCTCTTCCCCCGAACTCAGTCTTTCTAAATTTACTGATTCGGTAGTTTTCGACTACGCCCAGCAAGGTTGTAACATTAACGATATGTTTCGTTTCACTACTTAAAAAAGTCAATTAAGAAATTCTAGTAAATTATCAGACTCCAACTTATCAGAAAGATTCGTCCCCCATATTGTATACCTAGGGCCATACAATTCACCTGCACAGACCGCATTCGTGAAGCTTACACTGTTTTTGTTTTTTGTTTGTTTGTTTTAGCAAACATGTAAAGCTTAAAAATGACACCCTGCATATTATAAACAGCGGTAACGGACGGTCCACGCTAGGACTAAAACCAGAAAATATTCCGATCATTTAATGAATCGTTCTTTTGGAAGCCATAAGGGAAGCAATCTCCGCCGCAAGATTCGTTTTATTCAAGTATTCAAGTGGTTCCTTGAACTTCAGATATACATTTTTTTACTTAATCGCTTAGATCTTAATAGAAGCAGAAGACCGTTCTCCCCGCTAAAATGACGGTCAAATATGTGAACACTCGTTTATTTTACGTAACTGCTTTAAATTCTTTTTCAATGGATTGTCGTCTATGGTATCATCTTACAAAAGAGGTCTGATGCGTGCATGACAGATAAATCGATACTTTCGCCAAAATGAAACGCTGCCCCCTCCCACTAGGCGCCTAAAGCACGGCTGAAAGGCCTGGTTCCGTCCCGGCCCGTCACCACAACCAGCGGAAAGCAGAATACCAGCTGCTCTAACCAGGGATTAAGCGTCAGTTTAGAAAATCCATGTTATCAGGAGCCACCCGTCAAAAAAACGAACACACCGCGGGAAAGCTGTCAATATTGCTGAGAAGATCAATCTAGGGGAAATCCCCGACAGGTAGGCTACAGATTGTTCCCCCGAAAGCCCGACTGAAGGGCGTGAAGTCCACGCCGGTCAGTCAAGCTATGCGATACAATATTTTACGTTATTCATACACACCAGAAAGCATCCCACCTTTGCGTGGTGCTCATTCCATTTATGACAAAAGAAGCCAATTTCGCAATATCAATTGTCCCACTTAGTAAAATATAGGTTGAAGTTTTTTGTTGTCCTCTTTGTCGGCGTCTTTTAAAATTAGGGGCCAACTTATAATCGTGACTAAAGGATGTCGACCCGTAGCTGTGAGCAAACTCTCCGATCCCATCGAGCAAACATTGATGGGACCTGAAAGCTCAACCTGCGAAGGCCGCTTCTCCGAGCACATCGGTGCAAAGCAGTGAAGCTTGACGCCAGGAAGACGGAGTTGACCGTTCCGAATCCGAACAATGATGCGGCCAGCGCGGCTGACAAGTGAATTCCAGCTAGGGTGGATAGGCGCTCTGTGAAATAATGTTTTATAGGAAACTCTTCCCTCCTATTTCTTACCTTAAAAAAAAAAAAAAAAAGGATTCGTGTTTCAGGTTCTGTTTTATTACTTTGGCACATTCTTTGTTTCTGATATAGGAGTGGACTTCAACTCGAGTAGGTACAGTATGTGTGTTAACAACACACCTACTGAACATCGTAAACCAATACCTCGCTCCTTCCCCTTCCACCTCCTGTGAATAGTCGAGAGACCCTGCCCTAAACCATAACTTCTTAAATGAAAGCTCTGCAGAACCCATTATGCAAACACAGTATAAAACTGGAAGACAGGAGGTGGCTACTATGTGCATTTATAACGACTCGTCATTGGACGGTTTTCTTTCATAACAGAATTATTGCTTTTATTCTCAATGGTAAACACAGCATGCTCCTCTGGCCAGATGATGCGGCTAAAGAACGACACTTCGAATTATTTAACAACTCAGCAGTCTCCAGGAATCTAAAAATAAATAGCAACTCACCAAACCTGTGGAGCCTTGGAAGTTTACCAAAGAATGGTATAGAGCCTTACAAAACCCAATACTGTGGAGCCTTCTACTCCTCGGTTTCCAGCATCACTAAGACCCCATGACAGAGTTAGAGCATCCTTTTGGCATTTCTACTTAAATTATATACAAGAATAAATCCAATCCCCTCACTTCGTGCACCATGGGTCGCGAGCCAGAACGTTCTGAATTATGGCAAGCAAAGGGCCTGCCGTTCATCCTATACAGTTGTGATAGGGTGGCATAAGAAAAAATTAAATCACCAAAACTCAGTACTGCATGCTAAGGATTGATTGATAACCAGGGCTTAGAAAATACACAAAAGCAAAACAAAATGCAGTAGTTCCTAATTAAATGGTGAATGGCACGCCAGTTAGATGCCCCTTGCAGACGGGAAAGCTTGGACAGCAGACAACATAAAACACAAGGTAGTGCAATTGATCGAGCCCCGTGGTACATCAATAAATTAAATCCAAAGAAAAACTATTGTGTTTGTGTCATATTGCATTCTGGACAATGCAAGTTCAATGGGCAAAACAGTTAAAAGGATAGAACGCACTTCCCAATATTGCAGATGTTGCTTGCTAGATGGTGACAGATGTTCGAAAAAGCTTCATTGCTCCGGTTCCAATTCTACACTTCTTGACACATTGTTTATAGAAGGCATCACTTTAATAGCAGACTAATTTTCTCATATTTTTTTATTCTAATATCACTGCTTTTTAGAACCATATGTATAAGACCAGTCCTTGTAGTCAGTACCTATAACATTCTGACATTTGTAAGACCCACCTTGTACGGACATGTCTAGCTAAAATGAACCCCGTTAATATGCATTATGGACGAAATTTCTGGCAAGTGATCTGTCGCCATGCAACTTTGCCCCATTAATATGAAAACCTGCAGTCCGGGCTGTGGACAGCTATTTTGGGGACAAATTAGGTAAATACAGGGATTTTTGACTCTTTATAACAGATGCCAGCACCTCAGTTTGGAAAAAAAAAGGTACAAAAACTTCCCCAAGATATCAGTGAACCTAAAAGATCACAGTGTACATACACCCAGACGTTCGTTGCGAATATTGCGATAAGAGCTGCCAACCAAAAGATGTTTTGTTTCGTCTTTTACACAAAATGGGTCCTCACTGTTTCCGGTCTATTGTTGCTTGAGATTGTGCATGACATATAACCAGGAAAAAATAAAAATGAACCCTAAAGCACCTAGGTCACCTCAGTGTAGATCTTGTCACTGTTTGGAGAACAGGAGATTGGCTCTAGACCTACAAAACTAATTTATTTTACACTTTGTTTCAATTAGGGTTAAGCAGTATCGCGATACAAATGTATCGCGATAGTATTTTAGAAATACATTCCGTATCTGCATTTCTGTATCCCGATACATTTTTTTTTCACCAGTATCTGCATTCCTGCAACGAAATGCATTTGGAATGTTCCTTTGTATCGCAATACAATCAGGGTGAAATGTATTTCGTTAGATTTCTTTAGAAATACTACCCCTCCCCTCCAGAAAAAAAAAAACCGCACACATTTTTATTTTTAGGGCACCAGGGTCAAGGAGATGCTGGGGCATTGTTACCATACCGACCAAGGTTCCTTCCCATTCTCCAAACTATTTTTCTATGCATCTTCTTCTCTCTTCTGAGAAGTGTTGCGTAGTCGGGGACTCGAACCAGGTGGCGTGCCAGGAGTGGAGACAGAGCATTTTGTGCCGCAGGTCCTTAGGTAAGGGTTTCTTGAGTCATAGTTTGCTGGCATCCAAAGCCCGCTGCTAACCGTCTCTCTTGCCTTAGCGTACACAGTACACCCAGCCGGCAAAGTAGAGTCACAGTCCGTGGCAGCACGAGCCTGGCAGTGGTTGACTTGAAATAGTAGGATGACTCACGCAGTGAAGTTCAACACATATTTGAATGCGTCTGAGGCTGCGCCCGTAATATTGTACGGCGCAAGGGTACGTCATCAGCCGACATGAAAGTGACCCACTGCTCTGGTGATCCGAAACCCAGAAAGGAGGTCAGACGTGGCCTCGCTGTGCCGACCCAGACTTTGTACACCTGCGACTCGTCACGAGCGCGCTGTTTCTCGGAGAGCTTGCACCTGTGCCGGCAATATCAGGTTGCAATCCACGAGGTCTCTATTTGGAGTATGCAAGACGAAACTTGAGGACTGCAATCCATGAGCCGGTGGCGGAGGGTCGGCAGCAAGGACCTTCACAACAGAGATGCCACCATATCGTTTTTTTCAAACATAACAGAAGATAAGACATGTGTTCCAGGATGCTTCAAGTGGTCCACTATTTTCGAAACTTCCAAATGACACTGCCAGCACGAATTTCAACGAGGTAGCCTAGAACGAAAGTATGTATTGTCCTTTCATACAGCAGCATGGTAAAGTTTCATGTTCAAGGCCACACCTACAGATGAAGAATACCAGTTCATTTCACCGTGACATCACATGATAAATGTTGCCAGGGGCATGGTGACGTTTTGATGGGATTTAGGATGACACAGAATTTATTTTGAGGTCTAAGTCTTTTCGCATCCCTCGTCAGAAAGAGGATGTCAGGGAAGGAACCGCGGTCAGTCATTTATGGAACGTTTTTTTGAGCCCATTGAAGACTCCTCGTCGTCCGAAATCACTACCTTCAAAGCAAAGTGCCAAGCCAACAAGAAAGTAATTTCAGGATCAAAAACTTCCACTTCCAACTTCAAGCTTCATATCATTCGGCTTCTCAAACAATTTTGAAAAATGTATTGCAGTATCAGTATTTCTGTACTTGTATTTCTGCCCTCCCTAAAATGCATTCCTGTATTTGTATTTCCAAATACTTTTCGCCTCTATTTAAAATGTATTTCTGATACGTATCACGATACACTTTTACAGATATATTTCAGCATCAGTATTTTAGCTACTATTTTAATGTATCCCAGTATTTGTATTTCAAAATACATTTTTGAGTATTTCTGCCCAACCCTGGTTTGCGAAAGCTACGGTCCCAGCGAGCCGGTCATCACGTCGGAGGGGGACTTGTCACTCCCTAGGCAGGGGCAGATTTATGGCTCGGGCTTGGGGGGCGGTAGTCATTGGGGTGGTGATGGGGGGGGGGGGGGGGCCTGCTGAAATATGCCATTGCGGCCGAAACATTGCCCAGATCTATTTTGTTGACCAACATTTGTTGTCACCAAAAACTTAACTTTCAGCTAATGTATATCAATTTTTTCACTAAAAAAAAAAGAGTTGACCTTCAAAGGCTTAGGGGGGAAGGGAGGGGCAGTCACCTCCCACCCCCGAATCTGCCCCTGTCCCTAGGTGTGCACAGTGCTGTCGAAAACACGGAAGGCCCCTCTTGTACAAATTTTTTAAAGAGACAAGGGGCAAAGCAACGTCTGGGACACATGAAAAGAGGGTATCAGCTCCCCTCTCCCCTTCTCTCCAACTGCTTGGGTTACGCTCTCACCCCCTGTTTTTGGTAAGGGCTGTCGCCATACCTCGGCAAACCTCACTCATGAGGGCCCTCACTCACCCTCACTCACCCTCATCCTCACAGGTGAGGTGAGGGTGAGTGAGTTTCTGAACCAGGAAAATTCATGAGTGTGAGGGTGAGTGAGGGCCGTGAGGGCTGTGAGGGCGGTGAGGGCCGTGAGGGCTGTGAGGGCGGTGAGGGCCGTGAGGGCGGTGAGGGCCGTGAGGGCCGTGAGGGTGGTGAGGGCCTTGAGGGCGGTGAGGGCCGTGAGGGCCGTGAGGGCCGTGAGGGCCGTGAGGGCCGTGAGGGCCGTGAGGGCCGTGAGGGCCGTGAGGGTGGTGAGGGCCGTGAGGGCGGTGAGGGCCGTGAGGGCGGTGAGGGCCGTGAGGGCCGTGAGGGCCGTGAGGGCCGTGAGGGCCGTGAGGGCCATGCAACTCGGAGCAATTCGAATGCGTTTGAAGCGGCTGCATCCAACCAGGGACGCAAAAGTTTCACGTGATACCTCGTGCCGGTGATGATGACACCGAAAGACTTGGTTCTGGTTTGAAATCGATCGTTTTTTTTTGGAAATAAACTGTTTCAGAAAGGTGCATTAGTATTCTTAATGAGATTTAAATGCATAAAAACACGTTTCTAACGCGTAATTGTGTCTAAATAGTGCAAGAAAAATAAAATTTTATGATGACGATGGCAAATTGCAGCAATTCGTTGCTGCGTGTGATCGCGGGCGGCCCGTGTTGCTGGTGTTGCGACGTAAAGTTTCTGGGCGAAATTGCCCCATCTGAAGCTGGCCTGAGTGGCGTGAGGGCCATCAGTGCGTGAGGGGCGTGAGGGGTGTGAGGGCCGCAAGGGCGGTGAGGCGCGTGAGGGCGGTGAGTGGCGTGAGGGCGGTGAGGGCTATGAGTGCGTGAGGGCCGTGAGGGCCGTGAGGGCGGTGAGGGCCGTGAGGGCGGTGAGTGGCGTGAGGGCCATGAGTGATTGAGGGGCGTGAGGGCCGTGAGGGCGGTGAGTGCGTGAGGGCCGTGAGGTTCAGTGAGGGTGAGTGAAGGGCTGAAGGTGAGTGTGACTGTGAGGGTGAGGGTGAGTGAGGGGCTGAAGGTGAGTGTAGCTGTGAGGGTGAGGCTGAGTGAGGGGCTTAGGTAAGTGTGGCTGTGAGGGTGAGGGTGAGTGAGGGCGACCTAAAATGCCGACCTCTGGCTGTCGCATGCTTCGCCTCCGTTGCTTTGACTCGCTCGAGAAGGCCATAGTGTTCGCTGTTTGCCAAATTACGGTGAAACAGAGTATAGGTAAGGCTATGACAGGGGAGGGGGGAAGTCCTCGAGGTGGTTCACAGCAAAAGCTCCTTGATATGCTTGTTGATATGTGTGTTTTTACCCTGATTCGCTATTATGGACGACTCATACTATGGACGATTGACTTTTCTGGGGAACATATTCATCCATATTAATGAGACATGACTCCATCATTTGAGGTTAGGTGAAGAGGCAAATAAAAAGAATCAAAGAGATGTCTTCCAGCTTACCATGTAATTACGAAAGCCTTCATTCTTCATGACGCACATCCTGTACAGGCGGCAAGAAGGAGCGAAGTTCGTGAAGTAGAGGTGCAGGGGCTTGGAACTGTGCCTGTTGGAGCCATACAGTCTCCGAAGCTGTGAGGAAAGCTTGTTCAACTCCTGAAAGGTAAGGCAAAGAGGAGGTCTGTTAGTTGGGTTTAGGTGAAGTGCTGGAGGTTACACAGGAAAAAACTCTTTTCAGCAGGATAAAATACTGCCCTGATCCTCGGTTCATATAGTGTAAGCACTAATCACAATAAAGTGCTGGCACCTCTCTTTCACATCACAAAAAACTGGAAGTTTACTTGATCAGAATAAATGTAATGTATGTCCCCTTAATCATCATGATCAAAGCTACTCTGCAGTTTAATAATTTGCAAATCTACTGACTTGAGACAAGCTGCTGGTTGGTTGAATGAAATGACAGGCTGGTCAGCTTTTATACTTGCAAATGTAGATAGTATGTATTAGCCTAGAGGTGCTGGCAGTTGGCAATATCTCACTACATATATTCAACACAGTCTGTCTATAGATCTGCTTGCATTACAAGCTCCGTTTCAGATATTTCTAGAATGTTATGAGGCAAACCTGAAAAGAACCAGTCATGCATCTGAGAACGGCCATTTTCACCTTGTCATTCATGAGGTCGGTGAGGCCCAGATCGATGCACACTCGTGGAGTGGTACCTCTCGCTTCAAGAAGTCTCTTTTGAATTGCTTCCTTTTCCAGTCGCTTGCTCAACCTCACAATATCTGCAAAAAGCAAGCTCAATAAGTAACTACAAAGAGAAAACTTAAGGTTCCCGAATACATTTAAAGCACAAAACAGTCTTCATCAAATATCGCCACCAGGGGCAAACTAGCATTTCGTCGAATGCTGGCTACAGACTGTCGAATGTCGTATGAGGTAGCTTAGTAATTAATCCTTACATCAGTCCTATCATAAGACACAACAGCCTACTTATGTGACAACCAAGCATCATAAAGCGGTAGAATATTCCACAAGTGGACAATTCAAGTTATGCACTATACTATATTACATTCACGGGCATACAATTTGACTGCTCCATAATAAACCTCACGAGCATGAGAGACTTAAGAGTCAATAGCCGTTTCATAATTTACCAAATCTGACAACTTTTGAATGGGCACTAATCCCACCAGAAAGTCATTGGAAGAGTGTAGTTTGCTTCCCCAGTGAAATTTGCTCCACTGACGTTCATCGTACAATCTTGTACTTTTCAATTTGAAACACAACTGAAATGTCAGAAGTGTCTAGCAGGAACACAGCTTAAAGGGACACTGACAGGGTATTTATGCTCGCCGAGGTTTTTAATTGTATTAAAATATTCTGGCGGGCTAGTTGGTTATACATAATTGAATTACAAATAGCGCTAGGACGAGGACAGACGAAGAAGTGGACAGGACAGGTGCTAACTCACCTTAAAACCGTCAGTTGTGAGTTAGCGCCTGTCCTGTCCACTTCTTCGTCTGTCCTTGTCCTAGCGCTATTTGTCATTTAATTTTAGTTGTACGTGACATATGAGAGCCCAACTACCCATAACAGGATTTGCGGGTCGAAATTCGGTTTCTTTTCACCCGAAAACTGCCAGTACAGAACTGGGCGGTTTGAGTCGCGCTCACTCTCTTTTTCGTGGACATGGGCTGTTTTCTAACATTTAGACACTACCACCAAATTTAATTGAAGTCGTGGGTCATTAAGGCACACAGTGAATACTTAAAATAAAAAAAATATGAAACCCATTTTTTGTGGCTTTCAAAAAGCTACCAATACATTGATTGAAAAAAAAAAGGTTGCACAGACAACCGAAAGCATTTCGTGTGTTCACTGCATAATTCTCAAAAAATGGCGTCGTTTCGTGTTTCGTGGGACTCGCGGGTGGCAGAGGACAACGGGCGTGGGATCTCTACTTCAGAATTGTCGTTCACTGTACTGGTGAATTCTGTCTTCCTTCGGAAGAGAAATTTTGGACCGATCAAAAGAATTGATATTCATCCCGTACGACACGCCCGACCAGCAAGCCGATTGCACGAAGACATCGCCAAGCCGTCCTCCCTTCTCGTGGCTGAAGACATCGCTCGCTCAAACGCCAAGCACGAAGTACATACTTACACGAAGTATGTACTTTGTGCATAAGTACACGAAGTACGGTTTTTTTACTAGGTGCGAATGTGGCCAATATGTGGTGCTGCGGCGACTTCAAGCCGAGAGTGCATGTGCTGGAGGGAAATCGGCAGCAAACTTTCCGACATACAGTTAAATGGCTGCATTACTACAAATGAAAGAGTTCCCTCAGTAGCTCAGTGGAAAGACGTCCACTTTACCCGCAGCGGGCACGAGTTCAACCCCTAATGTGGGCGTACATTTTTTTTTTTTTCCAACTTTTTGCAATGTTTACATTTCTTTCTTTTTTTCGAATTATCACTGAAAGAAACTATTGTTGTGGACAATACGTCAATGAACTAAATGGTATGGGATTCCATTTTTGAAACCTCGGCCGCACAATGCCACTTTCAGATGCAGGACATGTGGGGCAGCTCTTCACACAACATCTTGGGAGTATTCTTTTCGGAGCCGATCGCAGGAATTAACCACAGGCACTTACTACTAACTGTCAACACTTAAATGTACAAAATAACTCATCTTAAAGTACAGAACAACGAGCGGAACAAACATGACTGCAAAGGAATCGCACAACGAACAGATCCCGCAATGCATTTCGTCTGCTGCACGCGGAAAAAAAAAAAACCACACGGTTGGGTGTGGCCACGTGACTTCTGCCACTCACTCTCTCCTCTCCACTCTCCGTGCGGTGCAGGCGTTTCGGTTTCGGTTTTGAGCAGTGGCATTTTTTTGGCTTTATTCAAAAAACACGTGACTCTGTAGCTAAATATTAATTGGGTAGTATTCCGACACCATAATAAATCGCCTGGCAAAAAATTTAAAAAAAAAATTAATTTGGGGGGGGGGGGGGGGGGGGGTGTCAGTGTCCCTTAGGCATTCAGAGATTATGTATATCAGAAAAGCAATAAACAAGCATGAGCCACAACAAGTCAGTGGATGACAGAGGGTAAATGAGAAGTATGAAGGGGAACATGAAGAAGTATTGTGCACAGCATTTCATTTTCTTGGAATTCATAAAGGCTATTTCATATCACTAACAGTGCTCTAACATAGCTCTCAAGTTAAAAAACACCTGGAAAACATATTCGGCAATATAAAAAACCATCACACCATAGAGTACAAGCTCAGCCAGCTGAAAAGATTTCTGGTGAAGTTGCATTTTACAAACTCCAAAAAATTGGGGAGATTTGTGGAAATTTCTGGTCTTTTTTTTCTGCAATTCGTAAAGATGACTATGGCTCAATCATATGCAGAATCTAATCTCCATGTGCCCCACAAGTGTTAGGAATCAAATGACGAGTAGATGGGTCCATGGTGTCAGTATAAATGAGTGATAAGTGAGTGAATACAATATGTACACATCACCAGCCCTTTCATTCATTCCCAGTCTCCAGTTACCAATCCTTCTAGCAACCACTTACCAGAATGTGCATTTTCACGAGACCCATTGAACAATTTAGATTCCGCAAGGCGCGCCTTTCGATTCCGTTTCTTCTCCTTGCGTTTTGCCCTTCTCGCAGCGATGATTTTCTCGTACCTGTGAACTCGCCGGGCTTCATTTTTCTGAAAAAGGAGCAAGCAAGATTAACTCTGGCCAAGTACTGCCAATCTTCAAAAGGGCCAATCTTCAAAATGAATAAACATTTAAAACAATGTTCAATCAAGATTAACTCTGGCCAAGTACCGCCAATCTTCAAAATGAATAAACATTTAAAACAAACAATGTTGATGTTAGTTTTGTTTTTTCTTGTTCATGAGTTTGCAAATGCAAATCTCAATACTAGAGCAAGGGAGCACTTACCGAAACACAGCGTCCTTCGTCGTTCTTTTGCTCCAACGTCTCCTCACACATTTCACTCGAGAAGGGGCAAGAGTTCCTGACAGAGGCCCTGCACAAAAGCAAAAGAGCTATACAGCCACCCAATGTTGCATGGATATCTGTTAGAATCAACTGACACGTGAAAGGTGCTTGGTAGACTGCTGCCTGACAATGCTGGTTCCACAACGAAACAGTAGGAGCCTTGTGTTGTATTACTCAAACGATGCACATATTTGTAAATGTAAATATCGAAAAAACTAGAAGTAATTTTGCCACCAGTACATTTTCTCACTACTAGGTAGGTACCTCTTCTAAGATGGTAATTACGATGGTTAACTGTGACAGAGTAATTACTGTGTTCAACGACATGAGACCTCAAATTTTAACCTGAGAACATTCAGTTCAAAAACACTTTGTGGCACCTCCGGTTTTGAAAAAGACCATATCATTATGTTAAAAAGCCCCTGAAAAGAAAAAAAAAATGTCTTTTTAAACAGTCTGGTTGGGACAGGCTAATAAAAAAAACTAATTTTATGAAAAAAAAAAAATTTTTAGAGCAATATGGACAGCATGAGACGCGATCTAGTTGGTAGTCACCTCCTTTCCACTTGTTTTCTATCTCAGCATTTTGGGCAAGCGTAGGAGAGGTGAATCGACTTGGCCATCGCGTTGAGGTGGAGAGGGCGTATGACATTTCGTTGAGGTGGAAAGAGCGTAGGACCATTCCGTGACGTCATGGACTTTGCGCACAAAATTTAAAGTAAAACTCACGCCAACAATATTGCTGTAAACAAAAATTTCATTTTTTTTCGCGTAAAATTTATTTTGTGACACGCGTATCCCAACCAAACCGTTAAAAGAAACTTTTTTTTCTTTTCAGGGACCAAGTTACATAATGATATATCAACGAGAGCTAAAATAGGTGTGATGCAGAAAAAAGAGCAGCAAAGTGGAACACCTGCATTACTGAGACAATGGCCATGATATAACTGCCTGAATTGTTACATTATGCACTTTGCTTGTCTTGTAACTGCAATTTCAACTTTTAGGTGCATAAGGGTGGTAAGTATAGAAGATTCTGTTCTGATCCTAGGTGAAAGTTCATCTGACCTATGGAAGGATGAGTGCTGTGGCTTTTCGCTCTGACGCCAAACTATATGTCACTATAAAGTGAAAGATGGGTGGGATGGTCATACACAAGTCTTTTGATAGGGTGCTGCCGGTACTAGCAATTAACAAACTTTGAATAACACAGATATGACTAACTTGCACCTCAAACCTAATATTTTTGCTGTATACAGGGACATGCAGAAGGAACACTTCTTTACATCTCAAACTGATGCAGTTTATCGTTATTCCAGGAAGCTTTAAACTGAACTGGTCTTTTCTCTCTCTTTTTGTAGCCTGGTTGGCACGTTGTTTCCTGTTTGTGTAAGAGTGTATTCCTTTCGGGTGGGTGTATTGCATTGTTTCTTGTTTATTAAGCAAATATGTACGATATGTATCGTTTCAATATTTTTGTCGAAAACCTTGTACTCCCCCCTCATACAATGCCCGAAAGGGCGCTTTGAGGTAAATTAAATAAATAAATAAATTATCACTACGGGTTGTGCATTAGCCTGTCCACGGTCCCCGATCAAGAATGACTGTACACGACAGAGTTAGCATGAACACAACATTGGTGTACGATTGCATTCTACTTTCAAAGGGTACTGGCAAGCACCAAGGTTTACTGCTTATCTTAGTGTTCGAAATGAGCACTTTCCAGAACACTAGTTGTGGAAAGTACTACTATAAAAAGGAAACATCCAGTGATGGATTAATCGTGCTTTGAACTTTTGTGAACACTTGATACAACTGATTCATATAAATTTAACACATAACTGTCACCACTATGCTACTTATCAGGCTGACTACCTGCTGGCACCAACAGTAAAATTATAGATCATTCTTGTAGTTACCTCTCAATCCTGCAACAAGAGTGCTACGTTTGTTGCCACACATCAAAATGAGCTACAATCAATTAATACTTACATAAACCATGTGAACTTCTAGATTATTATACTGTTTTGCGGGTATCCTTGATTCTGAAATGAGCAAGTTAGACGAAAGCATTGGTCATGGTTGAAACCATTTCATTCAGCAAAACAAAAAAATATTCTGAACACAGCCAACTTTATCCCTTTAGTGGCAGGCATCTAGATGAATACATATTTGCAAACAAGTAATTCTGTGAAGATATAGGATTTACTTAAATCACCTACAGACATGTTTTGTCTGTCATAAATTTAAAAATCCATTGTTTTCAATAACACAGTCAGAGTTAGAAACTAGAAGGGATGCAACCTGACAAGATGTTACAAACCCAGTGTATGCAGCAGCCCTGTGATGAACCAGCCAGTTCATGAAAACAGCTGATACCCTAATTAAATCTATCAAAACACTGTCCTTTTTGGCAATACTTTTTGGGATCATCACCTTTGTAATTCACCTTCTCCAGAGATAATTGGGTGCATGTGCCAACTCTGAGAGAGGGGAGGAAAGGGAAAGGTACCATTTTTGGGGGCTACCTCGTCCACTCAGACAGTGCTGGTTCAGCCTGATTCACTCAGCCATTCTCGCGGCCTGGCTTTATGGTCCTCATGCCTCCCCGCTGCGCAGCTGTACGTTGCACAAGTAGCAGCGAAAATAGTTCCAATGCGAGATTTGATAGAGTTTGCACCCGAAAAAGTAAGCAAAATGGATTCAAGCCCTACGGCTACAGGACCTTAACGGAATGCATCGGCAATGAATTGTGAACTCTCATGTTGGCAGTGCCCACTTCGTCAGAAGTTCATAAACGTGCTAAATTAAGAGACAATATTTCTAACATACCGTTCCTTACTTTTTGACAATGCAGGCGACTCTTCACAATATAAAGACCACTCCGATTTCACCTGGTCCGTGTTTGTTTACACGACCTTGGGTACGGCGATGCCCCACACGCTAACGTTGTACAACAGGACGGCGATGTGACAGAAGGCAAAGCAGTTGTATTGCAATAAGCTTTAACAACCTTGGCGCTTAAGGAGAGCGAAATCAGCAGTTTGTAGTAGCCGGGCCTCGTAGACGGTGTGCACAAGATCTGCACAACGTGGCAGTGCTGAGTAAAGTACATCTAAAAAGTACTTCGAGTAAAATACAAAGTAAATGAGAGGTTATGTACTTCAACTAAAGTAGCATAAGTACAGTGGGTGCAATGTACTTGCAGTAAAGTACTATAAATAGAATGTACTTTTAAAGCAAAGTACTACAAGCACTTATTAACACAATTTTTCAAGATATCCTTTCATTCCCCTATACAGTGGCTTGTTTTTCTTTTTTTTTAATTGGTATGCATTTCTCCAGGGGTAATCAGGGGTGCATCAGTTATTTTAGGAAGTGACGGTGAATATAGGATAAAGTCAAGTGGCTTCGGAGTTGACGAAGCATCATTTTGAGACACAAATATAACAAGACCCAATTTGGGGAATGTGCTTTGAAGTGGGGAGTTGTACATTCCTTGGAAAGCACCAGAAAAAAATATTTTGAGTAAAGTACAAGTACTATCGTGGACAATGTTAGCTGTAACACGGCAGCAGCGCCACATAGCAGGCGCCGTCCAAAACTCCGCGCATAGGCCGTGTGGCGAACTCGTTCTTCCGGTTTGCGAGCACACCCTAGCTTTGTCGTCTGCTAGGTGCAGAGCAGGCGATGCCACAGTGCTGCTTGTCTGGTACTTTCGCCATAGCAAACTGGTCTCGAACTAATTTTCAGCCGACGATTTTTATTGAGGCAGATTGCTGAGTCATTGGGGCATTAATCCTGCCTATGTTTGTTTTTGTTTGTTTGTTTGTTTTTTTTTTGTTTTTTTTAGAAACAGGCGTGCACAAAGCATCTTTAACAATACGCGTTCGCAAACCAGTATGAGCGCAGCAGGTGTGATACATAAATAGATTGTTATACTCCGTTTCACATTAAGTTAGAGTGCAGCGTACACTACAAAACGACAGGGGCAATCAAATAGCGGCAAAGGTGCAACGTCACGAAGTGCATCACCGGGGGATCCAGTAAGGTGCGAAAAGTGTGCTTTTGTCGCTGCTTGGTGAGGCCTATCGTCTCGTAGCGTCCGCTGCGCTTAGACCTAAAGTGAAACGGAGTATAACTGTAAACTTACCCCATAAAAAAATTTAATCTACCGTGATATTACATTTAGTGGCAATGATTATCCTTAGCCAGTGGAGTCAGGGAATCAACCATGGGCACCTCTTACACAGGAAATTGGCAAGCGCTGTGGCGTCGTCTGCTCTGTGCCTAGCAGACGACAAAGCGAGGGTGTGCTCGCAGGCGGGAAGAGCGAGTCCGCCACATGGTGCATGCACGGAGTTTCGGACGGCGCCTGCTATATGGCGTTGGGGATACGGGACGACCGCCGCTGCCGTGTTATAGCTAACACTGTCCACGATAGTACATATAGTCAGAGAATGTACTTGAAGGAAAGTACAATTTAAAGGACACATGCAAAGGAAAAACAGATTATAGTGAAAGAAACCACGAGACAAGGAACGAAAAAGGGGGACAAACACAATACCGTTCTTAGGAACGGTGTCACGGTGTTGCGTTTGCCCCCTCCTTATGTTCCTTGTCTCGAGGTTTTTTCACTATGATCGTTCACCAACTCACCTGCGCAGAAACTCTCATTTGAGTTTCGTTAAACAGCTTAGGTATAAAAAGAATGTCATTAAACAGATATACAACGAAGAAAAAAAATTTTAGAGCTATATTTACGGTGCAAAACGAATCAGTAGTTGGCGACCGCGGAAGCCGCCGCAGGTCACGTGGTAAACTTGTGCGCCGCCGCCACCGCACGCTGAGCGTGGTGTGCCGCCGGTTAAACGCGTTTCTCCATGTCACCACAGCCGCCACCAGGAGAGAACACCCCAGCGGCATTCAGGTCTATCACGTGGTGCTTGCGCTCTTTCAGAAGCTTCCTTTGGGATCTAGAGTTACTTATTAATCTTTGTTTTTTGTTGCATTTCAAACGAAGATGAATAAGTAACTTTTAGAGACCATAGAAAGCTTCTGAAAAAGCGCAAGCACCACGTGATAAATAACCATTTTTTTTTCGCGGGTGCCAACTACAATTTTGTTTTCTTGTGCGTTGTAAATTTGTTTTATGACTTCCTTTTCCCATCCAAATTGGTTAAAAAGATTTTTTTGTCCTTTGCATGTGTTCTTTAAAGTAGTATTTTAAGTACAAAGCACTTAAAGGGACAGTAACAAAGTATTTATGCTCGCCAATTTTTTTTTCTTTTTTTTTTTTTTTTGTACATGACATACGAGAGTTGAATTATGGCTCGAAATTTGTTTTCTTTCGTCCTGAAAACCATTGATCGAGAACTGGCCAGTTTGAGTTGTGCTCACTCTCTTCTTTGTGGTCACATGCCATTTTTTATGGTTTAGGCGTGGTTTAGGCACAACCACCAAAGATAATCAAAGTCGTGGGTCATCGAAGGCACACACTAAATACTAGAAATGGACAAAAATACAATATGCATATTTATGGCTTTAAAAAACTGCAAATATGTTGATTGAAAAAAAGAAAAAAAAAGTTGCACAGCTACTTGATTTTTGGTACTGCTCTCCCCAGTCCAGTTTCAGTTTCGAGCAGTTGCATTTTTTTTTTTTTACTTTATTCAAAATGTATGTGACACTGTAGCAAAATATTGATCGAGTAGTATTCTGACAGAACATATAATCGCCTGGCAAAAAATGTAAAAGAAATGGTGGTTGGGGGGGGGGGGGGGGGGGTTAGTGTCTTTTTAAAGTACTTCCTCCCAACACCGCAAGGTGGATAGGATTGGGATCGAAACCGCTATCACCATTAATTTCCTCACATAACACTGTGCCTCGAAACTCGGCCCCTTTTTCAGTTGATTGCACGATATGACGCCGAAGTGATAATTGAGTGATTCAGAGTCGACAAGAGGAAGCAATGTGGCATTAGCAATCCGTCCATCTTTGACAATATAAAGGCAAATGAAGTCGTCCGTATCGTAGACAGTGGCTTTCATTAAAAGGCAACTCTGCTCAATTCCAAAACTTTCAGAATAATGAGTCAATTAAAATTAGAAAGCAATAATAAAAGGCACTACGCAATTCTCTTAGCGAATAATGGATATATTGTTAAATCCTATCGTTGAACATGAGCAGAAATTCGAACCGAAACTTTGTCTCCACCCGGCAACAATGGCTTCAGACCGCCAAAAACATTGCTATCACGTGGTACAAGATGTCACGTGATCCACTACGCAACAATGGGCGGGCCACCATTGAGGCGGGCGTGTGCCATGCGCATGTGTCGTCTGCATTGCACCCTTCACCACATTTTGGTGTCCACATTCGACGACGTCTGCACAACTGCGGCATCAGTCTGTGTACGTAAAGTAAACGAAACTCTAAGAGACAATAATCAGGAACGATGAGACGACGACGGCGGTTGTGATGCGCGGACACCAGTAACAACGGGACGGCCGGATGGCTCCCAAGAAGCGTGCTGCACAGGTGCATTACGACAATCACAAGGACACGAAGCAGGGGACTTGCGACGCCAGGCACTGGTGCAGACAACGGAGCCCCCAAAATTGTTTCAAGCGATTCCCGCGAGAGTATGCCACGATCATGGCCAAACTCTGAAGATGGCAAATTATACATCAGGGATCTTAGTTGCATGGTCGTATGGATCAGTGAGTGCAAGCAGTCTAACACAATGGTGAGAACTCGAAAAGGAATCTCCTCGGAGTTTTAGAATGGCAACCAAAGGTTTTACTAAAAGCCTCTTCCTGCTAGAGTGACAAAGAACAGGGTTCCTTGACATGGGAAATATGCTATGTTAGAAAGCTTTTTTACGCTTGTGTGTTACGAAGTGGCTACAAAAAGTCGTTTGTAAACAAGTGGTCCCGCTGAACATAGCGCACGGTCACCAAAAAAGCAGGTTTTGTTTTGTTTCCGGACAAACATTTGTGCTCGTCACAGGAAACAGACCATTATAGTATGTGAATAGTTGCTTGCCATTCTGAGGCTCCTAGGGGGTTTCTTTACTTCCCTTATTGTGTACATTCCAGGACTGTGTCTCTGGCACTTCTTTTTTATGTAAAATCAACAACTCAGTTTTGTCGAAGGGGGGCCAATAAAAACAAATTTGAATTCTCCATAAATTTGGTGAACTCTGTTGGTAAGAACATCTTTATTCTGTACTTAAAGAGCAACTCCGCTCAATTCCGAAGATTTCGGGATAATGATTGATTTCGAATTAAAAAGCCCTAGTAAAATACACTACGTCGTTTGCTTCGCGAAAAATGGGATATATATTTTAAAATCTGGTTTTAAACACGAGCGGAAATCGAAACCGAAACTTCGGCTCCGCCCGGCAACATTGGCCTCGGGCCGCCAAGTACATGGCCATCACGTGGTACGAGATGTCACGTGATCCTCGGCCCAACGACAGGCAGGATTGAGGCGAGCTTGTGGCAGGCGCGAGTGTCGTCTGCACCGCACTCTTCGCCACGTTTTGGTGTCTACGGCATTCGACGACGTCTGCACAACTGCGGCCTAAGTGTGCGCGCACATGGTGTCCGTAGTGTGGACGAAAGTCCGAGAGATAATAATCACAATCAGTAAGACGACGACGGCGCTTGTGACGCGGAAGACGGCGGTAACGGCGGGACCACGGCGGGCGGCCGAACGGCTCCCAAGAAACGCGCTGCGCAGGCGCGTTACGCCAATCACGTGTACACCGCTGAGCGCCGAGAGGCAACGTTGCTGACGTCATGCGCTACGCTCGCCCGGAGAAGTGAAAACAAGCAAAAGGGGGCCATGTAGATGGCGTTTAGCTCAATGTTGGCTCCGCCCATGCCGTAGCCTTAACTGCGCTGTTGGTTGCGCCTGAATTCGCCCGCTCAAGTAAGCCGATTTCGGCAAATTGGCGAGTTGCAAAGTTTGCCGGACCATTTAAGAAACATTTAGACAGAACTGCGTCGTAAGATTTCACGTGTGGTCTTCCTAGGCGATACTGAAGAGGACTGCATTGTTTTTTCAAAACCAAAAATGAAGCGGAGTTGCCTTTTAATGAGAAAGAGAATGTGATATTCCAGCAAAATTCCATGCAGGCAACGTGAGCATAATCAGTGAAGTTGACTGGTGTGGACACGCCAATTAACAACATAATCAACAAAAACCAAGCTTTATATCGCAGCAACAGTCAAATGACAGTCAATTATCAAAAATGTTGTTCAATGGTATTTTGCCAGCAAAATCGTGAACAATCAAGGTCACTAGGCACTCAAGCATAGTTGCTGATGAGCACGTGCTGATTGTAAGGTTACACGACGCGTTCGTCGCATGCACTGCACGGCGTCAAGATTGTCGCTGTTGATAGACAAAAAATGTGAGCCAGTTTTGAACATGCTGTGTGAAAAAACAAGCTGAGGTACAACAACCACTGCATGTAGTATAGTATGTTTACTCTTTTCTTCATTATGAGATGGTATGCGTGAGTATATTGCTAGTCTAATAATCACACAAAGAATACAAAGTTTTGATGAAAAAGTCTTTTCAAGCATTCAGGTTCAATACAACTTTTTCGAGTATTCAGATTCAATACGCTTCTCAAACAATTTTTATTTTGGGTTCGACTAAGTTTCTGCCCTTTGTAGCAGTTGTCACTGCAACTGACAAACGTGAAATGCAAAATCTTATTATATATATATATATATTCACATTTTCTTTTTTTCTTTTTTACGCAGTTGAATTTTTTTTAGAGCGTGAAAAAGCAGCGCGCGCGTTTCGGCAAACGCAAGGAAACTGCGCGCGCGTGCGGCGAGGCATAAGCATAGAGCATGCTGCCGGCTCTTGTGGTGTTTGGCCCGCTCGCACATAACGTTAAAACAGATAGGCGGCGAGCGGCTGATAGAAGTTAGAACACACGTTAGAACAAGCGTGAAACTTCGGCTTAAATGCGTAGAGAGTCGCCGGACGGCACTCGAAACAGTGTCTAGATACGTTTAGAGAATAAACCAAAACAATTTCTGGCTTATTTTATATAAAACACCGCAAACTAAGAGGTAACCTATGTATATCGCAATTATATTATTACTAATTGCGCTGTTGCTTGTTCCCTTTCACATGCGGAGTAACACGCTTATATGCAAGTATTGACATACTACATGTCACGAAAAATTTAGCAATGAACTGTTCACTAAACACGGAGACGCAGCAATACTCACAGGAGCAGATAGTTTCTGCTTTTTTGGTCTTTCCTGTTTAACTGAATTTAGGCATTGATTCAGGTGCGCCTTGGCGCTAGACCGCTCCGGTTTTCTTTTGTTTTGGCTAGTCTTGGCTTCGACTTTCGCGTGTTTATGAGTGCCTGTAATGAATGATACCTGCTTTCTTAGTTCAATTAATTACAGAGGAAGTTCAACTAGATTTAAATTTTAAAACACCTAGTTCGGCAGAGCTATACTGGCGTTGTTTGATTGCGGAAACAACGCAATAAGCGTCTGCTGCTCGCGGCTTATAATCGAAGAAAAGTGTTCTCTTACATTTATTTTCACTGGAAAATGGTTAAAAAAAATAATATTAACTACAATTACAATTTTCTTGACCTGCACAGTAGAGCCTAAAAATAAAAACCTGCGCAGCTTGGTTTGCCTTGCCTACTTTTGTTTACTTTGGGGGTGAAGTAATCCTGAGGAATATTACCTGCAGGGCAGATTCTTCCAAGGTAGAGTATTTGGTAGAGTGCTCATCAGAATGGTCAATGCAGCTTGCAGTAAATGTAAAGGGCAATTCTACAGATCTGACACAAGACTATGTGGATATTCGGATGAGCCTAGGCTTACACAGCCCAACTAGTTCTTACGGATAATTGTGCCCTCACCCAGTGTATCGAAGTGAAAACTACTTACCCTAAAACAAAGACTTTGGTAGTTCATCTGCCTTCTGTCCGAGTGTTCTCCCTGAAACTTGCAAGCCCACTAGTGCTATGACATTTGCCTGAAAGTGTCTTAAAGTGTATATTGCGCATGCTTACTATTTCACCATTTTACTGCAATTTCAGACCTTCCAAGAAAGGTGGGCAACTTTCCAGAGGCACCGAAGGATGGTTCGAGGCAGCTGACCACACACGCAACTGCACTTCGCTCGGCACAGTGCAGCTGCATGATCATAACCAGAACACAGGCAAGCAGTTAACGTATGGCTTGCCTCATTTAGACTTCTACTAGAGTGCCCACGACCCCTAATTAAAATTTTGATATGATGTCAATAGTCTACTCCATAAAAATTAACGCTTTTACCGTCTCCTCGACATAGTTTGGCAATCTAATCTATGGTGCATAACAAAAACAGGTTATGTATTGTTTTTGTTATGTTTGCGTTGTGTTCTGAACTCACAATGAGAGGCAAGAAGGGATTGCACTGCTTCCAGGATGTATGGAGCACATGATTCAGCCCAAGCGTACATAGCACAGCCCCGCAATACGGAGCACAAGCTTCGTCTGCTTCTTGCACAGGAATTACAGTGACGTCGGAACGCCGAGCTCCGGTTGGCTCCGACTGTAAAATAGCGGGTAGACCTCAATGCTAGTTGCCTTGAGGTCTACCGCTATCCTTCCAAATAGAGCCAACCAGAGCTCGGCGTTCCGACATCACTCAACCCCTGCGCAAAAAGCAGGCAAACTCGTGCTCTGCATTCCCTGCGCTACGCGGTGCAATGTTGGGTTGAGGAGAGGCCTTGCAAGATATTCTGAAAGGTCAATTTTTTGCACAGGCAAAAGTCTAATCCGATTCATCTCTAAATGCATGTGCATCACTCCTCAATTGCATCACTGCACAATAGTCTCGCATATAAAAGGTAAAGTACAACCAAAATAATAACACCATTCTATCGTCCGACGTTAAGGGACCCATTGACAAAAAGGCCTCGTGAATCTCTCATGTTACCTGTCAATCTTCACCGTGAAGTAAATCAAAATCAGCATTGTTAATACCACCCTTCTACAAAGACTACCTCTCTTGCAGGGGGCAAGAGCATGAGGTGGTGTCTCCTTTCTCTGACAAATTCCGGTGCCTTTATATTCGTTTTTAACATAATTGCTGAACACTGCCGGAGGTGTGTGCAAGGTTTTCAGCTTGAAGCAGTTTTCACGGCAGAAATTATCAATATACGCAAGACTACGCAGAGCGCAAGTTCGTCTGCTTCTTGTGCAGGGGTTGTGGCGACGTTGGAACGCCGAGCTTCAATTGACTTGGAGCCAGTCAGAGCCAGTTGCAGCTCAGCGTACTGACGTCACCAAACCCCCTGTAGAAGAATCAGACGAACTTGCGCTCTGCATAGTCATCGACAAGGCGAGGACGGCAGGGCATTTTTTTTTAACGCATGACCTCCAGCACAGGCTCGTTGCCTTCTGCAGCGCTTTGACTGCACGCGCACGCTCGGAGATTACCAGAAGCCAAAGCGTCATGAAAGGTAGGAAGCCCACGTTGGAGGCGGGACAGCCGAAAGCCCTCTCTGCCACTCTCATCCCGTCGGCGACAATAGTAGCGCCGTTACAGTGCATGGAACGCACCTCTGACCGGCGTGTTTAGCGTCCTATGCCGCCTCACATCAAAAGTGGTCCCAAAGTGGCAGCAAATGACGTCACAAAAGCAGGAGCGTCGTGCCGTCGGATGTCGCAATCCCGGCAGTCAGTCCTACAAGTTCAGGCAAAAAACACAAGCAGACGCAAGTGTCGCTGTCATTGCGGCGTCCCAACCCCTGGCTGCCGAAGCTTCCGAGGACTGCCAAGTCGGGGAGCTACCTGCGGTGGAACGGGCGCCTGCCACAGCCATTATTGCTGTGGTAGAACGGCCAGGGTCGCAACCGGCAACCGCATGACATTTTTGCGATGTCGTTGGGCAAAAATTGAGGGACCACTTTTTTGAGGCAGTAAATACGCCGGTCGGAGACTCGTTTCGGGTACCACGTCGTCATTTCATCCTACCAAAAGCGTCCGCAAGATTATACGCTGTCTTGAGAGTTTAGTGCGGTGTCGCGGCACGTGAAAATACCAGTGCGTGGCTCATGAATATGCTCTCTTTGCACGAGCTCCCCTACAAACAAGGTGTACGTTGCAAAGTTAAGCTCGTGCACCTTCGCTTACGACGGCATTGGCTTCGTTTGATATACCAGCACCTCCTGCGCCGGTGTAGAAAATTATAGGGCGGTGTACTTCCTATCGTACCTCGACACTCATACCGGAAGTACACTGCCATACACTTTCCTGCACCGGTGCAGGAGGTGTAGGTAAATTGAATGAAGCTACTGTAAGAAATGTTACGGATTACACACTGTGAGCGACATCACACGTCACAGTTTGATCTCTTAGTTTTAGTTGGTCGTCGCCCGGTCTGCTGCTGCTAATTTAAACCTCATAAAAGTAGGCATCCCTCCATCTCCTGGAAACATCTCGTGTTGTTTCATGACAAAAACGAGCATTGTTGTCATTCATACAATGCAAATTGAAAATTCGAGAAACAGGAGAACCACAACTACAGCAAAATACGGCGGAAGCACCCACTCCGCTCGAGCACCCACTATTAACGTCCTCCAAACTTGGGAATTCTGCAAATTATACACTGAGCGACCGATTTGACCAGACAAGCGCCCATGTTCAGATTAACCAAGTTTTCAGTGAAAGCGGGGTGGGTGGTCCCCCCGGTATTTTACAGTCACAAAAACAGTCAGCTGGCAAGGATTATGCGGCTTTCACAGCCACGCCGAAGCGCGCCCTATCAAACGGTTCGAGCAAGCTCGTCGCCGCACCAGATGACGTGCGAGCCTTCAAGAAACTCGGACGACGCTGTCAAACAATTCTCATGCCGTTGACGGCACGGCGTCGCCAACGGGCGGAACACCACCGGAAGCGCCAACGCCGTCCGTCGTCTTCGCGTACTGACCCTCAATTCCACGAGCCACAAAGTTCCAATACTCCTTGCGTATCACGTCTTCTTCCTCTGCGAGTTGCTCGCAGAACTCGAGCGCCCTCCGAAACATCCGTTCGTCGGGAATGGCGGCGAGTTTGTCCGACATGGAGTCCACCATGAAGGCCAGCAAGTAGGCGACGCGACACCCTTCCGCATAGAGCCGCTCGCAGAACTCGTCCACGTCCGACCTCTTGCCGGCGTCGGCGGCGTCCAAGATGCCCCTGAGGTAGTTCCAGGGGCTCTCGTTGTGCACCGCCTTCCGAATGCACTCAAACGTGTATGCGACTTCTCGGTCCAGGACCGCTTCAGTGAAGCCAGTCGTGTTGGAGATGATGTAGAAGCGCTGGTTCCAGGCCGAGTTGTTGCGCACGTCGTCCTGAAGCAGCGTGCTCACATAGTCAAGTTCTCCGTCCCACAGGTCGAACTCCGAAATGGCCCACTGCCGGTGCTGCCAGGCGTGGTAGTTCTTGGCGTCCATCCGTAGGACGGATTCCGTAAACGCCTTTTCGAGCGACGCATCGTGCAGCCATTCGACGAGCACGCGCCGGTGATGCCAGACCTGCAAAAGGGAAACGGAAGCAACGAGAGGTACCGAATTTTAGTTTATTTACCCCATCAATGCTTGTTTTATTCTTTCTAATTATTATACAGCTAGCGTAACTTCCATGAAATCTATTTTGTCCCGCCCCTCTTCCTGCGACGGAAGCTTTCACGCCGCTCTTTATTTCACCAACTTTATTTTTATAACTTTGTGCTTCGCGACAAATTAATCACTTGTCCCTATTAAATTTGTGCTTGTCGTGATCATCAGCACAAAGTTGAGGTACCTGTCGCTATCACATCTACATTCCAATCTTCTTTCCTTCCTCGCACGTCCCTCGACTGGAACCACCTTCCTGGACCAATTGCGTCCATAACTGACACTGTATTTTTTAGGTCTGCTCTTACCAATCATTTTGTTGTTGAGTGTGAATAACCATACATCACAGTGCTTTGATCCCAACTTTGCTCTCCCCCTCTGCAATGCCTTTGGGCACTGAGGGTAAAGCAATAAATAAATAAATAAGTGCAGGCGAAAGGGCCGGAAGGCGAGCGACAATGCTGCAGCTCGACTGAGTTTCTGCCCTCACAAACCTTGCTGAAGTGGCAAAAACGAAAATATAGCAAAACTTCTACGAGCGAAAACAAGCAAGACACAAACAGCATTGCAAAGGCAAGTACTGTACATACCCGAACACAAGTAGAGCACACTGCAAAAAAAAAGAATGTAAAAACTACCATTGTCTCTAAACAGCCAAGACCAGGTGATAAATGTAAAGAAACCAAAGGGAAAAAACAGGAAAGTGACACCAGAAGGCAATGTCTCATTGAGACATTCCTTTTGTCATCCTTTTTCTGCTCTTTCCACTTCGTTTTCTCCACGCTCGTCACCCAGTCTCAGGTGTTCAAAGAAATTGATAACACTAGCTCACCTGTGCCGTCACGGTTTTATTTAAAAAATAAAAGGTGTACAACCTGCAAAACGATCAAACTCTTTCACATAATGGCCCTCTCGTCAGGCTCTATGAACTATCCGGGGCGACTGCTGAGAGCTAAATTTTAAGCTCAAGATGAGGTGGCGATAGTGTTAGATAGGGTACACAAAAAACGGTTTCCCGGAAAAAGCCTCAAGAAGCCCATTAGTTCGACCTTGCTTTCCCAAAGATAAAACACCCAGTGAAATGCTAGCTGTCATTCTGGAGCTCACTCGCAATATCATTATGCACTCTCACGTAACATAAAATACTGGAGGAACACCCACCCCACTTTCACTGAAAACTGAGTTAATCTAGACATGGGTGCTTATCCAGTCAAATCAGGTGCTTAATGTACAGTTTGCAGAAATCCTAACTTTCGGAAATGTGAATAGTGGATGCTTCCACAGTATTTCACGGCATAATAAATACTGAGCCTTGGCACACACGCTACAGTCTACACACACTTTGTAATAAGGTGGATGGATGGACAGATAGATATGGCTGAACGCCTAGAATCGAGCAGTGGCTTACACCACCTAACTACCGCTGTAAACTTCCCCCGCTAATATATACTACGCTGACATGCCTTCTAAAGTGGCAAAAAAAAGCTCCTTCTCTAAAATGTGAAAATAAGGAAAATGTTTATCCTTCCCTCGGCTTGTTTCACAAGTTAGATAATTGATTTAGTTCCCGCAACCTTCCTACTGTCCACTCATCCTTTGCTGTCCTTTTTCTTCAGTGAATTTACTTAATCAGTTTTAACTTTAGAAACTGCAGGGCGAAGCCCTTTACAATAGAGTGGCAAGTGTTTACCCGTCTTCACCCCCTATCCTCTCCAGTAACGAGACAAAAGCTCATTGTACAGAACCTCACCGAACGAAAGCTCACCCTTTTTTTTAGACACAAACAAAAGCTCGCCTCTTTCTTTTTTTTTTTTTTGGCTACCCCAGCAAAACACGGGTTTGGCTAAGTGCGGACGCGATGAACATTGCGCTATTATTAGGAGGCTGCTTTTTCCACCTCTCCTAAAGCACACGAAGAAAGGTAAGCCAACAGAAACCATTCTACCATTGTCAAAGGGAACATGCTGCTAAAAAAATTCAGCGCCATCACTTTTCCTAGATATATATTGCAGTGATGATTCGCCTTGTCACTTCAGCCAACTGGAATGCTGTAAGACCTCCGGGAACAAATTCACTAAGAAAATAGCTGAATGAGCAAGGTTAGGCAAGTGTCTTCATTACTAATGCACATGTTTTCTTCCGGTTTAGAATAATATGTGAAGTGAATGGCTAAGAAAATACAATTGTTTCTATCATTGTGCGTCGTAAATATGTTTGAAATTAAGAATTATCTCAAAGTGATGCCAAATGGAAACTGAAGCAAAACTGTATTATACAAAGCATTGAATTGCAAGTGCAAGACTGACGACCAATTTAAAAACCTGCGCGGGATGTTGGATGGTCTGGCATTCCTTCCACCATAGCTTGTGACCGAAGGACTAACGTACATCAAGGAAAAGTCTAACAGTGGCATCGGCGACCCGCTGGACTGCTTTGATTGCACGTAGATCAAATGCCCCTTCAGTGTTACTTCTGCTGCAGCACACAGAGCAAATTCTTCAAATCGCCTAACTGTGCGCCAACAACGACCGGATTTTTCCTGGAATAATGAAATATGTATGACGCCACACTACAAGATGAAGACCGGACAACAACGCCTGCAAAGGGTGGAATACCGGGTTCCAGAAGCTTGTCGGCCACGCCCATCCAAGCGCCTGGAGGCTGATCAAATGCCTCAAGCAACATCAGACGCTCGTTGCCATGGCACTGACACAAGCCTGGAGAGTTGTGCCCCCAGTGAAGTGGGTCTGAAAAACCACCCTGTGCCTGCAGAACCGTCGGAAATTATTCGCGAAGGGTTCAATGTACACTGACACCTAACAAGACTGCTGAAGGCAGTAGAGGATGGCATTCGCTTCTCATCCATTAAATAAACTTGTATCCCTTCTAATCAACAAACCAGGTGCTTGTCAGATTTAATGTATGGTTGCATTTTAGAGTTTTACGCACAAACCTAAGTTGTCCGCGCTCGTGTTAAGACCAGCATGAAATTTTCTCCTGGTGAGTTTTTGATCGGGTTTGTGAAAAAATAGGTGAGCTTTTGTTCGGGATTCCCCCCCTCCACGTGTTTTATGCACTGTGCCTATATCCTGACATTTAGATATGTGCATCTATGCCTTCAAGAATGGTTTAGTCTGTTTACCATCATCCTATATTTATGGTGTGCAAGTAGTGCCGGTTGTGCCCCCTAGCTTACCAGTAAACAGCTTAAGAATTCCGCCTAGCGTGATCCTTATTTAAAGCATACAGTACTCCTGACAGTGATACGAGGCTCATCGAAATGCTGAACACGGTCATCCGTAAGCGACTGCTGGGTAACTAGCGGTTTTCCCAGGAAATTCTTTCATTTTATTTGGCCGGTGAACGCGCGCTGAACGGGTGTTTCAGAGTGAGTGACCACTCTTTGGACACCCAATAACAAGGGTCAGCAAACGCGCCGGTAATTTAGCTGCCTTCCATCCCAAGAAGGGCCACTGATGTGTTTAACAAGGGCGATTGATGTGATTCGGACATCTTTGCGCACCTGATAGTTCTTGGGGTTGTCCTCGATAACCTTCTGGATGTAGGTGAGCTCTTCGTGCAGGTCTTTGCCGAGGTCCTTGAGTAGAGCCCGGCGATAGTGCCATACAGTGTAGTTGGAAGTGTTGATGTCCACGGCGTCGGTGACGAGTTCGAGGGCCCGTTCGCTGCGCTCGTTCAGCTTCAGCACGGCCCGGAAGTAGTCGAAGATGTCCTGGAACTGCTCCGAGTACGCGATGCGCACCACTGGGAGCCTGCCATCGTCTTGCGGCACCGGGGTCACATCTTTCCATTCGGGCCGGTCGCGGTAAAACACCCACTTTCCGCTGTCCACTTCGTCGCCGTCCGCCATCTTGAACTCTGTCGCGTTTTCAAACGAGTTCATTTACGAGTTCATTGGTGTCTCTGGTGTCCTAGCTAGAAAAGTTTTTAAATAGAAAAGTAATTTATAATTTTTTACTATGCTGCAAAATCTGTCGTTTTAGGTGTGCTTGTACGTTGCAAGGAAAAGCTATAAATGTTTTTATTTTATAATAGTTTCTAAGAAGACGCATAGATGGCACTAGAAGTTCTAACCAGTTTTAGATGGCGTTAGTATACATAGATGGCGCGACCCTACTACATTTAAAGAGAGCGCGTGTTTTTAAATAAAATGCTGATGTTGCCTTTTTTTCTTTTTTTTCGTCTTTCTTTATAGCTTTGAGCCTTTATTGCAATCGCCCTTAATTAATTTGCTTTGTTATTCTAATATACCCCTTGCTGGCAGGTTGAGACATATCCTCACGTACGAGGGACTCCGAATCGGCCTTCCACATTTTATACTTCGGTAAATTACTGCGGAAATGTGATTTAGGTTATTTCGCGTAGTTGAGTACGCAGTCTATGCACCCTTAAGAGTAAAAATTTTACGCGGTGCGGACTAGGTACAGGTGTGGATTATACAAGGATTTGTCTTTTTCTTGATCGTTCATTATGACGAGACGTAACGGATTTTTCCATAAGTTTATGTTAATGGTGATTTATGCATGGCACAAGCTTTTTTTAATCATGCGTTTGACAAGGTCGGATGTGTATGCGAATGTTTCACTTGTAAACAATATAAGTTTCTTTTTTTTTTCTTTTTTTGCTGGCTTTACACCGGGTGAGGACTAGAGTCCGCCAAATATGGTAAGTACTCCAAGTGCAACGTTTCTCCAAAAATAGTTAAATTATGATTAAAATTACCAGCGCAGAAAGAAGCAACGAAGTGTCAATTATGCTTGACTTTAAGAAAGTGATGCAATTATAATACAAAAACAAACTTTTTTTTTTCAGTATGCTGCCAGCCGTGAGACCAGACAAAGTTGGTAGGTAGGCATCTTAAAAGTACAAGCACACTTAAGTATTAAAAATGTTATCAAAGAAACCACACAGGTGTTCACTATTTAAAGCACCTGTGGACAGGCATGTTCCATTCGTCGATACATTTAAGACAAAAAAAATTTTCTAAAAACGTCCGTGTTAACGCCACGAGGCACAATAAATTTGTTATGTTTTGTCCTAGTAACGTTATCAAAGTTCGCATATGTAACATTTTTCTGAATATCAATAAAGTAATGACCATGTAGCTATAAAAAAAAATAATTCTAGTGAACATCATTCTGGTACTTACCGTATTTACTCGAGTAGTAGCCGCACTATTTATGAACAAGGCCCTTACATCCACTTTCCCACAGAACACATATAGAGACAACCATTGCGTTGCCCATAAATAACATAGCGAATGGCGAGATCGAGAACTTGATTCTCCATACAAATGCAATCTTCACAGATGGTATCTTCGCACGAAGACGTTATCTCTGTCCTGTAAATAGCTGGAATCATGCTTTCGATCGCGGTGATTGGCAAACTGCGTTTTCCGCGGAAAAGCGAACCCTCAGGTTTTCTTCATAAACAGTGCGACTATTACTCGAGTAAATACGGTATGGGCAGAAGATTTACATCGGACTTCAGCAGAGAGGCAGAGTCCGTGAATCGATAGCCATTGAAAATAAATCGGGTAAATTTACTTCGTGTGCGTCCTATTTTGTAAATGTTTTTGTTGCGCGAATGGTTCCTAAACTGAGCTTGCATAGCCAATCGTTGGTATTATCAATGATTAACGTGATGCTAATTTGAGCTCTGGACAAGTAAATTTTAACCCTCTTTCAGGTGTGCAAATTTGTTTAGCGCTTTATTAGAAACATTTTTTATGTGTGCATTCCAGTTCAGACTTGATCTTAAACGAACGCCTATAGTTATTTGTACTCCTGCACCTATTTCAAAGGCCTCACGCCAACACAGTAGCGAACTGTGCTGGTACTTTACTTTTCGTTATGCTCGTGTATACAGTTTTGTTTTTGTTTGTTTCTATTTTCCATTCTTCGGCTCGTGTCACTATATTATAATATACGTACAGGATGAATTGAAGCAGTCCAAGAACAGGGGGCACTGCAGAGAGCAATGTAGACGACGCGCCTTTGTTTCCCTCTGTCTCGTTTTACTTCGAAAACACAATTAAATTTATTTATTTCCTTTAAAAGCTACCTTACCTCAATTATATGGATGTTAACTAATCATGTGAATTCAAGCTGGAGTTTCATCTGAGAACCTGCATGACCGAGCACTTAAAATCTAGAGGGCAGCTCGCCTCGCCAATGCCTCCCCCTCCCTCCAGGTAAATAAATAAATAAATAAATAATCTATTTATTAGTCTTAGTTTTAAGTGTACATGCAAATTATACGGAAAAAATAGCTTTTGATTTTTTGTGGTTTACTCGGGTGAACCAATTTTTCATAATTTTAGTGTGAAAGCTTCAACCACTTTCGGACACCTCCCTGGTAAATCCTATAGCGCGATACGCCAATGATTTCTGCGGACCGTCCAAGGTGATATGGAAGCGTTCGTGTACACGCTGTATAAGCAGTGGGACCCCGGATTTAGGGATCAACATAAGGACACACGAGACGTAGCGAAAACCCCTCCTATTCTGCCTGTAAAGCTTTGGATGCTGCAACCTCTTTTTACACCGGAATAATTTTGTTCCGTAGCACTAAGCGCAACACAGAAGGTACGTCACCCACTCTACCTGACCACTTCAACAAAGAACCTTCAAGGTCACCACCATTCAAACCCAAAAAACCCGTCGTAGTACAGTCTGCACAAAACCGAGGCTTGTTTGCAACGTTCCCGTGTTTTAGCGTGAATAACAATTATTTTATTACTAAAGGGACCATGAAATGAATTCTTGGTTGGGCTAGATTGGGATTTTACTAATCGCATATCACCTAGTGCGCCAAAAAAAAACTAGTACACCTTCGTAAAAAAAAAAAAAAAAAATTGGGGTGTGTATGTTTATACAGCCTAGAACCTAGTCTGTCTGATCGGGCTGCTTGTCTTCTAGCTGTCGATGAGAAATTTAGCCAGTATAACCGCTAGCCTGGGGTCTTTAACGCACCACGCAGTAGTGATACACGACGGCAGGGCCGTAACCAGGGGGGGGGGGGGGGGGGGGGGGTAGGGGGTTCTGACCCCCCCCCCCCCCCCCCGAAATTTTTTTCTGTGTACGGCCCTGGTCGGTGCACTGGCAGCCAGCCAATTTTAATCTCCACCTCTGCACACGCGCAGTGGCGCCGGTCGGCTAGCGGGTACCAAACCGGGACCGGATCTCCGGTTTGCTGTAACTCTCCATTATATGCCACCGATGCACATGATTCATAGGCGAAAATAAGACAATAGACACTTTCAAAATGGCCGCCGTTGTCCCCGAAACCCCCCCCCCCCCCCCCCCCCCCCCCCCCGAAATTTTTTTGTGGGTACGGCCCTGCACGACGGCACGCCGTTACGATGCCCATCCAGATCGAAACGAGCAGGGGTTGTAGCGGGAGCTTTCGTTCTACAGTATTCCAAGTCTGTTCTACAGCCTTCCAAGGTTAATCTCGGCTATGTCCTGTGGTAGGCTTGGCTGTTGCTTTCTCTCCTGCCGGTACAAGGTGCTCCTCACGCTCTCGAGAGTCAGCATCTCCACCATTACCGTGCGTGTCATCGACCTAGAACGAATTGGTCCCGTCGCAAACAAGATTCAATCATAGACATAATGTACACGTATACTCGTGTAATAAAACATTTATTATAACGACGATTTTTTTATTTGCTTTTTTATTTACTTGGCCTACAAGGCTTAAGATCTCTCTGCTGTACGCTAGTGGCGCTGGCAAATGCGGCTCCGGTCTCACCCTCTCCTTCAATTAATTTCTCAGTCGCGCTTTCCGAAGTTGGATACCATCCGGTGGATGGTTTGGTCTGAAACCCATGAATGGGATGATTATTAATTACTGAAACAGAATTCATTTTTTATTTATGCTAAATTAGCGTAAGTAATTCAGTCCCCTTTCGGGGAAGCTAGACAGCTGTCACAGAGTTTATGAAATAAAAATAAATTTGCTTACTTTGTGTTCTCTTGGTGTATTTTTTTTTTGTTTTTTTTGTTTCGGGAGAACCGCTGCTTTTCGGTTCAATGCCCGGTATTTGGCACATCTCCAGGCAGTCTTCTCACCTTGATTCTTTTCCTGAAATAAATATCTGAATCCGTATACTATTACGGCGCCCTTCCCTTCCTGAGCTTTTAAAAATTCGACCTCCACGTCGTGCATTTTGACCTCGACTAGGAAACATCTGGGTCAAACTCTTCAACTTCCAACTTTCAACATTCAACTTTATTGTTTCTCTCCAGGGGAGTCGGAAGGGCGAGAAAAAATTGCAGTGGCTTAGCTCGGCTATACCAGGATATACGTAGCGTGAGCTTAGGTTCAGCTGGTTATTCTTAGCTTTCCTGGTTGTCTAGGATTAGCTTGATTATCATGCTTACTGCTGCTTCAATGACACAAACACGGTATACGCATTATGTGACACATGTATATTTATTTTTTGTTTTGTTTAACGTCTGGTTGCTTCTCTATTGCCACAAAGACGGCTCGATGGTCAGTGTAGTAACACGCTGACGTCTCTATGGCCCCAACGCAGTATTTGGAATCGATTGTCTGTCTCTGATACACAAGATCAATGGTGGTTCCCCATTGAGTCGTCTGTACAGTTGGAAAACTGGCTAAGTCCAGGTTAAACGTGTCCTTCAAAAGAACACCAAGAGAGTCTGGAGCACGATTGAAGTCACCAGCCACCACACACAGTTCACTTGCCGCACTATTAGGTACAGACGTAGCCACTACGTCTATATGAGAGGCGCTATCAAGCGGCCCCGGTGCCTCCAGTGCAGCGTCAGACTTCGCTACTGCGCAACGAAGGCGCACAGCTGGGCACGCGGCGGCGCCAGTGCGTCTGCCGTGGCTACGACGTCACTCCTCTGGAATGCGCAGACCGGCGAGGCGCGCGCGGCGGCTGCGGAGCGCGCGGCGGCGGCGACTCCGGCGCACCAGCTGTGCGCCGTGTGACGTCACTGCTCCTCGCGCATGCGCAGCACGGCTCGCCAGGAGCCACGCGAAACTGCTCAACCTCGGCCAGTGTAGCTCACGCTACAAAAAGCAGACCGTTGTCGTTTGACAGTGCTTCTCCTCCCCACCAACAACAAGCAAAACTATTTTACATATTAGTGACCCGTCAAACAAGGTTTACATAGGAACAAGACACACAACATTAAACAGAAGAAAAAAATATCTGACATACATTACGAACATTTCTTGCGAGTCGGAGGTCCCATCAAGAATAAGCACAAATGACACGAGAGAAACGATGAAGGAATATCCTTTCTGCTCAAACTCATCAAATGCATTCCAAGTCTATGTGTACTATTTATAACCGTAGGCAAGGAGTACTGCAGCATCTCAAGGCCGTAGCCTGTTCTCGAGCGAGGCGTTGACCATATGCCTCTTTAATTTGGGACCCCGGTACTGACGTATTAACATCTGCAGTTGAAGCAATTCAAAATAGATCCGCCCGATTCATACTTACTAATTATCACCGCATAGCCAGCGTAACAGCCATGAAATCAAGTTTGAACCTGCCTAATCTTGCATCGCGTAGAGAAGTTTTCCGTTTGTGCCTGTTTCACAAAATCTACTACCACAATCATACTTTGCGTGACAAGTTATTATCATCTCCTTTTTACATATCACAGCGTCTTGATCACCGACACAAGATGGGCGTACCTTCATGTAACACTACTACTTTTCACAATTCATTCATACCCCGAACTACAGTGTTGTGGAACCACCTTCCAGCGTCTGTGGTATCAATATCTGACAGCGTTGCTTTCAAGAATTGCCTTAACAATGTTCACATTTCATCATTTCACTAATATGTACATATTGTTTTGCATTCATAGGTTGTTATTTATTGTATGTTGTTGAATTCTATTGATGTAACCCGCTCCCCTCTGTAATGCCTTCGGGCCCTGAGGGAACTTTTATATAAATAAATAAATAAATGTGTCAACACAACTGCCTACATATTTATTTTTATTATTTACACAAATACCTCCTGCGCTATTAGGCATTATACAGGGGGGAACAAAAGAAAACGCATTCAAAAGACATTTTCAGTAATGCAACCGACACTCATTCAGTACTGCATTTTCACTCGAGCACGCTTCTCTGCAGTTTGTCATAAAGGACGTCATTGTTGATAACAGCTATCAGTACTTCCGGCACCCTCCGCTTCATATTGGCGATTGATAAAAAAACAAGTTGATTTTGCCTTAAGTCGTTTGGCATGTTAAAAGAAGTTTATAACTGTAATGCTCTGTAATTGGAACTATATAAAGGTTTTTGAAAAGTTGCAATGTGTGAGCGTTGAACTCCACATTGCACATTATTCGGATTATTCTCTTCTGGAAAATATGCAAGTGATGCATATCTGTAACTGTTGTGCTATCCCAAACAACGAAACAGTAATTATAGCGATAGTAAAAAAGGGAGTTATAAAGAAGGATTAAGACCGAATGGGGGTAATGTACGACGGGATTTATAAGTAATGCTCATCCTCGATATCAATGTTATCATCGCTCCCAGGAGTCATGGAAGGTTCTCGAGGTTCTTTTGTATAGAATAGATGAACTCTAGCCTGCGCTTCTGTAATGTTTAATTGTTCTGCCATTTTTTTTTTTTAACCTTGCTTTTTCGGGTAACTAGTTAGTTATGTTGGCAGCTTTCCGTTTTGTCCTTCCTGTCGTAATGAGACCGGGGGAAAAGCCGGGGGAACTGAAAAGGGGATATGGGCAAAGGAGGTTCTGAAAGCCGGGGATTTTGGGGGGCGTGGCAGACAACCCGGGGAATTTGTACCGGGGATTTTTCGACACATGTGTTTCGGGATTGGGTTAGTTCGTGCACAACTATACGGTTGTCGCCAGGTTCCCCCCGAAATACGCTTCTACGACACTTAAGACGGCCCGCAAACATCGGTTTCTCAAGTTATCGCGCTCCGATTTACGACAGCCGGACAACCAGGTGGTGGAAGCGGTGTGAAAATATCAACATCTGTGCTTACTTTGTTCAAAACATAGAAAATAAAAACATGTTTCATACTACCTGCTGCGGCATTCGCAGATGACGTCATGACCGGGCTCGCCTGGCTAAATCGAACGCCGACAGATGTCGCAAGTGTCGAGCGCGCCGGCTAGCGCCGGCGCCGAGCTTAGCAGGTTAATCATGTCGCATTACACCTGAGACTGCGGTGGAAGAAATCGGAAGAACTTTCAGTAGAAGGAACAGACACAGAGAACGTCTCAAACTCAGCTAACTGGTTTATTTCTCAAACAGCCTTTAAGTACCCACGGAACTTTTTGAGACGTTCTCTGTGTCTGTTCCTTCTACTGAAAGTTCTTCCGATTTCTTCCACCGCAGTCTCAGGTGTAATACGACATGATTAGCTACCACCAGCTCGCCTGCACTCTCACCGTCTTTTCACTTAGCAGGTTATCTTCGGAAAATCATCACTATGCCGGCGCGTGTCTCTCTAATGTTAAATTATAATTGTGAAATAATTTATTTATAAAAAAACGAACTTAATGGGGAAAAAAACGCCATCTAGATTCATCAAGGTTCCCTATTTTTGTTACGGAGTTGATAAGATAACACAAATGTAACTAAAATTCACCTACATATATCTCAATTATCAATATGAAGAGGAAAATTAGTAATCCTCCGCTTGGAGACGGACATTTTTTACTACAGTTCTTGAGGTGAAACGGGTATAGGCGAGCCCGGTCATTATTACATCGTCTGCGAATACCGAAGCAAAAAACCCTAAACAGTTTTTTTTTTTCATTTTTTAACAAGGTAAGCTTATTTTTTCATATTTTCACTCCATGCTTCCACTTCCTAGACGCACCCCTGCAGTAAATGGCAGCGTGATACGTTAGAAACCGATTTTTGCGGACCGTCTAATGTGGGTTAAGAGCGTTAGTTTACATGTCGTTTAGATAAAATTCAAAAAGAGGAAACGAACAAAAGTGGACAGCGCACAGGTGTACCTGGGCCTTTAGCAATCCTGACACCGCGTATACGAAATGAGCGTCAAGAATGCTCAAGATCCGAGGCATCACCTATGTATACCTCGTTCGTTCGCTTCAGACTTTTGGCGTGGCTTTTGTATACTGTATAGAATTGATATATAGTATATATTAATTCTTTGACTACAAACTTTGTTGTGCGATTTTTTTCTTATTCCTCCATCTCATTTTCGTTATTCCTCCATCTCATTGCAGGGTCGAATTCGTAAGAGGCAGTCAGTTTTTCCGTGGGAAACTGTCTCGGAGTTGTATTTTGTTGGTTTCGCTGTTGTAATAAAGCTTAGAGGGTTTTCCCACAGTTTTGTATCGCCCCCCTCCCCCCCCCCCCCCTCCCCCGCCTACATTTTCCGAGACCCGCTTGTAAGATTATGCGGAACACCCGCTGCCCGTGGGTAGTTCGCTGGCCCCAGCGTTCTCCTTATAGACCGTTTTTTCGTGACGGCCACTATGTTGATTTCCGACGTAGCTGAGTTGGGGAAAAATATATGCCTTAATCTCCCGATTGGAAGGCGCCAGGATTCAAGGCGTTCGTGCCAATTGTTCTGATGCTTTCTTGACTGTACTTTTTTTTATTGTAGTTCTGTTTGAAATATTTACATTTTCTTTTTCGATCAACCCAACTACGTCATATTTCAGGATGGCTACTGTAACACGGAAATGGTCTATGCGAAGCGCAAGTTCGTCTGTCTCTCGCGCAGGGGCTGCGGTGACGTCAGAAAGCCGAGCTCTGATTGGCTTGGCTTGCAAGGATAGTGGGTAGACCTCAATGCTAGCTGCCTTGAGGTGTACCCCCTATTTTTCTAATCGAGCCAATCAGAGCTCGGCCTTCTGACGTCACCACAAGTTCACAGCCCCTGCAAAAGATGCAGACGAACTTGCGCTGCGCATAGCTTTTCGTTCGCTCGCACACAGTAGCGAGGAAACCCATTCGTACGCAAACAAAAGTACGAACGTACGTAACTCCTTTTTGAATAATATGATCATTCGTTAACGATGTATAAGTGGCAGCTTGAGTAGCCCATGACGCTATTCGTTGCTCGCCGGTGGACCATGCACGCACGTATGTATACTCTGCGCGACATTGTCAGAGCGAACATGACGTTTGCGCTTTTTTGGTATTTTACTTCAAAAATATCTATATCGGTGGGTGAAAAAGTTTGCTTTCCTCTTTAGGTGAGTGACTCAAATGAGCCCTTTTCATCGCACTATGTATGCTCTGACCAAGTCCGAGTGCAGCCGATGCTATACGGTCCGATATGATGCCGATCAAGCAGCCCCCACCGTCCATATCGTCATGGCGCTCCTCCTCTTTGCGCGTTCTCTATCAATGCCAATCGCCAATCACGCGCAGTAAGTGATCCTGCGCTTCCTTCTGCGCGTGATTTGTTTGGCCAGCGAGAGCAAACGCGCAAAGGCAGGAGCGCGGGACGATGCACACGCTTGGCGCTGTATGATTGATTGGCTCCATATAGGATCGTATAGCCTCTGATGTGTTCGGACGTATACTTTTAAACAGAGTATAGAAATTTCAATGAAATCCTTTGAGTTATAAAAGAAAAGCAAAAAAAGAATCGACGGTCACTCGTTTGCGTTAACAGTGTCGTGAAGTGTAGAAACGCATGCCCGTTCTAACTGACGCGTGAACACACCCAAGCGAATTCAGATGCGCACGTCCACAAGCACGACATAATATTGATATAATAAAAGTAAGGTGATACCTTCACACACACGAGGCCAAGGGCACATATTCATGAGCACACGCGCGTGAACATACTTATTAGGTGTTTACGAGTTGAAAGTTTTACTGGTCGGTGCCCGACTTACATACGGAATTAAACCCGAGGAATCGAAAGCATAGTCGGAAAACTGCTTCAGGCAGCATCGTACTAAACTTTTTTTTTTTTTAACTGAGCGAGTCAAGTATAGCGAGCGGAAGTGACTCAGAAACCGATCCGTATATGGCTTCTTTCTCTTCAGGGAACGCATCACTCCTTCTGAGCTATGGTTGGGGAAAGCTGGAAAATTATTTCACGTGCGCTTTCTTAAAAACCTGGTGGATCTTTGATTCAAACTAAATAAGCGATCCGCGGTGACGTCATTTAATCGTATAGTTACTTGGAAAAACAAGGAAGAATTTCGTCACTTTCCGCTTTTTGGGCTGACTGATATTCCCGTCCTCGAGAGGTTCACAAAGTCCCCGACAGTATGGCACGGAAGCAAGAGGAACGTTCTCCTTCTAATGAATCGAGGTCTTACGCTTCCTCCATAGCCTCAGGGCTCCACATAAACTCGACATTAAAATAAATAAATAAGTCAAAAGTTATTTGGCCTTTTCTTTTTTTTTTTTTATTTATTCACTGTGCCAAAGTCAAACAAACGCCTACGACGTTTGTGTCTAGAGCAAGGATCAACGTTATGGTTAAGGGCCGGATTAGACATCTGTCGCGCTATCGGGACCGGGAAGAAAAAGTGTAATTATAAACGAGAGAACACTAAATTGATACATTTAAGCGAGAATTTAAACACATATGTGAATGTTAGTGTAAGTATTAAAGTAACCCAAGGTTGAATGAAAACCTATATTTAAATATGACTTTAATATGCGACTAATTATGACGTTATACAACAATTGCGACCATGAAAACTCACCATGCATAAATTAAAGATCACGGATACTTCGGCACATTCGTTCAGTGCAAAAGACTATTGAGGATGATATAAAACTAATACTTACGCAGTGTACACAAGAACACAAAATAATTTTAACATAGTTACACAGAGACTACAATGGTGTTGCTGGCGAGGACAATGTTCAGTCATGGCAAAATAAACTCCGTTACAATGCAGTTTATTTTTATTTATTTTCAGCATTTGGAGCGCGTTGAGGCGCCGTCTTATTAGGTGCACGTGTTTCCGCGCCGGTGGAAGACTTCCGCGTGCAGGTTGGAAATCCCCGGTGTAGAGAGTCGCGACAAAGCCTCGCAATGACCAGTCAAAAAACAATTATGTATAATTAACGATTCTTGAACGCTATGCGTTTTCATCGTGCAAAGATCACTGGTACCGTGATGATAAGCTACGCAGTGCCAGCCATCTTAGAGTAAACTCGGGCACATCGTGTTTTGTTTTGTTTTTTCATCTGGTAGAGAGATGATACAGACAAAGACAAAATCGGGAGGTACCATCCTGCCCTCACCTGTCTGTATTCATCCTTACCTGTGAGTGCTGAATGCTGCCACAGGATCGGCCAACACTATCAAGTGCCCTGGGCCAACTCCAGCCTTGCCCCAGCCCCCTCCCCCCCCCCCCCCCCCCCCAACCGCCTCTTTATACGCCCCTATTTACTGGTTACGACATCACGTTGTTAGTAAACGTGTGAGTAGTGGGCCACCACTAGCGTTTTGTCAGACGAGAACTGCATTCCGAAAACGAACGGCGTCGGGCGCCATGTTAAATAAATCAAAAGGCAAAAAAAAATAAAAGTTAAAGAGAAAAAAGGGGGGGGGGGGGGGGGGGGGGGTTGGAGGGGCAGCAGCGGCACCCCCGTTTTGAATTTTTTTTTTTTTTTAGTAGTGGGCGCTCTGAGTGATCGTCCAAGTTGCCCTCCCCTAGGACCGGCCCTGTGCTGCCAGATGCTATTTTGAACCCTATCTATTCTAACAACGCCTACATTTTTTAACGTAATACACGGCTCCTGACCACATTTTATTCGGATTCTGAGAGTTACTTAAGTAGCACAAATGTCTAGACTGGTTATGACCAGTGTAGACATGTGCTGCACGCAGTCGCATCGCGGCGTGGTGCGTTCGTGGCCACTCTGACAGGAGCGCACTGCTCAGATGCGGTACGATCTCGTCACGCGTGAAGCTTGGCTGAATCCAAGAACTGCAAGTGCGTCTCGACTGTATGCGCACGACCACCGGCGAGAGGTCTCGAGATAGCCACCTCACCCGCAAAGACTATTTTTTTTTGTGGCGTGGTTCGCAGACTGGACATACACGATCCCGTGTCATTGTGTTCTTGCGCATCGTGCTGCCAGCAGGGCCACCGAGACAATGGGCGGTGCCAGGGGCGTGAGCCAACAATGAGCCCGAAGACGTGTCCATCCACGGCGGCCGAGCCGAACTCTTGGTGGCACATAGAGACGCTCCTCACCAGTGTCCACAACAGCGGTGCCTACTGGGCTTGGGAGTTTCCTCGGCCGAGTTGTCTTCCTTGCCGTACCCGCCCGGTACGCCACCGCTCCTCGTTCCACCACTATTACGGGGTGGGGGAGGGAGGGTGGGGCGCTGTGGGCCGTGCCGTGTCTTCTTACGCCTGTTTGACTAACCTTCCTGCTTTGCCATGCGTGCTGCCGGCACCTCGCTCCGCTTCCTCGCACGGAGGTGGAACTGTGGGCAGAGGGACTGGGTGTGTTCGCGATTCGGGGAACGAGATCTCGTGGACAATGGAGGTATCCCTCTGTTTGCAAACACATATCTAACGCCGTATAGGAGCTCCCTTCCTGGGCAAACTGAAGAGCAAGAGTGTCTTGACAGACAGCTGGACAAGAAGTTTGGGATGTAGTGTAGACGTTCGCCAGGGCGTGTTTCCTACGATGAACTCCCACCAACGCGCCCAACTATCCAGTCTTCTATTATAGCTGGAAAGGTTGCCGCCATCTACGAGCGACGGCGGAAACCATACTGGTTGTGTGCTTGCCGCCGTCGCTTATAGATGGCGGTAGCCGTTCAGGTAGGTTTGTGTCGACATACACGGACACGATCCTGGGAAACCTAGCCTTTAACAGCTCCGTTGTAAAAACTTAGACTTTATTAACGTAAATAATGGCCAAAAAGTACAGTGTATGAAAGATACAGCATCGTGGATAGACAAAAAACAATTACGACGCAAAGCACAGTTGCCAATGCCACACGCTTCGAACTTCGTTCAGCGTTGTTCAAACATGCAGACGACATTATTTCATTCTACACAGTTTCTGATATCTCTTGTTGTCTGCTGCAGTTCCCTTTGCTATGCCCTAGTAAGGATGTAGGCCAATTGAAAGTACTTCTGTGCTAGCAAAGTTCAGAAAAGCGCAGGTCGCAAAAAGTTGGTATCGATAAACGTAATTCGCGATTCGTTTAATGATGCTGGCAATCTCAAGCTTTGGCACAGTTAGGTGCCTACCTAATATTTCGGAATCGCAAAGCACAGTGAACTAAGCCAGCTCATAGATTACGCGGTAATTGACGCTTCTTTGCATCTAAGTGGATTACGCCGTAGTTAGTCAATTCATTGAAGTTATACAGCTAGGAACTCGGCCCCAAAGGCACTTTCTGATGATCCTACTCCTCACGAAACGTCCTTCCAACCTACTAACTCACCCGCGGAGTATTACAGAGGTGACACCCGGTCGCGACGCTTCGGCGCCGAAGCCACAGTGCGTGTTCATTGTACACCCAGAGACGCGATCGGTGTGGCAACCCCAATAAAGACGGCCGAACGATCACGCAACACGACTCTCCCCCGCGTTGCGTGTGCCATGCCTCACACCCTGAATCACTTCTTTCCTCCGCCGAAAGGTCTGCTCGGTCTTCTCGTGCGAGTCCCTTCGACACTAACACGAAGCTCCGAAGATTGCACAAGGAATGGCGCCCAACCGGGGGAGAGTCCCGCACACGAAGCACCATATTGTTTTCTCACGCAACTGCCGGTGTCTTCTTTTTCTCGAGGGAGACAGAGGAAGTCCTTTTGTTTTCAGGTTCATTAGCTGGAGATGTTTCTGCGAGCAGCGTCGCGCCCTTGCCCGCGTGGCATTTCTCGTAGCAGGCCCGTGGATCGTATGATAAGGCATGCGCTGAAGAAGTTGATGGTGGGAAGTAGTGACTGACCAAGACGGAGAGGTTGGTACGCGTTCGTCCCAGGGCCCTATTGGCGTGTCGGAGTTGCCGACGGCAAAAAAAAAAAAAAAATCCAAGCGGGACAAAGGGAATACGAAATGAGCACGGTAGTTTTTAGTGACGGACATTTGGGAGATCTGTCCAAGGTCGCAGAGCGTTCGTGTGGTCAGTGTCGCACCCGGCGTGAGAAATACGAGATGTTTGCAGAGCTTTCGGTCTATGCCCAACTACATTGATAGTTGTTGCCGAAATGTATACGTCTTATAGTTATTCTGTGAAAAGAAAAGAAAACGCGACAACCTGTCCATCGTTAGCTCCTCCCTGTTTATATAAGCGCCCTTGGTGCCATTTCGGGCATGTTGATATCGCAGAAAATACATTTGAAAATATTGCCTTTCTTCAACCTTCCTTCAGTTGAATATCTCGCTTGGCCATACCTTAAATACCGTGAACAAGTTCGAGGGTCGCTTACATATCAATACCATACGAACAACGAGGAATATTGCGATTTGAAGAGCTTCACTGCAACTCGACTGAAGATATCGATCGGGGCTGAGAATGCAAGGAGGCTATATACTTCATATTTCTAAACAAATGCACGCCCATACTTTTTATTATATATATATATATATATATATATATATATATATATATATATATATACACACTGACGTTTTTCTTTCTTCGGTGCCGCACTGTGCAGAATAAATATTTTGTGTGCAGTAAGGTTTTCTTGGTTGTATTTTGATTTTGATTTCCTTACAAAAACAAATGGTACCAAGGACTGATCGAAATGCTAACTCCATAATATTTGCAGGCTCTCAAAATACTATGGGAATTAAATCTGAGCTGTATTTCTCCACCATATCCATGCAAAACTCTGTACTTTTAAGATGACACGGGTGCATTAAAGGGCTTATAAAATATCCACCATGTGCACGAGGGCTTTTGTAACTTGGCTCTTTGTTCACATAGGAACCCTTCAACGCCCACCAGAAATTTGCTTGGCTTAAAATGGCTCATATCTGGATTTTATATTTTTAGAAATGTATATCAGGTCGGAATCAACGCGCGAGTGCACTCGCATCATCATATTCTTCAGTTCGTCATCCTTATGCCGTTCATGAATATCAGAATCGTTTCACTGTGCTCTCTCGTCGCTATTAGTTTTTCCCCTTTTCCCCTAACTAAAGTGCAGAGTACCCGGCTGCGATAAATGTTCAAGTTGACCTCTTTGTTCTTTTTTTTCTCCGTCAACACCTATAAAATAGTGCAAAAATTAAACGATTTCTTTGCCAAAAAAATACGCAAGCCAGATTTATCATCTATACCTCACATTCCTGTGAGTCTGTTTAATGATAGTAGAAAACGGCTACCAGCTAGCTCTCTAAAAAAAGTCTTTTTTAGAACACGCATAAAATAAAGCCCGTATTTTTAGAAAGATATTAAAATAATGAATGTCGTGGCATTTTTTATCGCCACTCTACAGGGTTTGAAAGTGTCAGTTTTTAAACAGCGCGCCGGCATCCTTTCACTCATATCGTGGTCTCAATGTGAATACAATAATACTTAAAAAACAAGCGAGCTGGTGATGATTCATGGTAATCAGACCCGAGACTCAGGAACACAGAAGGGGACGAACACAACACAACGTCTCTCGAGGGGACGAACACAACGTCTCTTGAAGGGGACGAACACAACACAATGTCTCTTGAGGGGACGAACACAACGTCTCTTGAAGGGGACGAACACAACACAACGTCTCTTGAGACGTTGGATTGTGGTCGTCCCCTTCTGTGTTCCTGAGTCTCGGGTTTTATTACCGTGAATACAAAGAGACCAATACTTTTCTTTTTGTCTTGCCTAATTCCAACGAAGTAGGCAGGTATATTTAAACGCTCGTTTTTTTTTTGTTTTTTTTTATACTTGCGTTTTAAAAGCGGAAGACTTTAAAAAAGAAAGAAAGAAACGAACTCTCTAACCGCTCATTCACACTGGAAGCGGATCCTCGATCGCAAAGACCTTTTCAGTGTTTACAAAATTACAGTCCAGCGTGGGATCTTCACAGTCCAGCACGTGCGTGTTTGTCGCTTCGGAAAGCGAGGAAAGCACGCGCCATACGCACGAACACTCAAAATGGTACCGGCCACACGCTCTTTTCTGGAAAGGCTTACAATTGCACGCGCACTTGATGTCATCGGGTGCGCGTGCAATTGTACTGGATCGTTATATAACCGCGTTCTCAACCACTTTGCGAACGAGCATCCGCTTCCAGTGTGAATAAGCGGTTAACGAGTTCGCGAGCCAGCACAAGCCTACGGTCACGCGCGGAATCGATATCGCGCGCTGATGTGCCAATTTTTTAAACGAGTTTCTTCTTAGAGCATTAGGACACGCGCGAAACGGGGTATTACTCTTTAGTAAGCTTATTACTACCTGCTTAGCTCCAGTTTGGTATCCCTCTGGCCGTGTCGTTCAGCACCTCAGCAACCGACCCGCATCAAAAACCCTTTCTCCTCGTTCCGTAGATGTAGCAACAGCATATAAGGCGTAAACCAGAGGCACTAACGAAGAAACAAAAGCCGGCAGTCTAGCTGCGGGAACTGGTCTCTGGTTCATCAAGATCGCTCGCGGACGCCAGCAAACAACATGATCATAATGATGCGACCCGTTTTAAATGGGTCAGTAAATCTGGATAGTTGCAACGCTAGAACCAAGCGAGCTGTATTAATGGCCCAGGTGACGCCCCCCCCCCCCCCCCCCCTCCCCCAGGCCCTTCCTACTCTGAAAGTATGCATGCGGCGGCAGACGCGGATGATGCAGTCATGTAACGTGGCTTTACTTGTTCCACCCCGCGCATTGCAGCGACGGGCTTTCTAATAATAGCGGCAATCGTCCATCTACGCGATTGTAAGAGCGGCGCGCAGACAAAGATCTAGAACGCGAGCCAGTGGCCAGCAGAGCACCCAAGTTCGTAGTCCGATTGTGCTCGGCGGGATGCGTCGTCTCGACCGCCTCTATGAAACCCCATTTCTCGGCCATCCTTTCTCGGCGTCGGTGGGGGGCAGCGTTTCAGTTCAATGAAACGATAGGGAAGATGAACTTCAAACTGCTCGTGTGAGGAAAACGCGTTTGATGATACGGTCATCAGCCGGGCCTGCATCGAGGGCCACTGACCCGAGAGCTTCTCATGGCCCTTCTCTTCTGAACTGAGGTTGCCGGGAACTCTTGATCTACTGATTTTTTTTATCATTAATCTTTTGTATTTATTGCTACTTTCATTTAAACATCGTTCTCTAATAAACAAGAAAAAAAAAGAGATTTGTTTCGAATTTATAAAGGAAGCGGCAGAAAATTCGGAGAAGTACCATCTAAAACAAAATGTTATCCGCGTAAAAAAAAAAAAAAAGAAATGCATCATAGACGATATCAACACGTAGGTTACCTCGTCATTATATAGAACGCTAGATGTGTACAAAATTGGACGACCTAAAGTATTTCAACGGAAACTCAATTACCAATATAATAACGAGCACTTTAAAGCTGTTAACATCCTAATTAATCGTTGGAAAAGTAAGTAAATTACACCAAGCTAAAAAAAAGAGCTCGATAGAAGCACGCTGTAATCTGTGGCTTACGTACAACACAGTGCGCAAATACCTCCATTTTTATATAGACGCTTTAAACACGCGCCAGATTGAGCCGCCATAGCCGACCTTCTGTCGTCTTACCGAGATGCCGAGCCACTGAAGCGGGCGTTGACCAGCCTCCCCAAAGGCTTATGCTGGGGAAAAGGACACAGCAGCACCCATCCTGGCAATTACCTGTCGTGCTGTAGCAATGATGAAGTGAAGCGAACGGAATAAGAGGAAATAAAAACTGAAGGTCGGTTATGGCCGCGCCCATGCACAGCTGCCAGAAAGCGTCTAAATATATAGGATCGAAAGCGCATTTAAGGTTGCCATCACTCACATTCACCTGTCACAGCCGCACTCACCTAAGCACCTCGCCCACCCTCACCCTCACAGCTACACTCACCCTCATCCTCACAGTCACACTCACCTTCAGCCCTTCACTCACCCTCACTGAACCTCACGGCCCTCATGCCCCTCACTCACTCATGGCCCTCACACCCCTCACGCACTTACGACCCTCACGCCCCTCACGCACTCACCGCCCTCACACCCCTCACGCACTCATGGCCCTCACGCCTCTCACGCACTCACCGCTCTCACGCCCCGCACGCACTCATGGCCCTCACGCCCCTCACGCACTCACCGCCCCTCACGCGCTCATGGCTCTCACGCCCCTCACGCGCTCACCACCCTCACGCCTCTCACACACTCACGCCCTCACGCCTTTTACGCACTTATAGCCCCCCGGCCCTCACGCACTAATGGCCCTCACGCCCCTCACGCCCCTCACGCACTCACCACCCTCGCGCCCCTCACGCGCTCATGGCCCTCACGACCCTCATGAACGCACCGTCCTCATGGCCCTCACGCATTCACGGTCCTCACCACGCTCACGCACTCATGGCTCTCACGCCCCTCATGTACTCATGGCCCTCAACCCCTCACGTCTTTCACGCACTCACCGCCCTCACGCCCCTCACGCGCTCCTGGCCCTCCCGCACTCCCCGCCCTCACGCACTCATCGCCTCACGCCCCTCATGCGCTCACCGCCCTCACGCCCCCTACGCACTCATAGCCCTCACGGCCCTCGCGCACTCATGGCGCTCACGCCTTCACGCCTTCACCACCTTTAAGCCCCTCACGTACTCATGGCCCTCACGCCCCTCATGAACGCACCGTCCTCATGGCCCTCACGCATTCATGGCCCTCAAGCTCCTCACGTCTTTCACGCACTCACCGCCCTCACACCCCTCACGCACTCCTGGCCCTCTCACACTCCCCGCCCTCACGCGCTCATCGCCTCACGCGCTCACCGCCCTCACGCCTCTCACGCACTCACCGACCTCACGCCCCTCACGCACTCATGGTCCTCACGCCCCTCACGCCCCTCACGCACTCCCCGCCCTCATGGCCCTCACCGCCCTACGTACTCATGGCCCTCACGCCCCTCACGCATGGCCCTCACGCCCCTCACGCACTCACCGCCCTCACGCCTCTCATGCACTCATGGCCATCACGCCCCTCACAGCCCTCACGGCCCTCACTCACCTTCACACTCATGAATTTTCCTAATTCAGAAGCTCACTCACCCTGACCTTATTTGTGAAGATGAGGGAGTGAGGGCCACCACGAGTGAGGTTTGCCGAGGCACGTTGAAATGCGGAGGATCGTGCCCGGTAATCCAATAGCACGGTCAAATTGCAACGAATTTACGACACTGTCACACTGCTTCTACGTCATCAGTCAAGAGACAGTCTCCAGACACCGTCTCAAGCGTGTTTTTACCTTGTGTGACACACCTGTCACATTGGACACATAAAAAACTGCCTGCGAGCATGCTCGAAGCTGCATGAAGCAAACATGCCTCAAACATCATTGAGGCTTAGACTTAGGTTAGGTGGCGCTAGCTACCGCCCGTTACAAAAGGTATGGCCATTAACATCTATCCATCCATCCATCCAGGCGTGTCCGCACAAAAATCTGTCACCGTGACTGCTGCGAACCCTGCGTCTTTTGTACGATGCGCGAGCAGTATGTATGTGTGACTGCGGCGTTACAGCGTCGTGGGAGCTCACCGTCAGTGAATTCTTACGTTTAAAGAAACAAAAACAATAAAAGTATTATTGGAGAAGTATAGCGTCGGAGGGGACAGATACCCTCCAACCTGCAGGCCGTTGGGAAAGGATGGACATGAGACCTTAACACCTCTCCTTTGTTACGAACTCATTTAGATATAGAGCTGCCACTAAAGTTTTAATTAAAGACAGCCACTCAATTGCACGAGGTGAATATTTATAACATCTAGCAATTACTTAAAAAAAATCGTTTGTGTATATCGTTTTTTTTTTTTTTTTTTCTGCATTCAATTACTGCGCTTTCGTCGGCAGTTCACTCTCGCGCTTCGTGTTTATGACGTCGTGGCGCTGCCTCTCTGCGCCTTGAGAGTTAGACCGGCGACAAAGGGACTCAAAACATACACATACGTATAGTGTCTTCTTTTGTCACTCCGGCAAGCCGTGTTTACTTGTCTGTCAAACAACACGTCAAGACACGTCGTTCTGAGCAGGCAGTGATTCACGCTGTCAAAAACGCTACACGCATAACGAGTGGCCAATCTCGAAAGGCCAACTGCTGCAGCACTTTCTGTGGCATATACGTCGCACAGTAATTGTGGTGGCAAGTCTCGGTGGGGAAGCGCGCTTTATTTACATCCGAGCGGGCCCAAACAAACACGCGCTTCAATGTACTAAAAAGTTAAACATCTGTGGTCCCAGCGAGCAGTTCAGACTCCTTAATTTCTGGCCGTGCTCCAGCGTCGTTGTAAAGTCTTACTAAATGTAAACCGATATTAAAAGAAAGAACAAATAAAATATGATGAACTTTATTTATTCCAAAGGTGATTATTTTGCTATGATTAAGCAGGAAAAAGAAGGGGCGGGGGCCCATAAATATTTAAAAGAACGATGGATATTAAAGTCACTGCATAAGCTACGCTTCAGAGTAACGGAATTCCAGCCATAGATTGGATGGATGGATACTAACGGCTGTACCCTTTATAAACGGGCGGTAGCTTGCGCCACCTAGTAGCCTAGAAACTAAAAACGTAATAATTATTGCGAGTTATAAAAAAAATATTCTTCGAAAACTGCAGAAAGTGGCTTCCCGTCCTTCAGAAATCTTAAAGCAGGCTGCGAAAGACCAGTACAATAACGCCCGAACGTTCTAACACCGCATTCAAAGCTCGGTAACTCACGGTTTCAAATCGTTACGACCCGCCGATTGCACCCGCTGCGCACTAAGGTAGACCGAAATGGCGGCGCCAACAAGAATATCGGGGCATGGAGTGCCGATACTCTAAGCGTAACTTACTTAGTGACTCTAGTGGATGTCACTTTTCCACGCTCGAGGACAAAAGAAGAAGAAAAAAGTTTCGACATCCACATATCCTATCGCAATGCGCGAGAGGGACGCGACCCGCGTGAGCATTTTTCTCCAAGACGCCGGCGGGAACACAAAACCCGATAGCCAGCAAACGAATGCACGCGCATTGAGCGCGAATACAGCACGGAATTGCAGCACAGATACGCACTGAGCCGCGGCGTCACCTCAAGCATTCCGCGCAACTCGGAACAATGATTGATCTCGCCTCCCGGCGGAATATCTCCATGGCGAGTCTCGCCGATTCACGAATGGTTCGTCGCTTTGCCCCTTTTTCGCCAAGATCTCGGCGCCGTATGGCGATTGCGCCATTTCCCCCGGAAAAGAAAACAGCAACTACATAATAAATGACACGAATAGGAAAAAAACGATCTATAGAGAAGGCTTTCCGAAATGGCGTAACAATTCCTCCGATATATGATGATGTTTTGTGCGCAACCAGCCATCTAGCAGGAGCGCCTGCGGGGTCGCGCACCTTCGCTTTCCGTGGTCTTTGCATGATGTGACGCGAACACGCGCGCGAGGCGAAAGAAGAAGGAGCGACGACGACCGCGAGACATCTCTTCTTCCTCTGCCCCTCGAGGGTCAAATAATATTTTAAAAAAAGGAAAACGACGACGGTGGGTTTGTGATTTTTATTCCATCTTCAAAGTCGAGGAAACGCGACAAGATGTGTTGCAGCCACATTCTGCTTCCTCACCACGTCCGCATACTATATTAGCGACCGGGAAAGATCGCGCCGCCAAGGACCCCGAACGAACCAACCACAAAACCGAAGTGGAGGCGCGCGACGTGAGCACTATGCGACGAGAAACTGACGGAGAGGAGACGAGAAGAGCGCGCGGGGGCGTCAGAACGCCGAGCTCTGGTTGGAAGGATTACTGGGTAGACGTAAAGCTAACTGCCTTTCTCTCCACGGCGCTCGTCGGACGCGTTCGATTACCAAATGTCGGCGTTCAGCGTCGTTCGTTCGCGTTCGAATACGCTCGAAGAGTGAGCAAGTAGCTTCCCAGGAATCATTCCAGTGCAGAGCTCGGCGTTCTGACGTCCACGTGCGCTCTCGTCTTCTCCTCTCCCTTAGTTTTTCGGCGCATGGCGTGCCTCTCCTTGAGCTCCGATGCGCCAGAGATGCATTCTGGAGCAGTTGCTCGCCGTATAGTTCTTGACCGCTTCAGAAACGCAGCGTGTGGCTTGTACTATTCGCGCCTCTTGCTTCGGGGTTGGTTCTTCGCGGCGTTCTTATCGGAAAATGTCGCAAACTGACGAGTGACAATGCCGAGATGCCGAGTGACAATGAGATGCTCGAAAGAGGCTCCACACCCCGCGCTTTTTTACCTGTTAGTGACTAACCGACTCTAGACCTTTTTTGTGTGCTCTCGCCCCCAGCCACATAATAGGCGTATTCGGTTTGGGCGACTAAAAGATAATAAAACGTTTCAACCTGTAACTAGTAAAAAAATTAGATGGGAGGCAAAGCAAGAATGTGTGACGGTTACGCTTATATCCTAAATGCCTTCTATTGGCGTGGCAACGGCAAAACAATGCTTTCGCCCATACTGGAAGTGACGACAATTCAAGATGGCGGCGCCCTTGTGGAAAAGTTCTTTATATATAGAAAACGCCCAGATACGACTCGGTGTCAACGGACTCTCTCGGAGAAGGTATATGCGCCGAGCATTCTTTGCAGTGTCTCTCGCTAAGACCATCTTCGTCGCAACTCTGCAAGCGGCACGTTTCGCGTGCGGATTTCGTTCGTTTCTCTCTCTCTCTCTCTCCCTCTCCCGCTCTGAGAACGTTGGCCCCAATTGTTACTCGTCCGAGTCGCTCTTTTGTACGAGATCGGGCACGACTGCTGCGCGAGCCGCGGTGCAGTCTGGAGACGATGCGCCTGTCACCGCGCTGACGGATCAATTCGGTGTCCGCGCCCCCTGAGTGACGCCTTGATTCTCGCCGCTCTCCGTCCGCTTTTGCTCTCGGCCCCCGACGCACTCCAATACCACCTACAAGACAAGGCCTAAGCCACTGCCCCCCCCCCCCCCCCACCCCAACACGTCATCACTCGTGGACCCACTCAGCGTCGCCGCCGGCGCGTCTTGCATGCGTCTCACAACGAACGCGATGCTAAAGCACGCGGCGAAAGCCAAGTAGACCCGTCTGTCGCTTTGCGGCGTACTCTTGTCGAGCCTCAGCGTGTTTGCCACTTGGGCCGGGTCGGGGAGCCACGAACGATGACGTCATGCTCATGCCTTCTCTTTCGGGTAGTACTGGGGGCACGCCGACTCGTCTACAAAATTCGTGGCTTGTGTGTGCGCCGTCCGTGGAATTCGGAGCGATGTGCAGAACTCAGAAGCGCCTCCGAAGGGTGCGTTGTGGGGGAAGCCTCCCACAATTACAGCGTCGCGTAGTCGTTACTGTTTTTTTTTTGTTGTTTTTTTTGTGTGTACTTGTTGTTTGTTAGTTTGTTTGTTGTGTTTGGCGATGCTGGAGATGCACCTTGGCAGGGGTCGGCTGCGACTCGAGAAAGTGCTTTCGCTCGCGGCATTCTTTCACAGCTGGAATAGGATACAATTATGGGATACAATTGTATCTGTCTATAGCCGTGACTCCTGTCCAAATCGTGGGGCATGATGGCGGAGATTGTTTCGTGAATTCTTCGAAGCGATGCCTTGAGTTTGAGTGAAAACGTGACTTCGCAAAAAGTTTTTGCAGTTAACGTTGATTTTTCTTTGTAAGTGCGTTTTATCGCGCCGTTTTTTGATGAGACCGTACAAATCGCATTTCGCGTTTGCTGAGAGGTGTACACCACTGTCCAGTTGTTCAAAATATGTTCCATGAATTGTCTCATACATATACTCCCAGTTGAAAGTCACTCTCGCCTGGCTAACGTTGATCGAGATAGGAGTACTGTTGCAATTTTCAGTATTTTTTTATATTAGACCACTAAAAACCGAAATACTAAAATGCACTTTGACAGGAGCCGCAGGAGCATTTACGCTCTATTGAAGTTTCTTACGAAACTCGCCGGAACCTATATGCGCGTAATTCATGTGATTTGTAGTATACCCTAACTAAACCGAAAAAAAAAGAGCTCGAGGTCCACCTAAGCACTTCTTATGAGTTGTGAATGCGAAAGCACACACGCCGCTCTAAGCTGCCATCTTTAATCTGCGGCGTACAACGCGCTGACCTTGGGCGTGGAACGGTGGAGCCGCTGCCTCGCAGACACGCAGCGCCATCTGGTGAGCGATCGCTCAAACTGTCGTGTGTCTTGCGGCGCGAGGAAGGAACAGACAGCAACGTAGTTCCCAGCAGAACAAACCTTTTGGTTTATTCCATGCTTATATATTGCCATGCGCCGTGCGACCGATAAGAGGCGAATGAACGCAGTGACCAGCGATAACGCATCCGTGTGATAACACAGTCGGGATGACACCACACAAACAGACGCGGAGTGGCCAATGGGAGCCTCGTCGACGCGCGCAAGCCAATGGGACCGAAATGTAAAGGGATAGCTTTGCGCGTGGTTTCATTAAGGTGCCGTTTTGCATGGTTTCAAAGCTGATGACGTCGGGTCGCTCCATGAGACAGTTAATGCTTTCGCATTAAAAAGCTTCATTCGAACTTTTATGACGCCGAATGTGACGAGCAGCCGCCACCTCCGTAACCTCTTTGGTTCGTAACTCGCACCGTTCTTTTGCAGCCCACCATTCGCGGAGATGAAACAAGGAGCAACCTTTTCAGATATGTAACCGACCTCAATTGCGAAACGCAAAGCTCGCGGCCAAAACACAGGTCTACTACCTCTGTACATGACAGAGGGCAAAAAGTCCCAAATCGGGCCCGTCTCTCCCGTGCTCCGCGAGCTGTCAGTGGCGGCCGCGCAGTTCATTATTTATTCCCCACACACAGAAGAAAGTGTACACGACGGCAATCTAATTCAATCGCCTGACAAGAAAATCCCCCTCAAATGAGCGTCATGCCCCGCTGCACCACCCAGTCGTCCACTCCCCCCTCCGCCGTGACACGCAAGCAAAAGAGCCGCAGAGAGGAGGAGAGAAAGAACCAGTGCACGTCCCATGGCAAGCTACCGCGTGTTTTCTGCTTGTGGCGCGTTGCGGTTGCACTAATGATGACGTCATGAGCAGGCCTTGTATTCTAGGTGGTCGCGGGTTAGGACGCGTGTAAACACAGCCGGGCACGATGACAACGCCGTGGCAAGAAGAAGCGGTCGGTTGGCATCCCCGTCCGCGGGCGGCCCTCGAAGCTCGAAGCGAGTGCCCACAACCACCACCGAAGTTGCACGTCTCGAACCAGTTTGGCCTAATTGGCAAGAACCGGGTCAGGAGCTGCATCTTCTCCCCGTCGGCATCCGAACATCCCTGGGCTTCGTTACAACGAGCGGCCGCAGAAGCCGGCGTGCACGCTGCCCCGACAACAACCGCTGTTCGAACAGCACGAGGAGCAGCCGGTCGCCATGCAGGCTGCGCGCCAAACCGCCGCAAAAAAAAAAAAAAAAAAAAAAAAAAAGAAATCCTCACGCGCGTGCTTGGAGTACGCGAGTCGAAGAAGTGCCTGTTCTAAAGCGTTTTTCAAACACGGAGAAACATGCAATTTTGTAAAACGTGTTGCGTTTATAAACAGTGGGAGAACGGCAACAATGATTTGTAGTGTTTGTAGTACGCGCGTGGCCTTGAGAATACACAATCGACTGCATGGTGCGCTGTCCCACACTACCCCGTGCACGTGCAGCTTGCAAAACAAGGTACCTTTTCCGGGCGTGAAATTGCAATTTCTTGCCCGCGCGCTATTAGCGGCGAGATGTTTCCGTGGCGCCCTCGTATGGTTACCTTTCGTGACGTCATCACTTTGCGAACAACAAGTTCGATGGTTTTTGTAATTAGCATGGTGGAAGCTTGAAATCATTGTGTCTTGAACCAATGCTGTCAACACCTTCGAAACTGAAGTCCTCACGTGCCTCTTATTTCCGTCCATGAGAACACCTTTGCCGACGTCATAGTCAGCATTCGGCCAATCGTTGAAGGCCGACCACTGCGACGCTTTCGATCGCGCACGTCGCCAATAGAGCCGTGTCAGCGGCATGTAAACGCCCTGTTTTAAATAGACCTTTCCCGGAAATCCCAGGAGACGGCGGGGTGAATTGGGAAGCTGTTCCGATAAACGCTAGGAACAACTTAAACGCTGACAAAAAAAAAAAAAAAAAAAAAAAACGCAAAGTAAGGGCATTGCGCACTTTTCTTTGCTTCTCTTCTGCCTTCCTCGCGTTCTGAGATCACAAAACGAAGCAACGACATCTGTGTCTTCTATTCTTGTGTGATCTTTCACCTGCCTTACATCGGATCGAACTAATGCGCCGTGCAGGCGGTTGGGAGCGCCATATTTTTCCGGAATCGCTTACTGGCAGCGACGACGAGGTGCTCGATGAACCCGTGACACCCTCTGGCCCTCTACGCTAGTGAACATGCGTCGGGAGCGCAATCACGTGGTTCAAGAATTATAGTTGATTAGTTGGGCCAGAATATGGCTTCCGCCCAGTCTTCCCACTTGGGAAGCGTGAGCTGGCGACGAGCTGTCGCACGTAGTGTTTCACATCTTAGAGAGTATACAATTAACTTAGCAATCAGAATTCGCAATCCCCCGAGGCAACGTTGAACCAGCTTGTCAATGTTCAATTGATATATTTAAATTTTGAGGTTACGTGCGGCGCTAGGCACATGCTAGCGCCTTCTATTGCTCGTGCGCTATTTTTTTTTTTTGTGCAAGCAGCAGCGACTGTGATATGAAAGCTTAAGACCGTAACATGCTTCTGCGCCAAAAACTTTAGCCACATGGTCCTTAAACACTTCCCCACACAAGCATCAGTGGGTGTACAACAGGTGGACGCGACTGATTTCAATACGGTTTTCATTTCTAAACAGTATCCAAACGACACACGCCATAAAACTATAAATAAAAATCCAAAGGTAAGCCACAGCTGGCAAGGAAACCCGGAAGTCGCCAGCACGGAAAGTACTTCGTGGCATCTGGGAGACTCCTGGATACCGGGATGGGTGAAATCTGGCACCGAAATCGAGTTCTCCTCCGAGGATACATCTCGGGACATCCAGCGTGCAGCAGCTTGCATGTGCGCGTGCACCATCTGCCCGCGTATCTCGAGATCCTCGGTTTTTTTGTTGCGGATACATTTTTACGCCACTTCCTGTCTATCCCAGACCGTACGAAAAGCATACAAACAAACAAAGAATCGTTTCCGGAAGAAAAAAAAATAATCGTAATCGCGCGCGGCGGCGGAAATGATAACCCAGTTTAGCTAACTGGCCACTTTCACCAACGACTCGCGCGCGCGGTGGAGTGGATCAGATTGCTCGCTGGGCGTCATTCTCGACGGTCGGTCATTTCGTGCGGATAGCTCACATTTTACACAAAAAGTTATCGCGAGTGTTCTTGTTTTTCTCTCTTACAGATCTAGTTCGCGCCGCAGCAGCGACGTCTTCGGAGATTCACTTCCTTCCCACCGTTGGCGACATTAACGGTGACATCCCACGCATCACCGAGAAGAAGGAAGTCTCGTCGATAACGTTGCTCCTCGTATACCGGCGCGACGACGACGAAAAAAGATCGCTTTCCGATTCAAACCGCCTGCAAGTTCCAACGCTCTTTTACGCGGAGTTAAGACAAGGAACTCGGAGACCGGTTTCGGTGTATACAGGGCTCTCTCGGCACAGAACTTACGAAGTCTCCCCGGAACCAACTCTGTTTCGAGATAGAGGGTATACAGCGGGGCGCTGCATAAGTAACACCACCCATCCAGTTCGCCCCTTTCGGAATCCATCTATGGAGGATAAGACCTAAGAAAGAATCAATCTTGGAGCAGATAGTCCGCGAAATGGGCGTTTTGCGCTGACCCTCTTCGATCGTTGGCATCGTCTCTGGGGGCGTGTGGGTTCGCGTGTTGTTGTTACCACCGCTTTGCGAACCCAAAGGGGGTCAAGAAAGGAGCTTGCCCTATTGTAGCACCACCGTTGCCTCTAAATTTCTAAACGCGTCCCCACACGGAGGGTACCGCGGAGCATTTAAATGGAGTCCTGTACAAGCGAGGAGGTGAGGAAGATCATCGCTCGCGATAATCTACGTCGCGTTCCTCGAAACAGTTTTTAGACCCATCCTGGTGCTAAGTTCGCCGGCAAAGTGTGGAAATAACGAGCCCTCTCACGCAAAGACCTCCTTCTTCGCACTATTTATATAACCTCTCCCGCCGTGTCGTTTAACAACGTAACCGCCCTCTTCCGGAAGGAGAGCATCTAAGAAAAAAGCAGGCAAGAAGACAATCGTTCCTTCTTGCCTCTCCCGGAGCGCTAGACTTATCACCGGATGTCGCTAATCATCCGCAAGAACTAGAAAAAGACCCTCCACACATACACACACACACACGCACGCACACGCGCACCAAGAGTCGGGAGAGGAGATGAAGGAGTCCTAAAGCGTCCGTCGTCCACAATTTATCACCGGTAGACGAGTGTCCGCGCGGCGGGCTGCTGCCACGCTCCGGTGAGCTGCTGGAAAAGAGAGACGTTGGAAGAACTACTACTCGCCAGTCGTCGCCACACACACCACTAACGTCGGGCGGCCGCCAACCGCCGCTCCCGGCTTCCATTAGAGTGGACCAGCGAAAAATGCCGGTGGTTGCGTTCGGCCAGCCGGACGTTGGACGGCCTCGTTGATGTTGTTGTTGTTGTTGTTGTTTGTGATATGTATACATGCACTTGGCCCCGCGCAGTCGTTCCAAGAAGCTCGTTTTTTGAAGCGAGAGACCCGGCCGACTGGTCCACGATTTTTGGGGAGGCCTTTGCGGGTGCGCTTGGAGGCTGCAGCGGTGAGCCGTCGGCGGTTGGCCCAAATCGGGGCCATCGTGTGCACCAGACGAGGTGTGGTGTTGTACCGGACGGAAGAAGTATAGTACATAAATGTAGAGGCACGGTTTTGAGTGCGGGCTATAGACAAACGCGCGTGTCTTTCCTGTGTAGTGGCTGATGCGTGACTAAATCTAAAGACCGTGTTCCGCGTGACCGTTGCCGTTTTTATACTTACGGTGTAGCCGCGTTGTCTTGGAAGAAGGGAGGCACGCCTTGAGGGGGGATTTCGTCTTTTGAAAGACGTTTTAAAGGGCGAAATCTCGAGTTCCTAGTTTTTGGAGCTGGCCAGATAAACTCCCAGCTTTACCAGAGCGTATGCTCAGGAGTGATCTAAAGTGGTCTTGAGAATTAAAATTATACTCTGTGTATCCGGATATAATAGTCATGTCCACCGTATGTGAATAACTTTAAGATTATTGAACGAGTCGGTCAGAGTAGTAAATAAAGGAAACAAAAGGGGGTGATTAGGAGCCAGAGGACTACGAGGTCAACAACTGGTTGAGGGAAAAGGGGTGATATAAGAGATGACAGGAGAAAGGACTGGAAAGGGCGAAGGGATGTCCCGTCAATGTAGTCTTTTTCTGCAGTAGATGGGCGTGATGGAAGGCGCTATATGAAGCTGCTGGCACCAGCCAGGGCGGCGGGACCCTGGGGCCTTGTCTGAGTCGTGTTAGACTTCTTCAGTTAGGTTGGTGGCCGTGATGATGAAGGCTTCTTCGCCATGGCTGTCACCAAGTAAACTATATAGACGCTCTTCAGAGCGTCTATATAGTTTTTCCACTTGTTCAATCACCGGCCCGACTGTAATACTTGTACAATTGTAATGAAATCTATCACGAGACAGATATACTTAAAGCACGGCCTTTTCAACGCTATAAAAGATACGCGCGTGGACCAAAAGCGGAGATCTGTCCAGCATAGCTACATGATTTCCTCCAGGGCACACGGTTTTAAAGAGACAGGAAAAGGTCCATACAGATATGCGGGGGTTCTAGAACCTTTTATAAGTCTCAATTTATGAATGGAAGAGATGGTCCCTTTAGCTGGTATAAATTGAAGACCGACCTGAAAATGCAACGTGGTACAGATCTCGTATGTCGTAGGGTTCTAGCAACGTGTGCATTGAATGCGGTAATTTGCTAAAGAGGTGCAGGTTGCCTGTTTAATAGCCTACGTAAGTATTTTAGTCACAATCGGCGTTTCGATCTTAGCCTCAAGAGGCTATATGACGTACTGTACATTTACTGATTGTCATCATCAGGAATTTTCTCGCGGATCAGATATTCCAACCGATATTCGATTGCGTTCGTTGCGCTTAGTCACGGCTAATTTCGTCATGATTAATTTTGCTTAAGGTGACAAATGAAAGCTAACATCTATCTATTAGCTTTAATAAACAAACAGCAAATTAACGCAGTAATGTTTGGAGGTGGGCTAGTCGGTGATGCATTGTAAACATAGAAATAAAACAGCGCAAACAAACACAAGGACAAGTAGAAGGAGGGACACAGACACAGCGCTGACTCACGACTTACTTTCTTTCTCATCTTTTTAAAACATTTCAACATAAGAAAACAAGAAATGAAAAATAAAAGAAGAAGAATCCAGCATGTAGGATATCCTCTCTGTCATATGCCAGCTGAGGAATTTTTTACACAAACTAAACATTATATACCATTACAAAAAAAAAAAAAATTAAAAAAAGTCAAAAACCACAGCACGAGCCCTAATGCTCTGTGCGTACCTGTCTTGCACGCGGGCTCTTGGTATGTCGGAACCCTTTCCTGGCTGCATGTAGTTTTATTTTTTTGGCTGTTTTATTTCTATGTTTACAAAGCAAATTAACGTCTTGTGAATACCCAATATGAACGTTTTTGAGTGACGTTTCAAATCTTTTCAAATTTCAAAACGCGTTCGTCGTCTTTGTTTACACTGTCACTATGTGGTCGCAAGAAACGACTCACCTAGACAAAAGCAAAAGTACTTTTCATTTGCTACAATGCGTTCTTTACGTTACAGTAAACTAAGGAACCAATGATAGTTTGTCTTTCAAGTTGTGCCCCCTAATAGAAAACAGTAAAGTTTTTGATAAATAGTGCATAAGATAATTGTACGTTTAGACAGGTTGGCAAGATATCATTTTGTTTTGTAAATCACTCCAAAAGCCCTCGATGGATCGTTTTTAATATGCTCGGTTTGCGTTGTCCAAGATAGTTTGTTACTGGTGGAATCGCATCAGGCTTGAGAGCATGTATGTTACAAAGTTCCCAAGCCAGAATATTGAAGCCTGGATAAATTTGTTCTGTTCAACATATCTCAAAAGGTGAAGCCGCGCTTTGCATGAAAAGAGGACGTACAACCGAAGCTCAAATGCTATTGTGCCGGCGGAAACAAAACGTAGTGAGAACCACGACTGCCAAGGTATCTTCTCCCACGTTGCACTCCCACAGTAAACTTGCGAATTTCCCAGGAAGCGGCAGCTGCGCCCGTGTATATTCCACGGTCAAATTTGCATAACGTTCGACGGCGCGATAAAATCACGCCAAACCAAGCCAAAAAAAAAAAAAAAGCTCAATTTAGAAACAGAAATTCGAGTAGCACGAGTGTACAGTGTGACTTAGGTTTTGTAAATACCTTCCTTATGTCTTGCTCGCAACCGTTTGCATAATTCGCTCCCTCAGTGTAGATGCAACCATCATATTTGCGTGCGAAGTCAATTGTTGTTTTGTTTTTGTTTCTTCTGAATCAAGAGCTTCTCACTCGCCGCGCGAGGTCCCGACTGAAAATTTCAACGTGCTGAACGCTTCCTGTAGGTTAAGGGGCTATTAGCTTTATGGTAGTAAGGTTAATAAAATAGTAAGGTTAGTAGAATGCGGGACTACTGTCATGAACCAAAAACCAGTATATTACCAAAATATTTTTTTGAGCTTATTGCTTTTTGATTATAAAGTTATTGGGAGAAGTAGCGCTATTCATTCAAGTTTGTACTTAAAAAAAATCGCGTCAAGCCTTTCCTCGTGAACACCTTAATTGATATCAAATACCAAAGACCACGGGAGAACGCTCCCCAGTTCAATGGCTCCACACCTGCGAAAATAATACCACCAGTATTTCTCCTGGACCTGAAGGGAGTCACTGTGCATATGAGGAACGTGATCCACACCCCATGGACAAGCGTGACAGCACTCAGATAGCGTGATATGAATTATAATTATACGTAAGAGTGGCCACTCATGCGCTATGGCGGCCTAGTGGCTAGGATTCACATCACACGCTAGCTGTCGCACTGGTGCCCAGTTTTTTATGCGTTCGTCATATTTCTACTGTTAAGGAGGGGTCTTACCTTAATTTACATATTCCTAAAACTACCTCTAGCTACAAACGTTTTGAAAAAAAAAAAAAATGTTACCACGGCTGCGACTGGGGCAAGACGCAGGACTTGGCATCTGACATAACGGCAGCCAAGGTGGCGGTGTGGCGGGGGGCGGATGCGGCGTGGTGTTGCTGTCATCGAGTGCATCTCTCGACGTTCTTTCTTTATGGCCAAGTTGAGACGGTTAAAACGCAGCCCCGTGGATAGTGTTTCAAGCGTGTCTTGGACCGTCAGCTGCGTCGCCCAAAAGCTCTTTTCTGTTTTCCATAAATTCGAACGAGCAACCGTCATAAAGAAGGACGTGTTGTCTCGAACTTTCACTTCACGAGCGTGCAGGATATTACATGTTCGTTTGAAGGTTGGAAGCGCCGAGCTCGCACCCGTTGCTTCTCCTTTGCCCGTCCTTACGGTAAAATGAAGTGCACATTTCTATGGACGCCTGCAGAACAGTTATTTTTGTTATGGTTGTCTTCGTGGTCACAATAAATATTTCTGCATTATTCAATTTTCTCGTTCGGTTGTCCCCTTCTTTTCTCAGTTGAGTGCATCGGTTTTAATTTTATGCTGCACAATGTGTACGATCTGCTCTGGAATTTAGAATTTAAGCGTGACTTTAAGAAATCGATTTCTACCTAAATTCAAAATTCTAGTTAGTCACGGCAGACTAAGTGCCGCAAGCAACGTTACTAGAACACTCAGTTGGGAAACTCGCCGTCGAAACCTGGGCCGCTGGCGTCCACCGAGACCGAGCTAAATACGTCAACAGCGCCACTCTTTATCATGTTTCTGTACTGTGGTCATATTGAGCTTCTAGAAAGCATGTTTTTGCGTAAAAACAAACGGAAAAAACTCTTTTTGTATGAAATCATTGGAGTTTAGTACAAAATGAAGGGCGCGTGATGTTTTTATAATCTTTCGTTTGCAAGGTTTTGCGGAACAATTAATATTTTTTTTTATACAACCATGCCTCAGCGGTCCTTTCAGGTAGCGCGTCCCGACTAGGTGCATTTTGACTTCGGTAGAAATTCGCGGCGCGTCCACTGGAGAGACGGGGGTGGCACCCCTGTAACCTCTTCCGCTGCATCTGTTTCGGCACCAAAATGGCCGATTAAAGCCAAAATAGAAGTAACATCCAGTTCATCGAGTGGCCGCTGCGGGAGAAATGGCGGCGTTGTGTTCGCCATTAGCTCGGTTCTGGAGGACAGATTTGGGCCACTTTTTCAGAGCAGTCTCTATGGCAGTTTCCTAACTGAGTGGTTCTAGTAACGTTGGCCGCAAGCTACCGCCTGATACAAACGGAATCCATTAGTATTAGTCATCCACCCATTCAGATAGCAGCCATCTATGTATCTAGCCATGTAGTGAACGGAAGCGCCTACCTAGGCCTAGAATTATTAGAATGTGCTCTAGAGGTTCAACTGGTTCTAGTGTTTATGCGACTTCCGTGACGCAAATTGAAGCTGACAGCAACCAGTCTACTTCTGCGGTGCTCCTGTGCATTCCTATGGGAAAACGCGCGTCCAATTTGTCTCTTCACCAGAAAATAAGACATAACACCTTGGTTATTAGGGTCGCACCTAATAGTATGTACCTTGATTAACATTGTAAAAGTGTAATTGCTTTAGTTCGCGAATTTTTATTCATCAGTCAACGTTGTTTAACTTCGCTAGTCTTCAAGCTTCTCCAGCATTCCGGTGGCCCTTATATATTGCTAATATGCCAGTCCTGTCACTATATGAAAATGACCCCGTCGTGCATCTTCATGAGCGGAGAAATACATTGAAAACGTAAAAAATAAGGTACATGGGCTATGAAAGGTGTCTATATTTTTTATTATTTTCTCTGCCGGGAATCTTTTATTGGGCACTTGTTCTCAAAGATTTCGAGCGTGCGGGTGATATTTTGAACGTAGAACAAGCATTTTCGTACAGAGCAGAAAGAATAAAGCAGTACCTAATTATTTAAAATCGGAAAATATTACGTGACCTTCAATTTATTTTGATCGTAAATGCACGGGTAGTTACTGATCCAATGTTACTGCGTAGTTTTTGCAGTCTCTCTTGGTTTCCAGATGTCGTTCGTTCGTTTGGCACGTATATCCCTCATGCTGAAAACCCCCGCCGTGGTTTTCGTGCTAACAGTGTCCGACAGTGCCCATAAATACATGTACGAGGCCGTTTTGGCACCGTTTGTAATGCGATGAACTTGAAAGAGAAACGCCGTAAGTGACCAATTATTTCGTCTGCCTGACTGAGAAATGTTCCAAGGTATACCTAGTACGTACGAATTATTCCGGATATTTGTTCTTATAATCGAGCGCGGGGAGAAAATGCACTAACTTTTCCCATAGAAATGCATTACTGGAAGACAATCCCCAATTTTCGACTGGTTGCTGACTGCTTCAATTTGCGTCAGTACACTAGCGCCAGTTGAACCTCTAGCGTACATTATAATAACATTATGGCCTAGAGAGGAAGCCGAGACAAACTTCACAACAGCCGCTAGGTGCGCTGCCAGTCAAGTGAGCCGCTGCGGCCTATATAGGAGTGACCACTCTTTACGTTACACTATATTATTCTGCGACTCATAAGGTGCTTATACCTGCCGCCGTGTTCAACTGATTGCTTTGCAATGAACGACCACCCGTGTACTGGCCTGCGAAAATGTATTCACTGAGATAGCTTGCCGAGTGCTTTAAATACAACGCAATTGCCTCCGCCATTTTAGTTGTCGTTCTTTTTTCCCCACGATTTAAACATAAGGGTGCCATACGGGTGGGCGGGCTTTATAAGCTTTAAAAGCTTTATAAAACGGCAATGGTGCGTGAAACTTAGCGTGCTGTAAGAATACATTTAAGCACACAAGCTTATTGCCTTTTTTTGACAGGTCAAGAAGGCCTTGCTAATGTTTAAGCTGCCTTGAAATTTGGGTGCGGGTTCTCAAAACAAAACCACTTGGTCTTATCTAAAACGCGCCTGTTAGAAACGGGCATTTCAAACGCTACAATGCCAAAGACCTTTGAAAAAAAAAAACAAAAAAAAAAAACCGGTGAACTATAGTGCTTGCCGAATGGCACACGCAGAACTAGGACCGCAAAGCTTTAACATGAACGCTTTTTAAAATTCTCTTGAGACAGGTATTCGAGGCAAAGCATAATTTTCTCTCTTATTTAATATCTTTGGTACTTGATGGCAAGCATGTATATAGAAGAACAAACGCACCAATTTAAACTTAAGAGTGTTTTTTTTTTTTTTTTCAGGCTACCTCTTATAATACCATGGAGTTCACCATAACAATATTTCGAGCGCCCCACTAAATGTATACCCAATTATCTTTTTCGACCATCCCTGATCTCCCCGACTCCTAGCCTGGTCGCTACCGGCCCTGCAAAAAAAAAAAAAAAAAAAAAAAAAGTCCAAACCTTTTTCAGCTATTCACCTTCCTCTGGACAACGCCAAACAGACAAAAAAAGCAAGCAAGCAAACAAACAAATTCACAAAAAACCGACCGATACTAAATAAAGCTAGCATGCAATGGGCAGCTGTACTCTCGCCGCTGAAGTTTACTTCGTCTTGAACAGGCCAAGTTAAAGAGAGTGTTCACTAGCCGAACCCACGGCGGCTGAACGCGTTTGACGGCTAGCTTTTACGGGAATCCCGGAGAAAAGCTCACCGGAGAAAAACTCACCGGAGAAAAGCTCACCGGAGATAAGCTCACCGGAGAAAAGCTCACCGCAAAACCGGCGGATGCGGAGAAAAGCTCACCGATTTTTTTCTTCTTTTTATATGGAGGCTGTTGGATCATGCATAACATATATCAATTTATTATCATTAAAGTTCGTCAGCTGTGTCAAAAAGAAAATGTCCTTTTTTGTATAATTTGGCAAGTATATTGCTCCCAAATTAATAATGGCGGGCCAGTGTTTCCTGCGGCTTACTCTCTAGGCAACTAAAGCCGAACTGAAAATTTTATGAACTTGAATAACATGAAAAAGGTCGAAAACTTATGTCTCCCTAAAACCTAAAAATCAAAACTGTAAACACCGAAAATCCGAAAGTACATGCGCAACAACGCGGTGCCTGAAATTCTCTCTGAAGCTTTTATTAACCTTTGAAAACAGGATAAAACAGTCAGTATTGGATATTGAGGCTTCTTTCTTCCTCGGACATGCACGTTTTCTAGCCGTTCGTGCTGGTTTTTCCGTACGTTGCCTTTGTGTGATAGTGCCCTTCTAATGTGAGCCACTCATGACTTTCAGAGCTGCACACTGGCACCGTTGTTACTCGTGACCTATATAAGAAATAGTCTTCTGTAAGGTAGCGAATAGGGCAAGTTGGTAGACGTTACACCATGATAAAAACCGCTCAAACGACGACGACGGAGTGAAGACAACGAACACGACAGGACGAAGCTGTTCTTGCAGCTAGTTTTCTTAGTGAAATTAACAGAAAGAAAACAGCGTAGCCGACACTGATTGCATCAACAAATACCTACTTAACTATTAGGCACTACAAAATATTTGGAGATGAACCGGTTCACACATCGCTATTCATATTAGCTCACAAAGAACAAACCTCTTTATTTCACAGAGATACCAACGGTGCACCCTCAGTTGTCAAGAAATTGTTGTCTTTTTTACCGGTGTACAATGTTCTGATATCATTTTTGCGGCTTCATTAATATACAGAATGGGTGATTACTAATTTCTGAGGAATTAGTAAATATGCCCAATGACCTTCAAGAATATTACAAGAAAGAGGACATATATATATATATATATTTTTTTTAAATTAAGTGGCGAATGCGAATCGTATTAAATCGCCATGTTTAACGCAGAATCCGCTAAGTTAAAAAAAAAAAAAAATCGGTGAGCTTTTCTCCGCATTTGCCGGTTTTGCGGTGAGTTTTTCTCCGGTGAGCTTATCTCCGTTGAGCTTTTCTCCGGTGAGCTTTTCTCCGGTGAGCTTTTCTCCGCCGCCCATTAAAAATGTTGGGAGACCCCCGTCCTACAGTTATGTGAACGTTGACCGCGCCCGCTATTTGAGGCATCAGACAAATTAAAAAAGAAAAAAAAAAACTATTTTTGGCAAGAAATAATATTTAGAAAAGAAAAGGCGAACGAAACGTTGTTGATTTGTATCGAAGCGAGACGTCTGATGAGATGTCTTCCAAGGGGACGGGGGGGAAGCAAGGAGCATTGTTCTTCTCTTCCAGGCGGGGGAATGAATCGCGACGCCATTGTGTCCGCGCTGGTGGCCATTTTGCCGCGTGTCCCTCTTGTCCGACGGTCAACGATCGCCAGACACAAAGGCGACGCAGGTCCACTGCAGGAGCGCTCTGCTCATGCCAGGGTCAGCTCCTGCGACGAGGAACAATGGAGAATGGCAGCCACGCCTCGCACCCACTGGACGAGTGTCTTGGCTCTGCAGAGCGCACGAAGTGACAAGCAAGAATCGCCAAACCACGTGGTGCGCGTGACAACACGCCCGGGTTCTGTTCGCCTTCATTTTTTTTTTTTTTTCTTTTGGAAAAATAAACGACGCAAGCCTCGGCCCAAGTGCAGCGCTAGCGGTTGAGACCAGATACCAAAGTTTCAAGACGAAAAAAAGAATTCTCTGAAAATTTCATCGCAAAATGGGGCCTGTTTTTAGCAACAGGCATCACGCAACTCGACCGCCATATTCCTAATGAAAATTTTTGAAAATCACTCGTAACATTTTAATAAGATAGCAATTAGTTCTGCAACTATGAGATTGGGTTCCAATTCCAACCACTAGATGTATATCTGTAAGAAGAATGATCGTTCAACAAAAAAAAAATCATTTTTGCGAAAAAAAAAAAAGAAGTAATTTCTTGGTAACTCTCCTACGTCACGCCGTGGTCGTGGCGCGCCGGACGCACTTCCGGTCTGGGGCGGTGGGCAGAAGTCGCCGCGCCAGACATGCATTCCTGTATTCCTTTGGAAGAAACCAGACAAAAAACCTGCCTTCTCGTCAAAATGCTGCGATGGGGGCTGTACCAAGAGAGTCTGGAAAGGTTTGAAGATCAGTTTTCATGTGTTTCTGCCCCCTCCGTTCGTCCGAGAACGTGGATAGTAGCCGTGAAAAGGGCAAACCAGACGCTGTCGAACTACGTTTGCCTGTGCGGGCAACACTTTGTGGTCGCCAGATGTATTTGCTTTGTTCCAACATGAAAGAGAGAAAACCGCCAAGTTGCCCGGACCACCCACCGGTTCAGTGGGTCTTCAAATTCACACGGCCGCCTGATCGTTCGAACTTTCGTCTGCTCTTTCAAACTTGTCTGCTTTTTGTCGTCTGCTCGTTCAAACAAAAGCGGCCCGTAGACCAAACGTTGACCCGGTGATTGCAATAAGAAGTAATTGCAGGCCTCAAAGGACTTAAGTAGGCTCGGTGTAAACAGCAGATACAAGATGTTGATCATTGGTACCGGTGGCCATCACGGACTTGTTACGCTTGGTCTGTTCCCGCTTCCGATTTTCAGTATCGACGTCGATCATCGCCGCTACCTTCTACACTTTTGCAGCACGAGCGACGTCGCAACCGAAAATAGCTAGAAGAATCTCATCATGGTTGTGGCGTCCATTCTGCGGCGTTCATGCGAATGAATCGCTGCATGTCAAATTATTTACGGAAAGTTTAGCGGCATAACTACCCTTGGTAATTCCGCTCAGGCGATTAAAGTGGTAAGACATTGCGATGAGGACGTAGAATCGACAATCCCAACGCGAAAAAGAGTACGCAGACTCACACAGACACCGACAACGTGACATTCGAATGGTTTGTTGACGCGGGACACGGTGCTTCTTGCCCTTACTCCATTGCACATGCGTTCGAACTGTCGTCTGCTCTTTCAAGCTTGGCTGCTTTTTGTCGTCAGCTCGTTCAAACGACAGCGGCACCTAAACCAAACGTTGACCCGGTAATAGCGATAAGAACAAAGTGCAGGCCTCAAAACACTTTTGAAGGTTGGTAGGGGTAAGTAGGCTAAGTGTAAACAGAGACAGGAAGGTGTTGATCATTGTTATCAGTGGCCATCACCGACCTGTAATGCCCGACTCTACTTGCGGTTTTCAGTATCGACGTTCACCATCTCAGCTACGGTCCACGCTTTTGCAGTCCGAGCGACGTCGCGACTGAAGATAGCGAGCAGAATCTCATCGTGCGAGTCAGGCTTTAGCACCTATTCTGCGGCGTCCACGTGAAATGAATCGCCGCACCGCACATTATTCACGCAAAGTTTTGCCTCGTTAGTTTTGCTGAATCCGCTCAAGTAGTCAGATATTGTTAGGAGGACGTAGAATCAACAATTCCAACACGAAAAAGAGCACGGAGACTCCCACCGACGCCGACAACAACGCAATTCAATGGTTTGTTTATGGGCGACGGGGGGTGTCTTGCCCACCATCCTACGCGCATGCGCGGCGCCGGTGGCGTCCGCTAGGGGCGCTCCGGTTGGTTTGTAAACATGAGTTGGTGTATACGGGTAACGTTGCTGTTCACTTTCACCATAGTTCAGCCCACTGCTGCTGAGCGCGAGCTTACTATGACTTCCCACGATGCTTCTATTATGAAGATTTCACGTCAGGAAGATTGTAGGTCTCAGCAAATAACTAAGGGGCTTGTTTTGAGCATGTGCTGTGAATGCCGCACAAAGAATGTCGCCAGTAAATATGCCATCTTAAAGTGTGTGTATGTGTGTGTGTGTGTGTGTGTGTTTTTTTTCTTTACGTCAAAAATGTTAATGTCGAAAAAACACCAAGATTTCGAAATGATGCGCGGAGGATGAAGTATTTCAAGCATCGTGATCATCTACTCAAAGTACAGTAGAGCCCTTTCAAAACCCCATCAAGCAATCTTGGCTGCCGGCATTTCTTGAGCACAAAGCGTGTGTTTGGATCCGAGTCCTCGCCGAACGCCGACGCAGCCCTTGTTTTCAATACACGTTTTCAATGCTTTCGATATGGTGGACTCGGACGATTGATGCAGCCGCTACTAGGTGGCGCGCACTTTTTTAACGGGTCAATGCATCCTTAGCTATGCGCGCGCCTCCTCTGCCTTCGGGTCTTGGCAATAACCACCGGATAGACGTATGCCCATACCGTTCAAGTCCCTGCAAAGTTACTGATTTATTCATTATAGACCATTTTTATGGCCAACGTTACCAGGTGGTGCTCCAGTCTTATTAACATCCCAAAAATCTTCCGGTTCATAAAAGAAAGAAAGAATGATCAAAGCCTAAGAACGAAGAAGCCCGAGATCTGTTTCAAATTTTTCGAATGTTCTCGTAAACCAACCTGCCTCCCCCGAGATGTTAATTTGTAGAGCCGAAGGCTTTTGCTAAATCTCCAACTTTGTAGTACGGAAGTAGCTTGGGTCGCAAGCAGCGATTCATGTTTGTAAACCGTAAAAAGAGTATATACAGTTCGGAAGAACCCCGAGGACGCAATTCAATGTCTGCGAGTGCCAAGCATTTTTCAAGCGACTATAAAAAAAAAAGAATCTAAAACAAAATTTTACTGATCCTTGGAGAAAAGGAAAATAACTCGGAAGTCTGACACAGTCGACCACTTTGCGGCGACTCAACTCGACCAGAAAGAAGGATCGGGTCCATCGAGAATCGGAAGACACGGAGACTACAAGAGCTCGAAGATACGTCAATATCCGGATCCTCGCAGTAGCGGAACCTGCCGAGTAAAGATACAACTTCCACTGCTCACGTTTTCAAATAAAATCCTATTTCCTTTAACATAAAAGGTGCCCTTTATCTATTGCATGCATTTACAACATATTCTTTTATCTCCACCAAGGAACCGCTACACGCGAACATTGCCGACGCACGTCCCCGCACAGTTTAAGAGGAAACTCGCCCCAGATGGCATCGATCCGCGTACACGCGCTCCGATTCATGCCAGCGATATAACTCTCGCAAAATAGAGCCCCTAATAAAAGATGTACTAGGGGAGGGGGAGGGGGTTAAATGGGTCTCTTCAGTTTGAGCGCAGACAGGTTGTTGGCTGGGAACTTGATGCGCGATGAAGTGATGGCTGATGCGCGCGGGCCAGAGGAACGCTCATCACCTTCAGAAAGGGGGGTCCATTTGTTTACAAATGAAAGGTAGATCTTATATATTCAGCAAACATCGAGGCCGTGCAACGCACAAATAAAAATAAGAAAAAGCATATCGCTTACTTTCTTTTTTAGGGGCATGATTTAAGGAGCGAGTATGCGGCGAAAACGCAGCGACTTTTTTCACGACGGCGTTCGCTCTGCGCGTTACGTCAGAACAGTGGCAGTTTTCGCGCCGCGCGCAAAGCGAACGTAACTCCGGGCCAATGTCGATGGTTGTTCGCTGCATATTTGTTCCACGGAGTTCAGCCTTAGAAAGGATCACTTTGGTCCCTTGAAAACGTTAGGTCGTGAAAACAACTGCTGTGAAATGAAATAAGACAGCTGCGTGAATTGCTGAGCGCGGGGAGGAGAAAATATTGTAACGTTTCCTTTCATTTTGATTTTGCTGACAGGCGCATACATTTACAAGTGATCCCTGGTTGTCTGAACTACTCATATTGTTTATTCCTTTAATCAGATCACAGCATCATTGTGTTAAACGTTTCAAGTTGTGTCGACATTTTTTTTAATTATTATTTTACATTACATCAGCTGTTCCTGAAAGAAATCTAACTATTTTTCCCTTCCCCTCCCCCCTCGAAGCGGGACGAGCACTAACCGCATATGAATACATGTACAAGAATGTTCTAATGGTTGAGAGGTTACGCCTCCCTACCCATCGTTACCTATTCACCTTGGTTCAGTAGAGAGGCTTCGAATCTCGACACGAGTGCTCCACGCCAGTTGGACATCGGGTAGACAATTCCGACACGAACAATAGAAAGAGGATTCGAATCGATCCCAGTTGACCGAAATCGAACATGAGAGGTCGGTCGCTGTGCTCCCAGGGCTCAACGGTCGAGGAAGTCATCCCATGACACGAGGGGTCAACGCCCTCTTTTCTTTGACGACGGCTCGTTCTTAATGTCGCACTCTCGCGCCAGTGCATCGCTGAAATAAATAATAATAAAAACATTACACCCACACACACGGCCACATTGCGACGGACAACAACTCGCCCACACAGAGCCGCAGAAAGAACACCCGCCGCCATTCATCCAATCTCCTCACAAGGGAGCGGACAAAATGGAGACAAGGATCCGACCGGAAGTCGGCACGAATATGAAGAGGAAATGAACGCTGTGTGTGTGTGTGTGCCGCAGTTGTCCCGCATATAAGTCGCGGCTTATACGAGAAGAAAATAGCTTGAGACAGCTGGGTCATATGACCTGCAGTCGGGCAGAAAATGAGCTAGACCGTCCTTTCCTTACCTTCGCAGAAACAAAAGGCTTTTATATCTTATCCTCGTAATAGGCATAAACAAAAGGTACGAACGCTGGTTGCCAGCACGTGCCAAAAGTATCGATCTGAAGAACGTTTTGAAAGTTCGCAAACCGTTTATACTATATTCGCCGAGGTGTCAAATATAGACCCTTTCCGCTTACCCTCGCCCCCAACCGCCAAATAGGCGTATCCGGTAGGGGCGACGAAAAAATATTAAAGAGTTTCAAACTGCAAATAGTAAAAAAAGAAAAAAAAAAATAGAGGGGAGACAAAACGAGAATGGGTGACGGTTACGCTTATCTCCTAAATGAATTCTATTGGCGTGGCGAGTCTGGCAACGGCAAAACCACGTTTTCTTTCATATACTGGAAGCGACGATATTTCAAGATGGCGGCGCCCTTGTGAAAAAGTTCTATACCTTGATAAGAACCTTTTGCTTGCTTACGTTTCAGCACTGCCAACCAGACACACACACACACACGCACACACACACACACACACACACACACACAAACACAGCACACACACACACACACACACGCAGAAAACGGGTTTACAAAAAAGCTTGCTGCAAAAATATTGCTCGAGTTGTCGAAAGCAGATTTTTTTTTTGTTCCTTGGATTACAAAAACAAATCTTGTTTGCAGCGTTAGTGGCACCCAGTTAAGGTAAATATCTTGGAGGCTGTGGCTTGTACGAAGAAAACCAAGGATCAGTTAAAAATGCAAAACAACATAATTGGATTCTAGAGTGACCCCTTGTGCTAACAACGAGCGTTAGCAAAAAAAAAAAGAAAAAAAAAGGAGCGAAATCGGTTGGTTATGAATAGACGTTCAAAATATAATAAATAAAAAAAGAGGCATCGCTCTCGTATGTCTTTTCGCACAATGTATACACACTCAAAAATTAAGGAGAAAAAAAAAAGGCGTGCTGTCGGGCTATATCCCTCGCAGCGCTGACACAAATTCGTCACGTTCAGAACCCTTCCTGATGCTGCCCGGCTGAGATGGCTCTTGAAGATTAGGCTCGCTTTGCGAGTCTTGCTTGATAAGAGGCCGGCGCTTTGAGGAACCGTTTGGGAGGAAGAGAGAAGGCAGTTGGAGTTGTTGAGATACCACCGAGCAGGTTAGTGCGGTCGTCAAAACAACGGGCTATTCTCCGTCTAGTCGGCGAGAGGCGCTGAAGAGCAACAACAAAAGGAAAAGACTGAGGCATACGTAGGTTCGGACCGGCGAACCATCTCCAATAATCGCCAATAAGATTTTTTTTTTATGGTTAGAGGTCAATGAATTACGCGTTGAAAAGAAATAAAATTGCACAAAATTGCGATATGGGTTATGGAAATGGAAGCGCCGTACTCAGTGTCCCAGCACAGATTGAATCGCCTTGGCGGAACCCTCTCGAGAATCGAAGTGGTCGTCGTTTTCGAATATCCGTCTTTGAGCATTGGTTGCCTTCCCCCGTGCTTTGACTGCGCGTGCGCGCTCGAGGCTCATGAGACGCCGTAGCATTATGGAAGGTAACGAGTGCGCGCTGGAGGCGGCAAAACTGAAACTCCTCCCTGCCGCTCTCATTTTGCCAGCGACTATAAGTACAAAAGGTAAGACCGTTGGTGTGATACGCGCGTCGACATCAACAACGTGAGACGTGTCGTTTTATGCAAGGATTTTTTTTTTTTCAATCGAAGAAAACGGACGACATCCCTCATTGTGACTGCTTGTAGCTGAGCTAGTTAGTGATTCATGCTTTTCATGACGCCGGCTCAACGTAGGAAGGTACACGAGGAGTTTTTCTTTTTTAAATCTTTTTTGCTTTTCGTGTACCTTCCCACATTTAGCTGGCCTCTTCAGAGACATCCCTCAATCTATCGTCTCGTAGACCAATCATAAAAATTCTACACTCGTGCAACCCTCTTGGTTAAAGTGCGCGCCACAAATAAGCAATCACTACCTCATTTATTCGTTACTAAAACGTGTTTATTCGGCCTCTGTGACCTAATCTTGTCTCGACATGGATCACAAACTTTCTCAGCACGGGCTGTACGGATCGCATACATCTGTCGTCGCGCAGAGGAATTCGCTACAATCAAAATGGTTTGTTGAGAGATGGGCAAACGTCTGTATTGATTCATTTTCAACCGATGAAGTCGCGGAATCCTAGGAATATATCTCAAGCTCCCCGTATGGTCACCGTTTTGGTCCATGCTATGAGCAGTTCCCCCTTGACTTTTGCAGTCTTGCTGAGCCGATCCGAATTTGCGGTGATAAGCTACTTTCTGAAGACATTTATTGTATACACAGGATTTTTATCCACACTCCGGTGAAACAAGCGCTCATCTTTCGCACGACCACCTACATGTTGCGTCGGTGCTTGAGCCACGACGGTATTAAAGAGTACTTTGTCTTTTGTCTTGAAATGCGCCATTGTAAGAGATCCATGGAGATCAGCATAGTTGATGAGCTGATTACATATGCAGTCCCACAGTCACTTATATTGGCAAAGAACGTCTTCAATAAGATGACGCTCCATAGCAATCATTGGCGTGGTTGGTTCCAAAATGGCTTTTCTGAAGCTTCGAATATTTGAAAGCACCGAAATGGCGATTGCTCCGGCAACAGATACCGGTCAGCCAATCGCCTTGCGAAATTTCGGTTGTCTGTATGTTAGTATTTCTTTGTGTCCCGCTAGGAGGCAGCAAAGACAATGGCGCTAGTTTCGGAGGATCCGGTGACTTTAGCATCCGCTCCCTTGACACGAGTCTTGCGAGAAGAACGAGCTCGAGCGCGTGAATTCAGGCAGCGCCTAGATTACCTTCACGCATAGACGTCCAGGCTCGACTGCTGGCATCAGCGCTTGTCCAAACAGAGCATTGCACAGAGTTGTGTGACCTCGGCGCGCCTGTGCCTTCGACCCTGCCGCACACCCCTTCCGAGATGGAGCCATCGGGGTTGTCGTCTTATTCGCGCCGACGGTGCTCCCGCCCTCGTGGCGTGTCAATATGCAAGGCGGTCGTCGGTTCCGCGCTCGATTCCTGGAGATCTGGTGACCTAGCTCTGCTTGGACGAGGGCAGCGGGGGCTATAAGTGCGCTCCTTCGCTAATCGCCGTCCAGTCGGAACCCGAAGCGGCCCTCTGAGCATTTCCTCAATTAGCAAACGGGACGCGTCCGCGAGACGGAATCATGGCGTCGTTACCCAGTGACATTCAGGAATAGTCGTTCGGGAATTAGTTAGGCAAATGAAGAAGCTTGTTCCATCTCTCTTTCTTTCCTGTTTCCCCTCAGAGTCGAGCTGCTGTTAGAAAAAGATCCCTTGGATGGGCCGACCTGCAGCACACGCAAAGTGCCAATCATGATGTGTTAACGGGTAGCAAACAGCGAAGGGACACAGACAGAGTAAAAGGCAGAAAACACACACAGCGCTGTGTCTTCCGTCTTTTACTTTGTTCGTTTTCCTGAGCTGTTTATTACCCGTTCAAATGAGCTACCAACTAGCCCATTCGTCGACGAATGATGTGTTTTTTATTTTATTTAATTGTATCTACTAGTTGCGCTTAAATTCTCCCGAGGGACTTTACATAAGGGTGCCAATCGTTGTAAGGTTTGGCACATGGCACAACGAAATAAATACATAAAAAGTATTAAACATGTTGAAGATATGTATACAGGCCGTAAATGATTGCAAGTGTTTCCAAAAATATTGAAATGACAGTTTTCGTTTTTTTACTATTTGAGTCCGATGGATTGTTACAATTGTTAATAGAAAACTGTAAGGGGAAAAATTGAAAGCTATTGATCCTACGAATAAATCAACCCAGTTTGCAATAGTTATCTAATTGATGGTAGGTGTGAGGTGCGGCTATGCAATTGAGGTTTCTCCGAAATGGAAGGTGCTAGTTATTTAGGAACTTGACCTGCCCGGCGTCAGCGCAGCAGAGACCTCAAGCCCTTTGTACCGTCAGCCCACCTCTGACAAACCTGCGGCAGTAGACCCATCACGCGGGACCGACGGAGACTCGAAAGCAGACGCTGGCCACAGTACCCGTAGTCATGGAGCGGCGGGGTTAGATTCATGCTTCTACTTCCAGTGGCCACTGCAACCTCTCCACGACACAGTCTTCAATCGGGAGAAAAAAAGTAATACCAAACACTTACTCATTATTTTTTCTAGGAAGGCTTATACTATGCGAATGCTCTCATGATCATGATGTGTTATTATAAAATAACCTGTATTCAAACTCGCGTCCTGGGATCCAGCAATGAACTTCACACTGTGCTGATAACCAACAAAATGAAGCCCGCTCCATTTTGCTATGCGTTGTTGCAGCGCAAAGTTATCGCTATTTTAGGTGCTTTCACTCAGGAAAAGTGGGCAGGAGAAGGAACGGCTCTATATTAGGCCAAGAACGCTCACGATATATTCGTGCAATTGATCATAGCGCGATTCGGCCAACCTAAAGAGGAGAAACAAGGAAGAGCCCTAGAAACAAAATCGGGTGGAGCTCTAAAGGAAAAAATTATTAATACAAACTAAAAAAAAAAAAAAGATATTGAAACAAAAGCGAAGATTTTCGGCACAGCTCATCGGTGCCAAACCACAGCTAAGGCTAACCGGTCGGGCCGGCGATAATTTTAATGGCTGTACCCAATATAACCGAAATGACCAATCTGGTCAGCGCCGCGCACTTTTTCCTGTTTTCTATACAATGCGGGAACACGGACAAACACGGCTTGTCCGCCTTCTTTTTATAAAGCGTCGCGCTGCTCGCCTTTCTCCCGAAACAAGTGTCTCGAACCGGGAGCGTTTCCACATCGCAAGATTTCTTGATTTACGACCCAAGACACACACCGACCGTATATTTAGGCCCGCCCCGTGTATCTATGTGCCAACATTCCTTATTGACCCTTTTAAAGAAAATCGACTGCCTCTATAGAAAGCTACAGGAAAGCGCGGCGACTTCGAGACGTTCACTTTTCCTCGTTTATATATATCTATATATATATATATATATATATATATAATGTACGGCGCCAATTCGACAGCGTACATTTCTTCCCGTTTAAACCACTCGACTGCTGTCCGTCCTTGCAAGCGACTGCTGCTTAGGAAAGCAAAACAAAAAGTATTAAAGCCTTAGTGGTCCCCACAGAGCACCCATCAGGCCCCGGTCCCATTCACAACCCTCCCAACTACGAAGCAGCGGAGTGAACATGCACCGCTGAATGAAGACCGCAGGCGAAAAAGGCAGACAGGCAGAACGGGTAGGCCAGGATCGTGCGGCTATTATTAGCCAAGCCGATCCGAAGCCAGCCTTTTCGCCGCCACCGTCTGCGTCGTTCTTATGTGTCGGCGGTTTTGTTTTTGTTTTTCCTTTGTCGCGACCGCGATTTTAGGGGGACGTACGCAGTCATTGAAATAGACAAGACAGAAAACAAGACGTGGCAAAAGTCAGCGACACGACAAACAGGACGAGGCGGTGCGCGCGCGTGCGGTGCTGTGACGATTGACAGAAGCTTGTGCCTTTGTCTGTCATTTGCATGGGCGAACAAGCGTCCCGATTTGGGCGAAATTTGGGACAGCAAGCAAGGCCTCGAGGACTGGCTCCGGACAGAGGCCGAAGTAATCCGGTTTTGTTGATACGCGTGCTTGCTGTCATCTTAGAGTGCGGTTGCGAAGGTCGACTTTGGTGGTCCATGACTTCTAGGATGAAGTATGGTCGGCGGAATCAATAATTTCATTTGCTAATTTTTGACGAGGTGCACGAATAACTTTATTTACTAATATAAAAAAACAGCTGTTCCAAAATAAATATAATAAAACCGCGATGACAAGAAAAATGTAAATAATTAACCTGAACCAAAATATTCCCAGTCATACTGCTCATACATCATAAAAAATGCACGGTGTTTACTGTAGGTTGTTTTCAGATAGAACCTATCTGAAAACAACCTACAGTAAACACCGTGCATTTTTTTTTATGTATGAGCAGTATGACTGGGAATATTTTGGTTCAGGTTAATTTAATAATGTTCGGTGGTCATTTTTTTTTTTAATTTTGACGAAGAAAATATCTTGTTGCTCTTGTATGTTGTTCATAAAAACAAAACCAACTTTGGTTTTGCAAAACGAAAAAAAGTGTATTTGCTGAAAAAACTATTTGGAAGCCTCCCCTCTCAATCCGAGTTGCTTTCTGAGGATTGCGCAAAGTTGGCCATTTCGGGCACCTCCTTCTGAATAACTGCTGCGTCTACGGGATTAAAAATATTTACTGAGAAAACACGCATAAGAAGTCTTGATCCGAAGTATTTACCACGAAGTAGCGACGTTGTTATGTTTCAAAAAAACAATAAAAAATCGCAACCACGGCACATTGCGCAAAAATGCGTAAGATTGGTTCTTTTCTTTAATGCGAAATCATTAAATGTCTTATGGAGCGCAGCCGACGTTGTCTGTAACCGTGAAAAACGGCACCTAAATTCCGGCTGAGCGAAACGAGCAATAAATTCCCATTGGTTGCGAATCTTGCGATGCGCCCTAGTTCTAAGGAACGCCAACCCCACAGAGAAGTCCCCATCCTGGCACTGCGGCCCGCGCGCCGGTAAAAGAGAGAGGGTGTTGCGCGCGCGGACACCGGACGCCGCTTACCCGAGGCCTGCGCGGAGCTCAGCGGGGCGCGCTGCTTGTACGAATGCGCTGCGTGTACGAATGCGCTGCATGAACGAATGCTTTCGCATTCCTACACGTAAGCAATCTTAAGTGACCTCCTGCAATTTTTGTCAAAATCTATAATTGCCAGGAGTTTCAAATTTTGCCCGCGTGTGTCCCTGAATTTTTTAACCTTTACATTCAATATTGTTGTCCTGCTTAGCGGGACAAATTTACGAGAAACACTCAAATGGAGCCATTTTACAAAATACGGATTATTTTTGAAATCAACTGAAATAAAGTCAATTTTCATTTTTTTATCTCTTCCAATTCAAGCCTAATGATATGTACTAACATAATCTGACAAAACAAGTTTAATTATTTTTGTTTCTTTGAAGTTATAAAGTGAAAAATCTGGCGAAATCGAGGCTGCCGCAGTGCCGTGAATGTAGTTGACAGGCGCATAACTTTTACTGCGCGTAAAAATGAGCGGGGGTGTTCAGGCATAAGCAAATTGACGGCACAAAGGCGGACGGTGTTTTTAAAGTCATAATTCAAAGTGCGTTTTTGTACTATACTTCGTTTCAGCTTCCGTCCGAGCGCAGCCAAAGCTACATGTGGCCGGAGCCAATCACACGCCGGCAATAGGTCAAGCGATCTCGCCTGCACTTTTGTATCATTCCGCTGCGCCGCCGGTCGGCCGCGCCGCCCGCGCTCGACGAGTATTTTGTCTGCTACGGGTGTATCAACGATATCGTCTTCTACAGGTTTAAAAAGTGCCTTTTCACACCCTGAAATTTAGTAACAGAAGATGTCGATACGTAAGCTAGCCGCTGGCGTTTGTGTCTGAGCTTCCCACCTGTTCGACATAGTTTCGAGTTGTGAGTACACGTTGCAAGCTCCCCTATGACCCGGCCGTTGATGTTTCCTATTGTTTGTATATACCAGGGTTCGAGGCGCAGTCCTTTCCACCAGATTCTCGGCGTTCAATGTGATCGGCAGGTAAAGGGGTGCCCTGATTTCGCCGCGTATCAGTGAATTGTAGTGGCCCGGACGCTTTTCTTGTTTACAACGCATTCGCGGTACGACGCGGCCGGAGCCTCCTGCCAATTTTGAAAGTGGACATTCATCACGACTTCTCGCGCCTGACTACCAAATGTGCCTTTGCGAAAGGGCGTTTTGAAGTGACTCGGTGAGGAAAGCAGCGAAGCACATGATTCGGCGATTACGGGAACGAAATCAAACAGAAAAACCGAGCGCTGCAGCCGTGTTGCCAGCGGATATACATGTTTTCACTAAACCACATGCATTTACATATATTAATAAAAACATAAACTTCAGATATTTGATTCCTTTAGTTGCAAATCATTCTCAGCAGTACACATCTGGAACATTGTGCAGTTGTTAGGCACAAAACAGTTATGTTGTGCCTAAAAACGTCAATTACTCTTGTGAACTACTTTGTGTTAAGTAGGAATGCTCTTCTCGAAGTTGCGAACCGTCCCTCAGCCTTTGGCTGCGCTCGGACGGAAGCTGAAACGAAGTACAGAGTAGCAGAGAATGCGCATATAGGCCGAAGCAATCGAGAAGCGCTATCATGCCGCATACTTGGGAGGGATTGTTTTCGATGCGGAGCGCAAGTTTGTCTGCTCCTTTTGCAGGGGTTGTGGTGACGTCAGAAGGCCGAGCTCCGATTGACTCTGATTGAAGAATAGCGGGTAGACCTCAAAGCAAGCTGCCTTGAGGTATACCCACTATCCTTCAATCAGAACCAGTCAGAGCTCGGCCTTCTGACGTCACCACAACCCCTGCTAAAGAAGCAGACAAACTTGCGCTATACCCCGTACACTCCTAAGCTGACAAAGTGGTGGAAGCTACGTGCTCGGTGATACCGCTGTTTTTCGTCACGTGATCACGCTCCCGCTCATACCCAAGTGGAGAGAGCAGGATCGGGTGATGAAAGAGAGGTGATTGATTGCTCCATTGAGCACGTAGCTCATACCGCTCTAGCTGTCAGCATAAAGGGGCGGGATAACGATGTTCTTTTCTATGTTCTTCACTTTAAACAAACGTACTGTCACTAGTGGGACACAAGTATACTCGTACGCAACGCCACCCACCAAAGAAACTTCTACGTAGCGGTGTAATTCCAAGTATAAAAGCGAGCATTTACTTCAATTTTGATCTCTCCTTCGTTAAACTTGACGACGCACAGTGAGTGGCAACCAGGGGAAGGCGGGGAAAGGGGGGGCGGGGGGGGGGGGGACGGAGCTTATGAGGCTTTAAAATTAGACACTTCTTGCAGATAATTATAACCGGAGAGGACGGACGACAAAGGGGACAAGGGACAAATACACACGTCTCACATAATGAGACGTATGTGTTTCTCTCTCGTCCCCTTTGCATTGTATAGTCCGTCGTTTCCGGTTCGAATCACGAAGAAAAATAACCAGCTCGCGTCTTTATTAACCTTGTCTTCCAAAATTTTCTAATTTGTTTTTTTATGTGATGGAAACTTGTATGCAGTTTTGCTTCGAAAAACGTTTACCATATTTGTCAAGGGTTCGAATACAGCCTTTATAAACTGCGTGCCCCCCCCCCCCCCCCCCCCTCCCCCTCTTTCCAAAAAAAACAAAAACATTTTTTTTGTTTATATAATTTACGCATTTCCGAACGTTCATTCTCCGCCCAAACGTAGCGCTAGCGGTCCGAAAGATGTCGAAGTAATTATCTGAAAATTTCGATCACCAAATGGGGCCCGTTTTTGCCCGTTTTCGGTAGCTGGCTTCTACTGCTCCGATTATTCTAGAACTCTGTCGGCCGCCATTTACCCATCGAAAATTTCGGAAGATCCCTTTTAACGTTTTAATAAAATTACGGTAAGTTTTTTTTTTCTTTTTTTTAATTGGTTTCCGGTTCTGACCGCTAGGCTTCATTTGGGAAGGGAGTGCGCGTTCGGAGACGCAAAAATTGTTTTTGCAGTAACAAAAAAAAAAAAAAAAAAAAAATAATAATAATCAAAACTTGTAATTTCTTTTCTTTATTTGGGGGGGGGGGGGGGGGAGAGAGGGGGGGACCTTGTATATATCACCGACAAAAATTATGTTTGTACGCTTATAAAATGTGTTCGTGATTATGACGAAACTACTTCAAGAAATGTAACATGTCCTTATATGGCGCGGCATATGAGGGGACACGAGCTCGATCTGTTTTCGCCCACCAAATACTCAAGGTCCGTTTCGCATATCTATTGCTTGGGTTGTTGGCGCACACGAACCAGACGCGTACTGAGCCATCTACGAGTTCGAAAATAATGTGGTCTCACGATGGTGCTTTCTTTTCAGTATACGTTTTTGAGATAGAGAGTCCTAAAGTAGTGTTCAAGACAACAGCAACAACAAAAGAATATTCTTGACAAGGAGCTTTCGTGTTTTTTTTTGTTTTTAATGTCGAGACGTTGGGGACTGGCCAGACCCAAATAATTTCTTAAAGTGTCAGCGAGTGTATACGATTGATTGCGCAGCTATAATGGAAGACAAAATTTCGCCTTCCCCCCTGACAACATCGCGAGAACGGCGACCTCAATTTTCTGCTGGAATCAGGTTGACCGTAAAAACTCATTACACCAGACAACAGATTACGCCAACCACGTTTACTTTCGCATTTCGGGCGTTTGCTTCGCCACACTGGGGTCCGACTATGGCGCCCGGAGTGCGTCTTCGACGGGTGTGTTTATTTTAGCACCCCATGCTGCCCATACGTCTAAAGTGCTCCCGAAGTGGAAACAAATGACGTCACAGAAGCCGACGTGTCGTGCTTCTGTGACGCGATTCTGGCGGCTAATCGTAGAAATGCTAAGGAGAAGCTGCGAGTAGCAGAACCGAACGCGGAGAAGCTGCGAGTAGCAGAACCGAACGCGAGCGTCGCTGTCGTCACGGCGTCCCGACTTCTGCCTGCCGAAGCTCCCATGGACTGCCACACAGCAGGGCGACATGCAGCAGAAAAGACTTCTGCCACGTGCACCACAGCTGTTGGGACGCCGCCAGGATCGCGACCGGTGACAGCATGACACCTGTATGACGTCATCAGGCGGAAATCGAGGGACAATCTTTTTGTGCGCGGTAAACACACCGGTATGAGACAGGTTCCAGACACCATAGTCCGACTGGTTTGTTGTCGTTGTTGATGTCGTTTTCTTTTCTCGCGCACTGTTTGGAATACGACAGTCAGGCGACTCTAACTCAAGAATGTTCGAAGCGTGTGTGCTTCATACGTATGTATGCTTCGAACATGTCTGCGTTCAGTTTTGACACGAGCAATGTGACGGGAGCCTCGTACAAAAACAAAAAGGGAACCGCTTTTTCACGTCCGACATGGTACGACGGGCCTTCCGGAACCGACTGCGCATGCGCTAACGTAGAAGACTTTCACATGCGCTTTTCGTACAGGAGGCCCCCATCGGATGGTCAAACACAATTTTTTAAAACTCTGTACTGTCTGAAGACGATTTTTGTACGATATAATAGCAGTATATGACCGCGTCTTTCGCTGACTGTGGAGATAAAAGATTCCTAAAAATCTACAGCTAACTTGCGCCTTAGCTCTGCATGGCTCTTTTTTTTTTTCTCTTTCGCTCTCTCTTTTTCTCTTTGATAAGAAGTGAAAATAGAGTAATCATAACATAGGTTGGACAGAAGACAAGAACCGAGACAACAGCGAAATTCGAATAACGACATCACGGAACACAAGTCGCCAGCGGTGTTATCCTCGTGTGCTTAAAATTTCTAAGAAATAAACCTTATAACAGAAAAAAAAAAAAAAACAACACTACGTCCAGAAAATAACGGCGTAGATGGAGAAGAAGGGATACGGTAGAATGGTGTCGAGTGTGCGTTGACTGGAGAGCGTCACCGCTTGATCGCTGCATTCTTTCCAGGTCTTTGTTGTTGTTGTTGTTGTTTCCTCCAGAAGAATCCAGAATTTTCGAGAACAGCGTGGCGATAGAAGCTGCTATTTCTGCTCCAGAAAAAGTGGAACGAACCCTATCGGCGTCAGTTCCATACATTTACTCTTAATATGCGCTGCAATTTTTCCTTTTCATTTTTTTTTTGTTGTTGTTTCTGGACTGCTTTTTGTTTTTGTTTTTTGTCTGGCGATGTTTTTCTTTCTTTGTTCGTTTTAGACGCGCTTAAAAGGAAAGAAATAAGAAGACAGTGAAATAGAATCCAGTGGAGGGAAGGAGGAACTGAAATGTAGAGTACTCCGAAGATGGGCTGGAGAGAGTAAATCCATTTAAGGAGAAGAAAAATGAAAAGTACATCGGCCGAGAAAGTGTTTTAAGAGGATTCCGCCAAGCAAAGTGGGACGCGACTTGGGCCGTTTAAAAACGCTCGCTTTTTTCGAGCAACTCGGTATATCCGCGAGTTTTTATCTTTAAAAAGAAAACAAATTTTTTTTTTCCCAGAACATTTAGAAGCAACTCACAATAACACAGTTTGAAATAAAGAGTTATTCGTCCAAATTTCTGTCTCGCGCAAAAAAAACAAGAAAAAAAAAACGAAAACAAAAAAAAACGCACCGCACCGCAATAAACAAAAGGAGTGAGCACGACGAGGCGCATGAACGAACAAACGTTCCTTGCCTGATCAATTAGTAGCGGTAAAGATTTCAATCTCCTTAACATCGCGTACACGACCGCCGTTTCATCCAACCATTGTGTTTCTGTGGCGGCGTTATTATCGTACACGTCGTGTATTTCTTTTCTTTTTTTCCTCCCTTCGCCTACGTGGTTTTGCGTTTTCACCTACTTCGCGAAATACCGTTTCACTCCTAGAGTTATTTATAAAACTCCGCAAAAAAAAAAAATACATTTTTTTTTTTTTGTGGCACAGGCGTATTCTTACAGGCTTTTTGTCCAGCGCTCTTTGTGCTGGAAATAGGACATGTTGTTGGTGTCCTTTTTCATTCCGCGGTTGGTTAACGTCCGCAACACTCGAAGGTATACGCAGAGTGTGTTGCATTAGCGTAGCGGTATTAAATCTGCGCTGAAATATGGAAAAGGGCCCAGGCAAAACAGCTCCACGAAATCTGGGCTGAATGAGACACGGGTTTCACATATTTAAATTATGTTCGGTTTCGTCCACCATTTTTTCCTGGCTCTCTATTCGCGTAGACGCGAGCTGCGAGGAAAATTGAAAAAGAAAAAGCCTCAAGAATAGCCACGAGGAGGAAAATAAAACACAAACATTAGAATGTCGACGCGATGAGCACGGCGCTGCACTTAGTTTTAAACAACGTACTTTTGCAGACGCGACCACGGCACAAAGGACAAAATAATAATAATAAAAAAGTAATATACACCCAACGTTTCTTCTTTTTTTTTTTTTTGCTTTAAAACGGGGTTTTCCATTTAAGTACCCAGAAATCGATTTGAAGTGGAAAGACTATTTCTCTTCTGTTTGACCCCGCGTGCGTGTGCTGTTTAATGCTGCAGTTAATGAAAAAAAAAAGGAAAAAAAAAGAAACACGCTTGGAAAGGTCGAGAGAAACGTCTGTAAACATGTGAAAAGACCATATATTCGAGTTCACGTTAATGCTTGCCCGTTTACAAAAGCCCCGTGTAGTAACTAGTTATATATGCCGCTCAATAAAACCCAAACACCGCACAGTTTTATTGCTTGTTTTCGTTCCAAAAGGTTGCTAGGTTGGTGTAAACACCAGGTCAAGGATCAACGTATGATAGTTGACATCAAATAGGAAATCATTAACGGTGTGCCGCGTTCGGGCATCCCAGTGTCACGTGAGAAAACCTAAACGTCGCTTTGGCAATGGACGTTTGAACATTAATTTCGCGTCAGAGCCGAGACTACGTTAAACATCAAATGTAGGGTCGAAAGAGTTTAACCAAAGTTACAATGAAAGCGCAGGCGAGCTAGTATATATTTAGCATTTGGTTGAAGAAGCAACGTTCGTAGCATCGTTTGGCTTGGGCTTAAGCTGAGGGAATGGGTTGATCTTTCGTGTGCAGTTTACTGAATAAACGTTTAGCTCAGCTTAAAGGGGCCCTCCGGAGCTTTCTGCTATCGTCTGTTTATGTTGTTATATTGCGTTGTACGTGCAAGTTAATATGTATACAAAGTTTTAGATTACAAAACCGTTTATTAAGCAGATGGCAGAAGAAATATATCGGGACTATTTTCTCTTGGAAGACAATCCCCCATTCCCTGCCCGGTAACCGGACAAAAGCTCACCGGACAAAAGCTCACCGGACAGAAGCTCACCGGACAAAAGCTCACCGGACAAAAGCTCACCCGTTTTTTGACAGACCCGGACAAAAGCTCACCCGTTTTTTGACAGACCCGGGCAAAAGCTCACCTCGATTTCTTTTTTTTTTTTCATACCCGGGCGAAACACGGGCTGAAATAAAAAAAAAATGGACATTGGACCATTTTTAGGAGAACTTGTACCTCATCCACTATTGAGTTACGAATTTTTTTTTAAAAATACTTTGAAAGAACGGGATTTCGGCCTTTTGGAAAAGTACAAGACAGATGACCAATCTAGAAAATTGTGCGGGATTTTAGATAGCCTCGGGTTCCTTCCACTACAGCTTGTTCCACAAGAACTAACCACCAGGAAAAAGTCTACCGGTGACATCGGCTACCTGCTGGACTACTTTGATTGCACGTATGTCAACGGCCGCTTTCTTTATGCTTCTGTTCCATCTGCGGCGGCACCCAGAGCGAATTCTTCCCTTCGCCTGACTCTGCGCCGACGGCGACCGGAGTTTCCCCCGGTACGGGGGAATATGTACGACACCACTCTTCAAAATAAAGACCGGATGAACACCTGCGAAAGATAGAGTACCGGGTTCCAGAAGCTCATCGGCCACGCCCATCCAAGCGTCTTGAGGCTGATTGAATACCTACAGCAAAATCAGGCGCTCGTTGCCACGGCATTGACAAAAGCCCGGAGAGGTGAGCCTACAGTCAAGAGGGTGCGAAAAATTACTCTGCACCTGCAGAACCGTCTTAGAAATATTTGCGAGGGCTTGCATGTACATCGAGATCTACCAAGACAGCTGGAGCTAGTGGGGGACTGCATTCGCTTCTAACCAATCGATAAATAAACTTGTTTCTATTAAAATCAACAAACCATGCGCCTGTCAGATTTAATTTATCGTTGCCTTTTTGTGTCGCGCACATGTACCTAAGTTGTCCACACTCGTGTTAAGACCAACATGAAATTTTCTCGTGGTGAGCTTTTGTCCGGGTTTGCGAAAATATGGGTGAGCCTTTGTCCGGGTCTGTGAAAGAATGGGTGAGCTTTTGTCCGGTGAGCTTTTGTCCGGTGAGCTTCTGTCCGGTGAGCTTTTGTCCGGTGAGCTTTTGTCCGGCATTCCCCTGCCCATCGCTAAAACTTGACCAGTGGAAATGCTGCATCTTGCGGTGAATGCGAACGTTATTATTGCAACATTTCTTAAGCTTGTTGTAAATTAGAGTTTGAGAAAAACGTAAACTGATTGTGGTGCGGGAAACATAGTCCGGAATTATCGTTCCAAAACCAGCGAACTATGTTTTCTCCCCGCAAGCTTGTTGCTAGGGGGTGATGCGTCGGCGCGTCGGCTCGTCTGCTTCCCAAGGCGTCTGCAGGCGTGCGTTTGCGGGACACGTGTTCCTTTTTCCCGTGGATCCCGACTCCGAAGCCAGCTTTCCAATCCTTCCACGTAAACGAGTCAAACTTTTCCTTGTCATCTGTGGAATGCGACTGTGTATTGCAGCGCGACGGTGCGGTGCGACGAACGACGACTGCCGAGCACAAAGTTCGGGCCCCTTGACGACGGTCCGCGCGTGTTCTAGAGATTCCTCCGCGGGTCGGCGGTCGGCCGCGTTGGTGACACGCAGTAACGCCGGAATCCTTCGCTTGCTATTGGCTGACGCATAAAGAGATGCCCCTCCCGTTTTCTGGGGTCATCTCAGAAAGGGGGGCGAGCCGGGTACTTTGATAGCAATTTTGATAGGGAAATCCGCCGCGGCATGACCGTAATTTTATGATTTTTAGGATCCTTAGGGCCTGTAGATTGGGTTATCGCCATAAATAGACCATCGCAGAACGCTCCGGAGGGCCCCTTTAAGACTTTTTTCTCTTGACACATTTTTCTTACTTTCCACGGTTGATGTTTCCTAGTTTTCTCGCCCCAGAGTAGGGTAATTGAACAAGATAGTTTAGACAGCGAGAAATTATTTTTTTCTAATAAAATAGCGACTGCCCTTCCCGTCCACGTCAGGGGCACTCCAACATTGGAAAGGATTTCACTTTACGGGTTTTTTTTTTTTTCTTTTTGAAGTGGGATAGCGGGCTCTTGCAGCGTGTCTTGATTCTCGAGAATAAAATTCGCTCACCCTCGAACCGTAAATTTGGGAAAATTAACCACTGAAAGTGGGGCAAAACAGTAGGTATCATGCTTCGCACTAATGCTCTGTGCTTCTTTGATTACGGGTGTAAGCCACATACGTCTCCCATATGTAAAGTTAAAAAAAAAAAGCAAAAACAAAAACGCTGAAAATTAAACTTACAGCTCTTCGCTCTTGGAAAGGGGTCTATGACGCCTATGGCGCCTGGAAGTATGGTTACAAGGGTAAGCGCACAATCACAACGTCTCACTGGCTTATCTTCCTCATTGGAGTAGTAGCAAACAGGCACGCTGGTGTCCCCCCCCCCCCCCCTTTTTTTTTCGGCACATTTTTTTTTACGAGTGTGCGCATGTGTTTGGTTGTGAAAAAAACTTAATCCGAGCATTTTGACGGAAGTTTTTGATAGCACGAAAGAGAAAGAGCAGGGATGTTCCAGGGAGTTTCTTCGGTAAATATGTGGAACTTTGACAACTTTCTGTGGTTCTGCAGTCAAAGCTATGGGCACACGTGCACTTGCGCATTTTGAGAACCCATCAAAGCTGTCCACGCGCACTCCTCGCTTCTTCTGAAATGCCACAGAAAGGTTTCCGCGACCATGAATAATACAAGACCCGTACCCCCCACCCCTTACACACACACACACATACAAAAAAAAAAAAAAAGCTTTAGCGCACCATGTTTAACGTCACACCGACACACCGCGCTCATTAGACGATATAGATTTTTTTTCGGAGGATAACGCAGCGTCTGCATCCAATCGGTGCTCCAACATCGGGCAACGTCCTCTGACATATCACGGGGAGCGAGGACTACATGGGCATGAAGATGGTGTTGGAAATCTCGGATGGAATTGCCTATTGAGAGACGTAAAAAAGCCGACTGACGTCTTCCATGAATAGAAAAAAAACATATAGACATCGGATATTTCGACAGCTTGACCTTTGTCTGCCAGAGTATGGAAAATCTGTTACCAGGAGTACATGGAAAGTTTAGTCAGTGCAGTGTAACTGCCAGCTAGCCTCTGGTTTTTAACACACATCAGGCAGTAGTGACACACAACCAAAATAAAAAAAAAAATGAGTTCGTTTTTTTTTTTGCTTGTTTGCTGTTGTTTAGAGGAAATGGGGATAGGCGGGAGATGTGTGGGCGTTCTTTACGGGGGGCAGGAGTGGGGATCGAACCCAGGATCCTCGGGTTCTGAAAAGGTTTTCACTCGGTCTTAGCCTTACCATTTATGCTATCACGTCCCGCCCACGCACCATATGAACTGATCGTGGACATCGAGACACCATAAATAATTAGGAGGATTAAAACTGATTTGCTTTGCGCCCCTTTTGTGGAGGTTTGGCGAGACCATTTAACGAAACGCGAGTCAACCGATGAACGAGAAAGTCGTGAGATTCCGTCGTGGCGCTCTTTCCGTCGAACGAGAGTGTCCGTACCGGTGCACCAGCCGTCCGCACCTCACGCGCTGGCACAGAAGTGCGGCGCCTGCTCGCGTCAAACCCTCTTTCTCTCTCTCCCAAGAGGTGCGCCCATCTTGGCCAGGAATAGCAAGTAGCAAACTCGCGCGCGTATCCGTTGTAAGCACGAAACCGTGGTTCGAAATAAACTGGATCTATTGTTCGATCAACTCGTTGTGTTTTTGTTTAGAGGAAGAGTCACGTTCACTCAGCTGCGAGACAGCGTGTGATCATAATCGCGCGTTCAAGACGTATTTTCCTCTCTTGAGAAGGGTTCTTTTTCTTCCCCGTGAGCTCGTTTCCCTGCTTCGTCAACGCGTTTGCGCATAGACGAGCCCCCCGAACACCTAAAAAAGACTACGGGCCTCTCCCGTCCCCTGGACCATTGTCGTGTGCCCAGAAGAGCAGAGAACAAAACGTACGCTGTTTGCGGGTCGCTTCGATTGCACACTGGCGTTCATCGCGCCACGCATTAAACTCTGATGTACTTTTGCTGGCTACTGCTGGAAGCATTCTGGCCATAAAATGGCCCAAGTCATGTCTAGCGGAAATAAAATCGGTGAATGCTACGGGTGCAAGTGTCTGGACAGGTGTCCTGATCATTTTTCTCAGTGAAAGCACCCATTCCGAAAGCAGGTGAGGAGCTATTATAGGTCGCACGAGCATCAATTCGTATACTGTCAGTGTTCAGCTTGGATTCCAGTTTTCGCTGATTGAGCAGGGGTCTCCAACGACCGCTGACGCAGCTGGCACTCGTGCTGTATCAGCGCCCTCGTTGGCCTTCCTTCAGCCGCCGTCACACTTCCCGTATACATCACGCAAAAGAGACGGTGTCCGCTGCGGACATGACGACTTAAGTCATAACCTCCTCTATACTCGCAGCGCCTCTCAGTTCGACGACGGGAGCCACAGAGTGTCCGGTCGCAGATTTGGAGCGCGAGGATGCGAGGATGTGGTAGCACAGGGCATTTCTCGGGGAACCTGGATGTCAGCGCACAACTTTTGCAGCGGCGAGGACCCGAAACATGGTTTTCAAAACCGACGAGAAAAGAAGCGACAGCGCGAGGAACGCGAGGAGCACGAGCGGACATTCCATCGCTCGGGAGAAGTGTGTTTCGGCGTCTCGCCGCATCGGGGCGCCGGTCACGTGGCTCTCCTCTCATCCGTTGTCTGCCGCTCTACCTTTTCAATTTCGGAGGCCGCTTCTCGTAACGATCTGTCAGGCTTTGTCACTATAGAGGGGGCTATGCAGAAGTATTTGCGGTCACGACTCAAACATGTGCGAAGCATCTTTGCTTCATGCATATGCAGGGAACGTGATTTTAATTCCAACACTTCTTTGGAGGCATGAAATGCTTTTCAACGCTACCCCCAACCTCAAAATTTTGTCCGTCCGTTCTTTTGGGCATTTTCTGCTAAATTTAGCGGAGAAAGTGAATGAACGTGACCTATACATCAACTCAGTTTTCCCGCTAAATTTAGTAAGAAATTTGACATCACGTGATCTATACATTAGGCAGTTTTAGAGGACCGTACGCTAAATTTTTGCGTACGCAAAGAAATTGCGGGTCGGGAATGGGCCCGCGCAGAACGCAATAGAAAGGCCAGCGTATCGCATACGCACGCAACGCTGGCGATTTTGCGTTGCGGTTGCTGCTTTACGGGAAGCTTTCGAGAGATCTCAGGCCCAGCGAGCTAGAGCTCCAGTTTCAAGATGGCGGTTACCTCGACTGGCGCAGCAAGGGCGACGTGGTGTTCGCGAGGTTCGGTGTTATGTGAAATTGCGCGGTGTTCAGCTCGGCAATTCTTTCCGGGACCTACCGTGGTCGTCTCAGATCGCCATGTAGCTGAAGGAGTGCATAGTGAAAATTTTGACCGCACACGCGATGTGTGTAAACGCTGCGATCTGCTCAACGCCAAGCCTCTTTGCGCAGTTCATCACCGACGAACGAACGACTCTTCAAAAAATCGCCCAAGTAGTCGCTGAAGACTGGACACCAGTAGGTCACGGATTTATATATATATTTATACAAATTCATGTTATATATATGCGTTTTTTGTTTTTGTTTTTGGGAGATGGGGAGCGTGTTGGACGCTATAAGCACGGGGAATTCTACGGTTCTGGCAATTTTCACCAGATTTATGCGAGGTGTTAGCTCGGGCAACGTTTACGGAACGCACAACTAAAACCGGTCCCAGCAGGTAGTTTCTAGCGTACGCAATACCATATTAATCGATATTAATCGATCAATTTTCCAGTTTGTTTCCCGATCGATTTAAAAACCGCGCGCAAGACGAGCGCCGCCGGCCCTACCTACAGGTACGCTTACAAGAGTGAAGTAGTCGTTTCGATCGCGTCGTCACTTGTGTCGTCGACGCACCCGTGAAAGGACACGCTGCCAAGACCGTGACGACATGATTGAAACGACGGCGTCAGTCTTCCAAGCGTAGTTGTGGGTCGGGCTTGCAAAAATCTTTTTAAGCGCATTTCTTTTTTTCTTTTCTTTTCTTTTTTTTAAATTCGGGCGTTAAAACGCCATATTCGATCGATGAACATCTCAAAAGCAATTATCTTTCGAATTTCTTTTAATTGGTCCGGGCTTTAATAGTATCATTGACGCCAATATTGCGATTCCAACATCCCCTAAAACCAATAACTAAAAAAATAATGGGAGGATCTAAAAAAAAAAAAAAGGTTAGCCAGCTTACCTCGAGGATTACCCTCTCATCTAATGTTCGCCAAGTTTGATAAATACATGTTGAAGACAAAAAACTGGTCGGTCACCCCCTTTCTTAAAGAAAAGAAAGAAAATCTTGTTCTAACTAAAAAGTGTGCAGTCCTAGATGCTTTCTTGTTTTCTCTTTCATTCGTGTTAACAAGGTTTTCTCTCTCTGTATGCTCTGTATGCTCTGTATGCTCTGTATGCACCCTCCTGCCTTGGCTGGTAATCGGAAGCCGGCAGTGTGGATAAATAAAACACGCTGTATACGTATGCTTGAAACATATGTCTGTAGGCAGTAGAGAGTTTCAGGGAATCGTTTTAGCAGATCCGATACGGAATAATGGACCCTCCGGTACGAATTGCAGACATATGCGAGTCTTCTGCGGCAGCGCATGCGCAGATCGTACCGGAGGGACATCCGTACCGTGTCGGATGCGCGAAAACGGTTCAACCCTTTAGCGTCCGCAGACGGTCTTTTGTAGGATGTATGAATAGAGTCACTGGGACTTTTGAGGTGACGTCGAAGCTTTAGCTTTGATATCCAGGAGGGGCTGGCTTAATGGATGCTCCCTCGAGACGGGAACGCAAAGGGTTACGAACAAAAACATGAACCCGTGCCAAATGCAAATGCCTACGAGGATAGGCGAAGCAGAAACCTAAGCCGATGAAGAGCATATAACTTGGTAGATTATTTACTCGAAAATTGCGTTAATCAAACAGATAAATTCTCCCTGGTAATAAACACATTCCCTAATTATTATTATTATTATATTTTTTGCGATGGTTCTGACTTTTTTATGCAGGTCGATTACATTACCATTCAAAGCCCAGCATGCGCTATAGGTTCAGGAATCTAGCGTGACTACGCAGGCATACAGGCAATTAGTACTTTCTACTGAAATGGGATGGTTACCGGATACAAACTTTTATTATTATCCTTGCCCTTCTTTCTTGTCTTTGTTCATCTATGGAAGAGATAGAGTCGTGTCTACTGTCAAAGTTAGGGGTCAGTACAGGATAATAAATTGGACGATTTTATTTATTAAGTAAATCTGATATAAACGTCCTTTAATTTTTTTGTCACTGTTCTTCAACCGATGTCTGAAGGCTAATCCCTACATCATCTTTTCCTGACTTCCACATCCATATTCTATTAAATACGTAACAGCGTTGGCCTCCAGAGGCAGGAGTACACGTAACATGGTTGCACGCTAACGCACTTACACGCGCAAAAAATAGAAAGAAAGAAGGGGGAAAAGGCCACCTAACGAGGCCCAACGTAAGGAAACGGAACGATAACGATCAGACATCGAACATGCAAGGCCCTTCGGAGTCGCGCCTTCCGCTTACTTGTCTGACGCCCCTTCTTCGTCGTTCCGCAAGAGTTAGGGCTGAAGCGTGCGTTAACGTTCACACGCAATGCTGTCATTCCCCGCGCCTCCCGGCGCGCGGCTATAAACTTCTCCTGGGAACGGATATGTTCCCCTTGACCGTTTTGTTTTCGCGCAAGTTACCCGACCCCCCCGCACCAAACCTTCGTCTAAATCTCCTTTGTTCTTCGTTCACCGTTTAGCGTCGCATGCCCAGTGGATACGCTCTACGCCGAAGAGGCGTCAAGTTTTGACTCCGCGCCGCCGCCCACGCGCGCGCCAGCGCACACAAGCGCACAAAGTAGTATGTTTCACATCTGGTATACGCCCGGCATTATGCTGCTCCGTTTTAATCCTTGGGGTGGACAGCGGAGCGTGAAGAACGCCTTTTTTCCCGCTGTCCTACCTGGGAGTAAAAACTGAACGAGAAACCTGAATGCGATCGGCAGCTCCTCGATGCGACAACACCCATGTCACGATGGGGCTTCTTGATTCCCTCAACAGCCCTATACTTAGGGAGGGTGTGAACAAGGACAGTTCTATTAAACTTGTGGCCGTCTGCTCATACATAATACAAAAGACAGTCTGTAAACACGAGTTTCTCCTTGCCAAGTTTCTCCTTGAATTGATTGCCACGCGGCGTTCGAAGCACGGATTTTGCTATGACTCGCGTTCGTATCTGTGTGCACTGTCGTTTTCATGATGTATATATAAGCAGTATGACCCCGGCTTTGTGGTATGTCGTAGCATACGTTACCGCAAATAACAATGCCGATATTAGTTAAAAATAATTTTAAAAAAAATGCCAGGCAACACATCAACTCGTCATGGAGCCTCGTACTCAGCCCATCGGCTCGACGTGTGCTCTCGACGCAGCATCATGCATGAGTAAAAACAATAACAATAAGAAACAAACAAACAAGAAAGAGAATAACAATGGCGGCGGTCTATTGTGGCGGTGCCGTATGCTCGAACATTCACGCGCGGCGGGAACGCTCTCGCGCACGCAAGCACGCGAGCGCGCGTATCCACTGACGAATATACGCGCGCACGAAATGCACATCAGCGACACGCGACAATGGTTTTTGTGCGTTCGCGTTCTCCCTCGTCAGAAGGGAGGGAGAAGCGTGATCGGTGTGCTGCCCGCTTGCTCACTTGGGTGGCCCTGTTTCTTCCTAATGAAAAGAGACCCCGTACGGACTCTTCGAGCACAGATGGTTCGATTGTTTTTTGTTCTTTGGGGGGGGGGGGAGGGGGGGGGGGGAGTGGGAGCTGCGTTGTTGTTTTCGCGTCTTTTCGGTTTCAAAACCACCCGTCGTGTACACAGACGCTGAGTGAATCGAAGACTGAAGACGGGATTGCTCATCCCGAGTCGAAAAACGAAGACGAGGACACTTGCGTCGTTTCGGCATTGACGACGTCGACTTTGACGGCCGTAATACCGTCGCGTTTGCTTGGTTGAAACACTTGACGTGTTTTTTTTGTTTTTGTTTTTTTTGTTCTTTGTTTTGTTCGGGACGTGTAAGCGACCGTCGCGCCGCGGATTGACGTGCGAACGTGGGATGGGAGTACTTAACTTGTTTGTCGGAAGGTGTGCGACGGGAAACTGCTCAATTATTTGGGGTCACCTTTTTACACGTTGGCAGGCCGTGGGTATCGGCGGTTCATTAGATATCTCCCTACTGACGAGAGACATGGTCTATTTTGGTGCGTGGATTCGCGAACGCTGTAAAAAATTGCGAATCTTCTTTCGTGTGTGTGTGTGTGTGTGTGTCTGTGCGCGCGTGCGTGCGTGCGTGCGCGTATGTGTGTGTGTGCGTGTGTGTGCGTGCGTGCGCGCGTGTGTGTGCGTGTGTGCAGCAGGGTTCGTTGGGCGTACGTGCCTCAAGGTCGAGATGTGTCGGGTTGTTGATACGGCGCGTCGATTCATCCTTCTGGTGCGAGACTTTGAAGTGTGTTGAAAGTATGACACGTTCGACGTGAGCGCGATACTTCTGATGGCTATACGGTCTTTTGAAAATATTTCGTCGTGAAATTGTGCGTTGACATGAGAAGTGAAGGAAGAAAATTATATTTTATTGTTGGGAACCTGTGGGAGCGGAAAGGACCACAAGTATAATGAGAAAAAATAACATGGAGAAAGATGTTACAAAATAATGTAAAACAAAGAAAGAGCTGCTACATTCCATTGTTTTTAAAATGAATCCGAACAAAGAAGTTGGAAGGTTGAAATGACGAAACCGGTTCTCCTCTAAAAAAAAAAAAAAACTTGATGCAATCCTCTCCTGCTTGAATGGTGCAAATATTTTGCATTATTCCTTAAATTAATTATAAAAGAGAAATAAAAAATACCGATGGGTCATCAGAGCGCATGAACTATTTCTATTTCGCTGCACAGGTGACATTAAAAAAAAAATTCTTTCAACTGCTTACGCTCACCTTTTTAATCATCAACAAAACCATTTTTCAGTTTGAGAGCTTCCTTAGTGGAAAACGCAAAATGCCAACAAATGTTTTTTTTCTTTTTTTGCTTGATTCAAAATTTAACGAAGTCTAAGAATACACTAAAGTATTGAGGTCTTTTTGTTTTATTTAGCTACTATTTTTCCTTGGCATTTCCTCGTTTTTGCCCGATGAGTAAGGCGGCAAGCCTTTGTTGCTCACGGGTAATTTATATCAAAATCAAACCATTCTTGTGACGGCTCTTGGAACGCCTGACGTAGAAATACCTGGATCCTGAGAGCCGAAGCGTGCGGTGCTGACAGACGTGAAAATAGCCCTTTATTTTTTGAATAAAAGGAAACATTCTTCGAACCGCTTTCTTGGTTTCGATGCTCGCTTAAATTCCTTCGCATCTGGGTCACAACCCTCTACATTGATAAACCAAAGGAAAGACAAAATCAATGCCGGACAACCAGGCTCTATACCGCTTCAGAAAGGAAGCATTTCATAAAATAAAACTTTAAGAAAGCATTGTTGGCATCAGAGTTTCCGTGTCCGCTATGAGCTCGGAACCGTAACATTCTCCTTTATACACATCTTCCCTTTTACTGTTTTATTGCCTTTTCCACATTGTACCCGGAACGGTTCATATTCCTCCTCGATAACAATTCGAACCCGTCCGGGACCTACCTGCGCCGTAAGCGCCCCTTTTTCACGCTCTGACCCATTCCCGATATTCGCCAAGCGCGCAGCACACCCCAGGCATATGCGATCGTACGCTATTAGGCGGAAGGGGGCGGCACTAAAAGAAAAAAAAAATAAAGAAAAAGGAACAGTCCAGATCAATCACCCGATCACGAACTTGTTTCTTTGTACGTCCTTCTTACTGCTTTCTTGTTGTTGTTTCATCGGTATTGATATCGCACACACACACACACACACACACACACACACGTGATCCGCTCACATACACCAGAGGCAATATCGCAGACTCGACAAGGTGTACGCTATTCGTGCGGCCATGTTGTTGTTGTCAGTGGCCCGCTCGGTCCGTCCGTAATCATTTCCTTTTTTTATTTTTATTTTTTTATCTTTTTTTTTTTTCGTGCGTACGTCATTCGTCGCCGGGTCCTATTGTCCGTTATCGAGGGCGTCGTCATACTGCAACGAGCGTTGCCGCTCCTGTAACGAAATGGAATCGGTGACGTACTATTACTTTCCCTTCGGTCCGCGCGCTACTGGGGAGCGGGGCCCCCGCAACGCAGACACGCGCGCACGTTGTTCCGAGTCGTTCGTGGTCCGTTCGTGAGGAAGGGGCGTTGGTGGGGTCGACGCGCGGGACCCCCGCGCAGTCGTTGATTCGCATGCGGCGCCGCGTAAAGTTTTTCTGCAGCACTTCAAAATTGAGCGCAACTGCGAGGTGTCGCGACAGGCGCGGCCGTGTCTTTAGTGGCATATGGAAATCGTTCGATAACCGTATAAATGGGGGCAACAATAATCCCTGGAGGAGGAGAACAAAGGAGACAAAGAACAAACAGAAATCTCGAAACACAGCTATAAATGACTGGTGCGCGACCGAAAAAATCCGCCTGGTCCGGGTATCGAACCCGGGACCTCTCCATTTCCAGTAGAGCGTCTACCGACTAAGCTAACCAGGGGTTAGACATCAGTAGAGGAAATGCGTTTTATCAGCTGCCACCAGTCTAACACCAAAAAGAGGGAAAATCTTGCATTTTAACGTTATGATTAAAATCCAATAATGCAAAGGTGCAAGCGAGCTGGACAAAAACGGCAATAATAATACCTGGAGAAGAGGAACAGACGGGACAAAGGACAAACAGAAATCTCCAAAGACAGCGATAGGTGACTGGTGCGTGACCGACGAAATCCGCCTGGTTCGGGTGTCGAAACCGGGACCTCTCCACTTTCAATGGAGCGCTCTACCAACGGAGCTAACCAGGGGTTGGACGTCAGTAGAGCAAACGGGTTTTAACAGCTGCCACCACTCTAACACCAACAAGGGTGAAAGGCTTCCATTTTAAGGTGATGATTAAAATGCAATTAATGAAAAGGTGCCAGCGAGCTGGACAATAGTGGCAATAATAATCGCTGGAGAAGGGGAACAAAGGGGACAAAGGACAAACACAAAGCTCGAAACACAGCTATAGCTGAGTGGTGCGCGACCGAAAAAAATCCGCCTGGTCTGGGTATCGAACCCGGGATCTCTAAATTTGCAGCGCAGCGCTCCACCAACTGAGCAAACAAGGAGTTAGACGTCAGTAGAGCGAACGGGTTTTATCAGATATCAGCTATATTGCCATTATTGTCCAGCTCGCTTGCGTGCACCTTTGCATTAAATGCGTTTTAATCAGAAAGTATGAATGGTGTTTTTTTATTATTATTTTGTGTGTTTGTGTGGACACGGGTATTGGGAAAAAAGGCTCCTTTGTCTAATAAAAATATATCAGGGGCATTTCCTGCTTTGGATCCACGTGGATGAAAGGAAATACCTGAAGCGGATTTGAGGTACAGCGCTGAATCGATTCATCTACGAGTATTGCATTTTAGCAGTATTTGTATAATATTATAATGTTTACCGCGTGCAATGTAGTATCTCAGATGCTCGAATCAATTTTCTTGCCACCAGATGGTGTTTGTTAGCTTGTTTTTGCTGAGTTATGCACTGTGCGTTTGAATGTATCACGGCCACTTTTCATAATTGTGCGCGGTCTCCAAAGAGGAAAATATCGAAAATATGCGGATGAACGAACCGAGCTTGATCGATCAAGTACGGTTCACTCATCCGTATATTTTCAGTGAATTTCGATGTTTTGTAAATTTCGGTGTCCTGGCCCATTGTCAGTCTGAAGCCGTAGTCACACCGCGCAAACGTCATACAAACAGACGCGGTGTTGGTGCACACATGGTGACAGAATTATCTTCGTACACGTCTCTGCCTCAGACAACGAAAGCACCAACGATGTGATTCGTTACTGTCTTCCCGGTGGCATACCATGTGTACGCGACATAGGGTATGCAACGTGAGACGGACGTCATGCGTGAGTTTGTTATGTGTTTCTTTTTACCGGGTTACAGTCTTCCAAAAATCTACGGGTGTCTGGCTACCACTCCGTCGTTGTCGGGTGAAACAAATAGTTTTAATAACCATAAGTACAATCGCGAAAAGTGTGCGATTAGCACAAGAGGCTCAAGCGCCAGTGCAGCTGCAATGTGTTTGAGCTTTATGCGTTCCCCAAGGATCCTTACTTTTGAAGTCAGTCGACTGCGAGCATCGATCGCGAGGGCTTTGTACCAGTCTCCTCGTCACGTTTATATTCACAAGTACTTCGTCTAAAGCAAGCGAACCGATTCTATACCGGTGCCTATGCTTGTATCAGGTTGTCATTGCGAGGTATGCTAGTATTTCGTGGCACGTGTGGAGTATGAGAACGTCTCCGTGCCACCACTCAAGATGCTGATATCAAATGCCGAGAGCTTACCTGCATAGACTACGTTAAACTTCTCATTATTCCTTCGTTGTGGAAACTCGATTAAAACACCCCACCGCATTCGTCCTCGTTCTTTCGAGGAGGCAAGGTAATGTCCTCTCATTAGCCAGTTCGGTTCGACATCGCCAAGTGCTAGCCTGTTTATAGTAGCCCACCTAAGCCAAGTCTAGCCAAGTTCTCCCCCTTCCCACATCATTACCTACCCGGGTAGCTGTGCTGCCCGAACCAGCCGGTATTTCAAGTTTTAATCCGCTAGACAACGTCGTTGGAGCCGTCCGCGCCGCAATTCTCAAGATGGCAGCGCCTTTAAAATATAAATAAAAGGCCTATAAATTAACCCCTTCCGAAACGAACATGAGTTATTGCATGGGTCTCCCTTCTTCAAAACGCTCACGTATAGAGTCAAGCATTAATCGAAAGAATGTCTTCTCAACACACTGTACGGGGAGCTAAAATTTCCCGTTTTGTGCATACTGCTCGCTCGTTTTTCGGTAGGCTATAAGTATACAGCGTGGGCGAAATGGATTGAACGTATATTGATTTTTTAACTAATCGCGATGGTATTTACTACAGAGGTGCCTGAAGTCGGTGGAAGCTTTCGCTGAAATTGCGGAACAATTGGCTCATCTGAGTAAATCAAGAAAAATCAAAAACTGTTTTTCGTATACTTTGCATGTACACTAAAAAACATTATGTGTTACTGTTGCGCCTTTTTGGGTCAAATAAATTGAAGAATAATTACCGTTTCTTTCCATTTCACCATTATTTCAATCGCAGTAACCGCCAGAATGGACCACAACGATTTTTTGATGATTTAAAAATAAATTTAGTGATAATGTTTCCATAGACGAAACAAGTTTTTATTTTCGTTCTTTTGATTCCGAAGGTTTCATGAATTGGTACTCTAAATTAAGGCATGCATCAGCTTCGAGCACCTCTGTATTAAATCCCAGCGCGATAATTTAAGAAACCGATTTATGGCGGTAAGTTTAAAGTGTCTTCAATTCATTTCGCCCACGGTAGAGACGCCGTGAACTTTTTATCGAACGTGAGGTGCGAAGGTGCAAGAGGTTCGAAAACGTTTCGAAATATCAAACTAATTACACCAAATTATCGATGATTTTCGGGCTTTCGAATTTTCGGCACTATGAAATTCGATTTGTTTTCAATCTTTCGAATTTTTTACGCTAAGGAATTCGGCAATATTTGAACTTTCCAGCCTACCAAGTTATTAATTTGACGATTTTCGAACGTTCGAACTTGCTTTGAACTATTGTACAAAAGGTAGACAAAGGTCGAATGAAGTTTACCCCTAAAGGTTCAAGGTAACAAATATAAAGAGCACAAAATATGAACGAGTTGAGCGAAGTGAAAACTGCATTGGGGGTTTCACTTAGCCATTCATGCCACCAACGACGGCCTCGTGCGTCGTAATTTTTCATCCGGCTTCCGCACAGAGCCTCTCCCGTGCACAGCCCCGATGGTTGCCCCGAGGTAACGGTGGTGCCAACGGACCCCTGATCTGAAGGCTTGAAGTTCAATCGAGGGGGCTCGCTGGGGCGTCTTGTCCCCCGATTTTTTCGTGTAAGCGGGAGTGCGCGTAGAGTGACGCCGACCATAGCTCACAAAGCCTGGCAGTTCGACGACGGAGCCATTGAGTGCCGGGTCGCAGATTCGCAGGGCGAGGGCCTGGTAGCACGGAGCATTTCTCGGAAGCCTGGTCGTCAGCTCACAGCTTTTGCAGCGGCGAGTACACGAAACATAGTTTTCAAATGCGACGAGAAAAGAAGCGGTAGCGCGAAGGACGCGAGGAGCACGAACGGACATTCCATCACTTGGGAAAAGTGAGTTTCGGCAATGCGGATTCTTGGGCGAGTTGGTACTGAAACTTGGAGAACATAATAGCGCTTCACGACAGGGACGAAGAGTAGGAACGTGACAACACAATGCGCTCAACACAATTAGCGCATTGTGTTGTCTCGTTTCTACTCTTCGTCCCTGTCGTGAAGCGCTATTATGTTCTCCAAGTTTGAGTTTTGACGTCCCGCCGCAGCGGGGAGCCCGTCACGTGGCTCCCCTTTCATCCGTTGTCTGCCGCTTCACCTTTTCACTTTCGGCGGCCGCGTCTCGGGGTGATCTGCCAGGCTTTGTCAGTATAGAAAAGGCTATGCGCCGGCACACCGACGTTCTACAGCGAACGAAGGATCGGTGTTTATTTCATTTTCATTAGGAACCGGCAGCATATTGGAGCGACCAATACCTTTATTCATAGAACACGAAAAGTTCCAGACACCAGCAATATGGCGAGCCCGATGACGACCGGTCGTGACCTAGGGATCTAATCTGGACACTTGGCCAGTAAGTCGACGAGGAATTCGGCGGCCGTGATTGTCTGGCACCGCGCTTGAGCTTTGCGTCTGCCAATCACAGCGGTAATTTCCTCGCTGAACTTTTTGCGAAGTGTCCAGATAGAGCCCGTGATTTAGCTGTATTTTCGGAGGTCGGAGAGATGCCTAATTAACATGGCTTCGTCCTCCTCAAGCTTAAACTGTGTCGAGTACCATGCCTATGTCCTATGTTTTCTCCATCTTACGAATTATCCCACTCAAAATAAACGTTCAGAGAACCGAAAAACTTCCGTAAAGCCTGGATGTCTTTATGTGCGTGACTTATCTCTTGCATATTTCGTTGTCTCATGCCCGCACCTCCGTTTAGCGCCGTTTTATGGGACTGCTATTAATTTGCAAAAAGATCAGAAGAACGTTCAATGGGCCGTCTCAGGGTCTCAGGGCTTATCGATGAACCGTTCAACCAGTTACAACGCTTGTTTCTTGAGTTGGAATAAATAACGAATAGTAAAAGGTGAAATTAAAAAAAAGTAATAGAAAAAAAAAAAAAGAAGGACCGGTGGTTGATTCGGCTAGCGCACACCAGTTCGGAGCACGTGGAGCGAAAGCTCGTGCTGCATAGCCCGGATACTGGGTTCAATCAAGTTGCCATTGGTTCGATACCCACCCCTGGCTGTTTCGATCTGAATGATGATCGCACCGGCGTGCGATCGTTTATCACTACTTTGTGGTGCACGTTAAGGACCCCAGGCCATAGCGGTTGTGCTGCACTGGCTAAATTTTTCATCTACAGCTGAGACACAAAACGCCCATTGGGGCTAACTTCCGGCTGCATACACTCAACACAATTAGCAGTAAAGGTAGTACCGTCAGTACCACAGTTCTGAGAGCGAAGAACTTACGGCATAAAGAAGCGTGCCATCAGTAAAATTTGTAGCATACTTCTCGATTTTTCTTTTAGATGAATTTGTGAAAACTTTATTGCAAAGGGTTGGATTTCCGTTCTTGAAATATGAAGGCTTCGAACTTAAATTCAACACTTTCGAACTTTTCGAAGTTCAGGACTGAAGAAAATGAATATCTACAAAATGTTCAAAATTAAATTTAAAAAAAAAATATATTTTAAATTTTTTTAGTCTGATTGGTTTAGAAATATGAACGGCTCGAACTCAAACTTTCAGAAGTCTTGACGTTTTCGAATTCTTAGAACTCGAACATTAGCCGGGTTCAAAACCTGCGAACTCCTCCAGGTCGAGCTTTACAAGGTTCGAAACTCTCTGAGCTTGAACTTCGAGAGATCCCAGGCACCCCTAGATATAACTATAATAAAGCGAGCAACAATAAGCCTTGTATTTTGGAGATCTAGGAAACTTTACTGTACGGGTCCGCAGTTACAATGTCTTTCACACGTAGTGTTTCCGCTGCATGCCACATCGCATGGAGGGTTTATGCGACGGCTCGTAGGTGACCATACAAGACTTTGGCACTGAGGACCGCCATCTGATGAAATGGCTAGAAAGGCTAAGCCGCTTGATTGCAAGAAGAAATGTAACCTTTACAGCTTTGTACGCGTTTTGCTTTTCTCGGGTTTTTCCAATTCTGGCGCGCACTTTGGTGTGACGTCATGACACTCCTGCACAAAGCGGATGTGAGGCGGTAACGTCTTTTGGAACATCAAGCTTACTGATCATTCCTTACCTTTTGATGTCCTCCGTTTCAATTTTGTTGTAACCCTTCTCATTTATTTCCAGGTGACACGTTAGCGCGCTAACGCTGCTTGAAACCTTGAATTTACTGAAAACGCATTCACTACGGTTATTGTTATTAGGGTAAAAAGTCGGTCCCCGACATTTACTCAATGCTGCAGGGAAATGTCCGCTTGACTTGCGCTTCCGGACGGATTAGTGGGAGCAAAAACCGATCAAGTTTAGTAAGAAAACCTGAAAACGTTTTGAATTGGATCAAGCAGCTGACAGCAAAACCGCACAGGGACCTAGAGAAACACCGACACTCACATAGAACTGCGTACCATGACATTCAGACTTCCACAAAACGCATCTCGAAGTCGGGGACAACCGAATCCCTGGCGGCCAGTCGATAGTCCTCCTAAGGTTAAGCGCGCATCCTTCTTCTCTGCCTCTTTGTATGTTTGAATTAGACACGAGACAAGAAATGACATTACGTAAGAAGGTATAAGAACACTCTATACGGTGAAGCCTTTTTGACTGCGCACGAGGAAACATTCCTGTCCCGTCATCTTCCTCCGGAGGGTCGCTCAAAAGGCTTCGGTGGCAGCCACCAAGATTCCACGAGACAAGGCTCGGCTGCTGCCGCGCTGGAATGAACGGCGTTCCGGGAACATACATATACACATGGTTTCTTTTTTTTTTGTGAACCAAAAAGATAACGAAGAAAAAGTTAGTATCACTATACCTGTTCCGACCTTCCGACGGAACGCGCGGCGAAAGAAGCTCTACCGTTTCGAGAACGACGTTGATGGTGAATTAGTGGAGCACGTCACGACGACAAGGAACTATTCCTGAGACCAGGAAGGAGCATTGTCGCGGATTTTTTTCAGTGCGCGCGCGCAATATTTTGCACACTTCCTGCGCGGTCTTTTGTGCAAGTTCGTGTTCCGGAGAGGGGAAGCGAAAATCGATTTCAGTGCGGAAAGAGCGGCAAAAAGAGCTTACGTGACTAAACGGCAAAGGACTCGAAGACGCGAAGACCTTGCAGAAAACTCTAAATGTGCGACCTTTGTGCGACTATAATTGGTTTATCAGAATCGGGAACAAAACTTCTCGTTATGCGCAGCAAAGTGTGACCTTGTGTGTTTACTCGAAACGTGTGTTTTAACAAAAAAAAAAAAAAAATAGATGCGAACTTGGCGCTTGTGTCCTGGTTGTTCGTAAAATGAGCGTAAGGGAGCTCGTTGCAATGTCCGCGCTAGAGTAAGGGGTCTCCAAGGTCAGGTAGGGTGCCGTCGCAACGGTAGTGTCGAATTTCCTCTGTCACGACTCTGTCCTTCTGCAACGTCTCTACGTACCCGCCAGCGCAATGCGATCTGGATCGCCCCACTTTTTGTGTTGTTTTGCACTTTAATGTTATAGTCGTTGACATCGGTGTCGGTGCGAAGCACTTCATTCTTAAGCCACTTTTTTTTTTTTGTTCTTGTTATTTTCATATTTTTGTCTTAAAAGTTTTATCGTGTAATGGGCGCCATTACTTAAACCTGGTGCGTTATCGTGGGAAGCGTTTTTGCTATTACAAATTTCTTTATAGTTTTTGCCGCTCGAGCATTGACATGTATAAGACATAATCAGTTTCATTCGTAGTAGTTTTATGGCTTCATTAACGCTCTAGGACTTGCAAGCTTATCGTCATTTCTGCACCTCAATAATATAGGTTGTAAGAAGGACCAAGAATCATTCCATAGATTTGCAGGCCCCATTTACTTTTTTCAACGTATTAGATAATCACAACTCGATACAGCAGTTTTTAACTCACACGAGTATTTTTTTATTTTTTTTTGTTTAGTGCCAGTTCACATATTCTGTCAGTCTTCTTCGCGCACAGTTAAGGGATATCGATCAGACGGAGGTACTTAAATACAGTGTGATTTTCAATGATTTAATGATTCAACGTAAATATATAACAATAACGCCGGAAAAGGCACTGACGACCCCATTTGTATTTACACAAATACCATGTTTCCGTGGACGCAAAACTGTTATTATCTTGAAATTCCTTATACGACGGATAGACCTATTTTACTCGCATCCCTGGTGTCCGTGCTATATTTACTCGCGCACTTCGAAAGCTACCTCGATCACTTTCTTTCAAACACGAACAACACATAAAAACAAATAACAGGACACATCTTCCAAACTTTCACCAAAGGACGTCGATATCGAAGCAAACGCTGCTGCCAAGCTTTTGGACTGCTGCATCTAAATGCGAGCCCTTCGTCCACTACAACCTTTTACGTTTATTTTATGTAAAGAAATATAAGAAGAAAAAAAAGACGCTCTGTAACTTTATCCTTTTTCTCAGCTATGCCTCCAAGACCTTCACGTCAGCCACCGCTCTGTCCACATGCCCCTGAAACGCGTGTCGCAGCGTCCGATGCCTGCAGAGATTACGCCCCAAGTAACGAAGACCTTCGGGTATTTATTGCCGGCAGAAGCAATAAGAAGAGCCCTTCGGACGATGCCACTTTCGCAATGTTTACAAAATTGAGAACCACGCGTATTACTAAGAACATGCGCGATGACGCTTTAACCGGTTGAGGCTGGTTCAAGCTTTGGCGTTTTGAGTGCGCTCGACTGAGTCCTGATGACCTCTTACTACTGTTTACGACTACAGTCGGTGACAGAATGAAAGCGGTAGGGCATGTGTTATGGCATAGCCTCCTATATACTGACAAAGCCTGGCAGATCGCCACGAGAAGCAACCGCCGAAATGGAAAAGGTGGAGCAGCAGACAACGGATGAGAGGAGAGCAACGTGACTGGCGCCTCGCTGCGGCGAGACGCCGAAACACACTTTTCCCGAGCGAACAAGTGTGTTTCGGGTCCTCGTCGCTGCAAAAGTTGTGCGCTGACGTACAGGTTCCCCGAGAAATGGCTCTGTGACGCTCTGTGCTACCAGATCCTCGCGCTCCGAATCGGCGACCGGGCACTCTATGGCTCCGTCGTCGAACTGCCAGGCTTTGTGAGTATAGAGGAGGCTATGGTTATGGAACGCCTGACCTTCAGCACTCGCTCCGCGCTTTCTGTCGTGCTTTGGCTGCGCGCTTGTGCGCTCTTCGGGTGCACGAGACGCCGAAGCTCCATCGAAGGCAGGAAGCTCGCGCATGGAAGCGGGACAACTGAAGCTCCTCTCTGCCGTTCTCATCTTGCTAGTCACTATGGTAACGACGAGACGCTACGACGGGTTATTATGACAACTGAAGGTCACGCAACACGCCCAAAGCGTCATACGGGAAAGCGAGAAACGAAACGCAAACGCAACGCAACATATGCCAATCGACTCGAATATCTGGGAACGGAATGAGGTGCAAGCGCGGACGAGATGACATCATACATGCATTTTGCATTCATAAAGAAAAAAAAAATTCACTTCACGCGGGTTTAATAAAAAACAAACGTGAAACAAGTGAGAGTTGCTGCTTTGAAAGACATCTTAATACCAGTGGGCAAAACTCAGGCAACTCCACCAGCCATCGGGGGTACCATCTGTATAATGTTGCCATGATAAACATAATACTTGTTGTTTTGCGTGTATGTTTATGTAGCTAGCCGGAAGTCAGTCGGCCCCATGCCGGCGCCTGGCGTCTCAGTTGTAGATAAAATATTTAGCCAGCGCAGTAGAACCACAAGCCCGAGGTCCTTAACGCGCACTACGCAGTAGGGATACACGACCGCACGCCGGTTCGATCCTCACCGAGATCGAAACACGCAGGAGTGCGGATTGAACCAATAACCCCCAGAAGGCAAGGCCTGCACGTTTCCTCCTCTAAGCGTCATCACTAGTAGATTCCCTCAGCGCCCCTTAGGTAGCCCGGATGAGCTTCATCGCCTGCTACATCGTCTGCTCCATTCCGCGCTTCAGTGGTTTGTTTGGCAGATAATAGACAGTTTTAGTGGACCGTACGCTATAGCTTTGCGTACGCAAGGAAATTGCGGGTCGTGAGCGCGCATGCGCAGAACGCAATAAAAGGGCTAGCATATTGCGTACGCACGCAACGCTGGGGATTTTGCGTTGCTGGCTCGCGGGCCTTGCGGGACGCTCTCGAGAGATCTCGGACCCAACGAGAGCGCCAGTTTCAAGATGGCGGTTGCCTCGACTGACGCAGCAAGGGCGACGTGGTGTTTTCGAAGTTCTGTGTTACGTGAAATTGCGTGGTGTTCAGCTCGGCGATTCTTTCTTGGACCTTCCGCGGTCGAATCAGATCGCCGTGCAGTTGAAGGAGTGCACAGTGAAAATGTTCGCCGCTCGGAATGTGCGTCGACGCTGCGATCTGCTCAACGCTAAGCCTATTCCCACAGTTCATCGCCAACGGACGAGCAACTCTAAAAGAAATCGCCGAAGTTCTCGCTATGCACTGGGCATCAGGTCATGAATTTCATTCGGCGATAGCACTGATAGAAGGTGCCGTTTCCACGGGACGAGTGACGGAGGCTCCGTGATCGAATTTGGCTACGCATTCGTACTCGTAGCCTTTGTACCCCGCAGAAAAGCGCGCTTGACGAGGCAGCTGTGGCTTGGTTTAATTTGAAATAAAATTATTGAACACGGTTTCATTTTCAATATTTCTTTATAGGAGCATGGTTGCGCTCTAAGCACGCGGAATTCTACGGCTCTAGCAAATTTAACCAAGATCATGCCCGGTGTTCACTCGAAAACGTAACGCACAACTAAATTCGGTCCGAGCAGGTCATTTTTAGCGTACGCTATACTATTGCGTATTGCGTACGGTAAGGTCCAGCAACGCTATACTAAAACTGTCAAATGAAACAGACGCTCACGCCGAGTATCTATTGCTATAGTAGACGATGAAGTTGAACGTCTACGTGGAGTGACCAATGCACGAGTGAAAATACCTTACTGCTACGAGGGACTCCAAAGCAAATGATAGCAGGTCTCGTAGCGCAATACCAGTTTTTGCCTTCCCGATGGATGAACGACGAAGGCAGCAGGGTTGCAAGCCCTTCCGAAGGACAGTGTTGTGTCGCAACGCTCAAAGGTCCACGTAACATCGCGATGCTATTCCGCCGCAGTTTAGACAACTGCATCGCCCCACGTTATGACAGCTTAGGTTGAGGTGCAAGAGTGAGTTACCGGGACAATCGTGCTTGATGTGGTGTCTAGGGACCATGCCAAGGTGTCGAGATACGACCGTAAATCAACGGGACATTCGCGTTTCGTACGAAGCGTTATGACCAATTGGAAAGGTGGCTTGGTACGCGCAATACGAAGTACAGGTGTGCCGTCTCAAGCGTAAAATAACAGTTATGTAGGAAGGGTAAAAGTTACACGCCGGCGCATTTTACGTTACGTATTCAAACGCGACTGAGCAAATATTAGTCTCTACCTTTCACTCTGGAGCATGTGCAAGGCCTTTGCCTAGAGCCTGGCTGGATATTTTATAATTCAAGTTCAAAAACAATTGATAAAAACACACTAGCCAGCGAATCGACACAATTAATTAGCTCTCTCATTCTTTTTATTCAACAGAGCTGGCCAGAACACCCGGCCTCTATACCTACAACGAGATTGAAAATTCCACAATTGCTTTAACGAATCGAAGTGTCGTCGCCTATGTGTCATCTTGATCATCAATATTTCTTTTTTTAGCTTTCAGTTCTGAAAAAGCCCATTCGTACTAAAACTAAGCTTTGAGCGGTGCTTGGTTCACACGATATTTTTTTTATATATTGCATTTATAAGCGATGCAATCAAGACCAGCAGAAACATGAGCAGCTTTGCGACCTCAATATTAAAAATATGTCAGTAGCACTTATAATTATTCGATTTTTGTTTTGCTAATACTTTTCTTACACCTACCTCTCCTGAACAGAACTAGCAGTGTAATGGCTGACCAGTAACTGCTGATTTTGCTGTGCTCATTGAGCAGATAAATATTTCTTCTGAAAGTTACCCTCGTAACTAAACTAACAATCGCACGAAACAGTCAAATTAGCTTTTTTTTTTTTTTTTTTTTTGTTAGGTGTGTGCAGGACAAAACGTTAGGGCGGAAACAAACTGGTGAAAGTTTAACATTTTAGACAAAACTCTGAGACTGCGGGGGGGGGGGGGGGGGGGGGGGAAGCAGAAAACACAAATGCAGGACACTTTGAAAAGAAATTCATCGTCACGTAAACAGAGTACACCGACACCAGAACTGGAGCAGTCCTCCAGGCCCCTCTTGGCAGACCAAGATTTTGAAGCATGTTGTTAGAAGAGTCTTTGCCTGCACCAGGGAAACAGTTTGTCGCGCAAAATGTGGCAAGCGATGCAAGTTGTACCTTCGAGAAGCATTCGTGCGTCACGGTTTGACCGTTGAATGTGTCTTGGTCGTTTTGGTTGCTGTGGACGCAATCAACGCAAATGTCTCAACCAGGCACTTGCGCCGCAAGCTGCAGCTTATGGCGTTACGCTGGCGCTTGAAACATTTTGAGTGCAGGCGCGCACAAGCTGTATAAAACGGTGCAACTATTGAGAAACGCCGCCAAATTACCCGATATTTACCCGAAGGACCACCAACTACGGCCAAGAACTACCGTCATTTGTGTTTTGGCGGAAAAATAAACATTATTATTATTATTATTATTATTATTATTATTATTAAAAACACATTTTGAAAACTATGACAATTTTTCTTGAAAAGTCTAAATTTTTCGCTCCGTCGCAGTACGGTTTTATTGCGGGACGTGGCACAGAATCTCTACTGGAAGACCTCGTAGATTCATTACATAGCACGTTTGAAAAAAAAAAAACAAATATGCCTGCGCTCTGTTTTTAGACGTTGCTAAGGCGTTGGACTCCATCAATCATAAAATACTTTTGAAAAAACTTTTCAGCTACGGTTTCAGGGGGCCTTTTTTCAACTTACTACAAGATTTTCTAGCAAACCGGACGCAGCATGTTTCAGTTTGCAATACCAGTAGCGCCAAAGTGTCCTTGAAAGCAGGAGTACCTCAAGGTTCCATTTTGTCTCCACTTTTGTTTAATTTGTACGTAAACCACCTCGCGAAATCTGTCTCAGGATGTCAAATATTTCAATACGCTGATGACACGCTGCTATTGTCAACGCATATAAATTGTAACAATGCGATTAACCTATTGCAAGCTAATGCTACCCAGGTAATGAACTGGTTTGACGCCAATCTTATTAAAATTAATGTTCATAAAACAAAACTGATGTGTTTCAATAGTCCTTTAAAACGTATGAGTTCAAATGTTCCTTTTGTGCTACACTCGTCAAACTGTACGAGCTGCAGATGTAATCCTCTCGAATATGTTCATACAAATAAGTATTTAGGAATTTATTTTGACAGTGATATGTCCTAGAACTCTCACCTTAGTTACGTTGCTAAAAAAATACGAGGTGTATCATGTATGTTATACTCTACGAAAATGTTTCTCCCTCTTTCTGTTAGAAAAATGATCGCGAATGCTTTAGCGTATGGTCTGTTAAGATATGGCATTACTGTCTATGCAAAGTGTTCTATGCTCTGGCAAGATAAAATTGATAGCATCTTGAAAAGCATTTTAAAAAGCGTAGCGTATACATCGATAAATATCCCAAGTGAGGATTTGTTTGAATATTTATGTCTTCCGCGTTTTTCTGCTCTATTCCAAAGGTCTGTTATTAGTAAACACATTTGGTCAAGCCCTTTTAAAACTCCTAGGGTTGGACAGCGCGCTCTAAGAGATAGCGAACGTTTCATCATCCCACGTGTGTATACGAAGTATGGACAACGACTGCGCTCGTTTTATGTCCCTGAAATTTTTAATGGCCTTTCCAATACCTTTTTTGAATTAGATTCAAAACGTAAACTTAAAAAAACTACTAAGAACGATCTGCTAAGACCTTGAAAACTCGCCCTTTAATATTTCATTTCACTGCTCTTTTCAGATATGTACGTACATATATGGCTCGTGTTTTTTTTTTTCTCTTTCCCTTGTGTTTTTTAGCTGTCTTATGCGCGTATTCATGAATGAGTTGTGTAATATATTTTTGTTTTGTTCTTTTTCGGCATGTTTAGTGGTATTGTTTTTTTAATGCGATGTTTTTTTGTATTATGTTTTCTACCTATGTTGTTCGTTAAGGTTCCAGAACCATTATGCTTTGTGGTATTTTTTTTTTCTTTGGCGTGTTCTTTTTTTTTGTAGAGTTGTTTGCAATTCTTGTAACTTGTGTTTACTTTCGTCTTATGCTATGTTTACGTATAACTGTTTTTCTCTACGTCGATGCCGAGTCTAGTCGTACAAGCCGCTATTGGCTTTTGACAGACTTGCTTTCTTTTGTATTGATGTTTCATATTTGCAATAAAATTATTATTATTATTATTATTATTATTATTATTATTATTATTATTATTATTATTATTATTATTATTATACTTCTGCACATTATAGAACATGTCAAGTCGCGTTGATAGATTTCGCTGGCTGTGCAATGCTTAGTCCTGTTATGCTATGTTAAGGATGACATACTTCCAAGCCATATCGACTAAGAAACAAACAAAAAACAAACGGCACATGCCGTGTTGTAGAACTTGTCACGACGTGTCCTTCGGCCGCACTAAGACGGGTGTCGCAAAGTTCAAAGAAAATAGGTTGCTTCCAGAACATGTTTTAGACGTGATCAAGATCCCAGGCAGCCGTTTTCACACTTAGTGAGCACCTCCACAATACACACCGCAGCAACTGTGGAGTGCAGAGGAAAAACTAAGCGAGAAACAAAAAACAAACCGGGATTCATATTGCTGGTTTCGTGTTGATCGCTGTATCGTAGTTGTGACGTAGCCCATACCCTCGTCAAGCTTCGGGGTGTTTGCCGTTTGGGGGGCGGGTCGGGGATCTACTAACCTGCTACTAACCAAAGGTCATGCACTGGCCTTGCCTTCTGGGTTCCTGGGTTCTGGGTTTTGCAGCACGAGTTTTCGCTCGAGGCGCTCCGGGCTGCGGTGCATGCCGCCATAGCCTCCTCTATACTCACAAAGCCTGGCAGTTCAACGAAGAAGCCATAGAGTGCCGGGTCGCAGACTTAGAGCGCGAGGCTCTGGTAACACAGAGCATCAAAGAGCCATTTCTTGGGCAGCCTCGACGTCAGCGCACAGCTTTTGCAGCAGCGAGGAACCGACCGAAACACACTTGTTCTCTTGGAAGAAGTGTGTTTCGGCGTCTTGCCGCAGCGGGGCGCCAGTCACGTGGCTCTCCTCTTATCCGTTGTCTGCCGCGTCACCTTTTCCATTTCGGCTGCCGCTTCTCGTGGCGATCTGCCAGGCTTTGTCAGCATATAGGAGGCTATGATGCTGCGCATGTTTGAGGCTTGTCGGTGTCGGTTGTTTCTGTTTGTCGCTCTAGTGGGACAAGGCCATTACACTTCTATAGTCACTGACACTGACACCCAGCACGGTGTGGGCAGATGCGTTGTAATGGTGGAGGAACCAATCTAACGAAGCCGAGGCACAAATTTTTCTGCAACTGTTTCCGTGTGTAAACCCTCCGATAAAATTCGCTGACACGAACTCCCACGACCACCTCTGTCAACTCCACAATTTCATCAGTCGTCCGACAACGGTTATGAGAGAAGGCTTGAAGCATTCTTGTCACAGTCTCTTCAGTCTCGCTGGTCGAAGGACGCCCGGAATGAAGTTGATTGACAATCGATATTGCTCTTTGTTATAAACTAGAAAATCTTGGTAAACTTGTGTATAACTCACTGCAGTTTTTTTTTGCAAGCACTCTGTTTATTTGCAAGCACAACCCTATTGAAAAAACCTGCATACATATCTCATATGGGTCCTGTATAAATTTTATACGATGCTATTGGATACAGGATCCTATATACATATACGGGACCCAAATCCACATACAGGATCCCGTATAGCTATATAGGATCTGGACCCGCATACGGGATCCCGTATAGCTATATAGGATCTGGACCCGCATACGGGATCCTGTATAGCTATATAGGATCTGGACCCGCATACAGGATCCCGTATAGCTATATAGGATCTGGGCCCGCATACACGATTTCGTATAGCTACATAGGATCTGTATCCGCATACAGGATCCCATCTATATAATGAGACCTTAAGGCCTACATGAGCACGCTAGACCTCTAAATGATCTGTTGCAACGTGCATTCAAGGGGCCCTGCAAGGACTTTTTTACTGGTTTTTAATTTGCACCGAACCTGAGTGCACTGAACGTAGTAACTTAGCAAAACATTTCTTTTCTCGAATTTCGTTTTATTTTAAAAGTTATAGGCAAGTTAAAATTACAAAAACAAGCAAAACAATAACCTCCTTCAAGACGTCCTTGGTTGCTTGAGTGGCTGTGAACTAGAGGAGGGGCAGTGAGCTCAGCGAGGGCTCAGGGCTGCCGCACTCCGAGTCGACGGCTCAAGAGGGCGCCACTAAAGCATGTTCTGGATAGGCTGCGTGAAGCGGGCGGCCAGGGCGGCTCGCATTGCATTCGCTGCGCGATTAAACACTTATTCGGCATGAGGTTTCATTGGCCACAAACGACAGCAAACATGGGGTAAAGATCAGGTCAGAACAGGAGCCTCTTTACGCTGCCATACCGCCAAAAAGCCAAACCGCAAGCCAAAGCTGCTCGCCGAAGGCCTTGGGAACACTCGAAACCGGTCGGATCCTCCAGTCCGTACGACCGCAGCGCCGTCGCCTACATCCGGGACCTATCTACGTTCACATTCACAACTAAGTGCTTAGGTGCATCCCGAGCCTTTTTACAAAAAGGGGGTGCGGATTAAAGAATTGGGGGTCGACGTCTGTCCGCAAGTTCATCTTTCCTACTCAGCACTTTCCGCAGAGCAGGCAACCTAGCCCAGCTGCCTGCATGCAACAGCGGCCTCGGCAGAGTAGGCGCCTTCAATGCAACGGATCCTCCTCAAACGGTGCCCTCGCAAGCTTGTGCACCACGAAAGAAATCCCCAGGCATAAACTCTAAGAAGGAGGAGGGTGCGCACATGCAAGGGCACATATGAGCGGGAGCCCTCCATGTGGGAAGGAAGGGAAGAAAGCTTGCGTGCCCACAAGCTCTGCAAAGTGTCACCCGTAAAGCTATCACTTTAAAAGAAACAACACAAAACATACAGACCTGTTTTATTTCAAGCCCAAGACAAAGAGAAAACAGGAAAAAGAGTTGAGCACATGACCGTTGACCTGAACACCTGAAAAGATAACAAAGGGAAGATCAGGTGCCTGCTCCACCACAGCCAGTGGCACTGCTAGTCAGGAGCATGGGCACATGCACATATGTGCATTCCCCCACACTCTAGATGCTATAGATGTCAGAGAAGATATGGTAATATCCCTCTCCATGGATAAACTTGAATACGACAACGGATGTATTGCTACCTTAGACCGAATGTAAATAAAGTTTTGGGGCTCAAGCAGAGGCCATGTAAATGGACAGCGTACGCAGCAATAGCTCCAATCAAGGCAGTGACATGTCTCCTTCCTATCTGTCAGTCCCATAAAATATTACATATGACCCCCTCCCCTTAAAGACTGATGCTCGACCTTGATATTCTGCAGGGGAGTTAATCTCTAAGCAATCCCCTCTCCTAAACTGCCAGGGGGAGTTGCATTATGGATGGGAGACGTGGAGAGGATATAGCTAGGAAAGAGGGATATACAAAAAAATTGGCACCGTTTGGCCAGAATGAAGGTAGAAGTGACAGTGATAGCTGTGCGATATTCGTGCAATGCGTGTGAAATCCTGGCAGAAACTGTGAAAACGGTGGTGTACAATGTTTCTTTTATTGTAGTGCAAGAGCAATATTTCCACATGCCGCGTGATGGCAGGGGCGTGTGCACTGTGCACCATCGCACATGCACATAAGTGTCGGTTTGCATTGATACTTTATTGCATGTGCGATGGTGTTCTCATAGTAGCGGTCTGTAGAAGAAATTATGGCCGTTGTTTTGCGTGAACCTGGTCACCCGTGACACGGTCGTTTCTACGGGAAGAGCATGCGGATGAAAGAATCGAAGTATAGATATGAAGGGGGCATCTGCTATCAAGAGTCGTTGTCTGCCCGCAAGTTCATCCGTGTCCCACTCGACACTTTTCGCAGAGTGGCCAAGCTAGCCAAGCTGCCTGCACTCGACAACGGCCTCGGCGGAGTAAGCGCCTTTGAAGCGGCGACGCAGTCGCCCCCCGCGGCATCTTACCTCCGCGAACAGCTCTCTCCCGAAACCTAAATAAACACTAAACCGCGAAAGACGAGACAGAGAACACAGGACAAGCGCTTGTCCTGTGTCCTTCTCTTTTTTGTGCTTCGTCCTTCGTGCGTCAGTTTTTATGATAGTCCAACAGTTAATTTTAGTACAGTTTGCATGCACACCGTGTGGAAAGCCTGTGGATGTGCACGGGTAAACTCCTTTCTATTCGTGGGAGACCTCCGTGTAAAAAGAGAGAGGCGAAGGTAAAAGTGAGTGGCAGTCCTTCATGCGGGAAGGACGGGGGGAAGCTTGTGTGTGTGCTGTTGATAGCTGCGACGACAGCCCACGAGCTCAAAATCTCAGCAAAGTGTCATCCATAAAGCTATTGCTTTAAATGTGCAGACCGTACGTCGACCTTTAAGAAAAATAAGAGCTGGTGTTGAGTCCGACTCATCAAAAATGGCAAGTTTTGGCGGCCAATCACTGGCAAGATTTTACTGGCAGCACAGGCAGAAATCTGTCGGTGACACACTGTGGCCTTCAAAATGCTAGACGGGCAGATTGTTTCGCCTCTTCCTCGCAAGGAGAACCTCCGGTATTTTTTTCTGTGCGGATTGCCAGGTCGCTGTATCTCGAAACAAAACGTTTACTGTACCATTCGATTTTTGGCCTCAACCCAGAAAAGAAAGTACACGCAGTTTGGAACACAGAATTGGCCCTCTTCCATTTCGTCACACTCACATCCGACTGAACCAGTAAGAAACAGAAAAAATTGGTAGTTGTTTTTCACACTGTGTAGCAAACTGTCTTAATCAGAATGCTGTTGATATGTATTTAACTGATTCGCCAAACTGTAAAGGTACCCGTCTGAAATAAATTAAAGATAAGGGGTGTCTAGGAGGGCAAAACTATTTGTTGGTAGACTGCAAGGAGTGACCAGTTGGACTAAAGTAGCCAACGTAAAACTGTGACGATGAAGCTGAGCACGTGGCACTCGGAAAAAGTGAGGTTAACTACTATAAAAAACATTCTGCTAAAAAAAAAAAAAACGGTGATAGTCATGGCATCGACTATGCAAGATGGGAGGTGGTTATCGGCACTGTCGCCCATGCCCTCATTCTTAAAGCATTTTTGCTTATGTTGTGTGCCTCAACTCAAAATGGCTTCATTTGACTTGATCAGTAACTGCCGAATGACTACAGATCAGTTTGATACTTTATTTATTTATTTATTTATTCTTGCTTAATGTGCCCACAAACAGCTCGAGGCCTTATTAGTTTAATTCTGTCATTGATCTATTCTTGTAATCTGGCTACAATCACACTGGATATTGCCTGGTACCCACCAGCAACATTTGTTTGGTGCTTGGGTGAAAAAAAGTGCCAGAAATTTACCTGAGCTGGCCAAAGAACGCCCACTCGAACAGCGCGCGCTTGCAAGATTTTGATCGTGCAAATGCTATTGCCTAGTGCCCGGTAATAGCTTGCTGAACATTGACTATCCAAATTCACCAAGAGACTAGAAAGCAAGCTCATTTGCCTCAAGAGGTGCCACTTGCATCATCCATTAGGGACGTTTTAAGATTAGTATTAGAAGAAAGTGTTGTGATAGCACTCACTGAATCTTCTCTTAGCTCCCCGAGGTTGAAGCACCACTGATGGGCTCCTGTAATTAGAAACATTTTGAGGACAGGATGAGATGGTTTAAAGGGGCTATGCAATTAACATAGAAAGGATTCGCGCATTCACGCCAGTAGAGCGATTGTATTTCTGGACATGGTAGAAATAACAGCTTCGAAAAATTAGGAGGAGTTTTGCTTTCCTCAAAACTTGATTTTCTAAGGTTTCTCGCTGTGAGAACGCCCGTAACATTATTATAAATAAACATTTTTCAAAGCAAATTTGGTACAGATCTTTCCTACACATTAGATTGTGCAACCAACTAGGATAATTGAAAATTACAAATAAGTATTGATGTTATGATGCTTGAATTGAAACACCACCACCCAAAATGACAGAAGTTTTGGTACTTTGGCTATAGCACACTTACGACAATCCAAAGGTTCTGGCTCACCGGACAGCCTGCTCATACATCTACATTACGACCAAGCCATTTCCCGTGCCTGTGCCCGAATTGCGTTACGGTTGTTATAACACGGATATTGGGGGCCATTTTATTAAAAAGTATTATTTGTTTTATTTTTAGTTTGATAACACACCTAAAGGCTTTACGAAACTGCCCCTCACAAGGCAGACATAATGTACATGTTTGAAGATCAAAATCTAAAAGGATTTTCTAAAACATGGCGACATACCTTTAAGCCCAAAAATATGCCAGTTTCGACTCCAAAACTTTTAGGAAAAAGAAATCTCTTTTCAGGCGTAATATTTAGAGGGCCCCTCCAACAATCGTTTTACTGGTTAAAACTTGCGGTGAGGCCAACCTCAGACGATGTAGTAACATGAAGGAACAATTTTCATTACAAAATTCCCATTATTCCAGAAGTTATGAGAATTTTAAAATGACAAAATCAATCAAGAAAACAGACTCCATTACATATCAAGAACCTCCAATGGTGGGATCATGGCACTGCTCCTCACGGGGGCAAGTCAACTATGTTCTGTTCTCGTTGTTTACACAAGTTTTGAAACTCTGTTTAGTTCAATGCTCTCAAAACTCAACATAAACAACTTTTATACAGAATAAGGACGGGGAACACAATCAAACATATTGTTCCATGCCCAGAGAGAAACGTTTGATGACTCTGGTCACTGAAACAGGTTACTCCACGTCAACAGTCGCTTGCATTTAGCACCACACAGCGCCACCATACGAAACACTATTATTTTGTGGTTTCGTTTTTGTTCCCAGCATCTCCCAAGCCGCTAAAAAGGCGGAAAGCGCAAAAAAAGCAGATGCTTAAATATTGTTGGAGGGGCCCTTTAAAGCACTTTAAGGCATGCAGCATATCTAAATAAACCCAAGTTTGACCCCCCATCCTGCTTTATGACAGTGTCTAAAACTAACCTTCTTCCAACCCTTCACGAGAAATTGCCCATTAACGTCTTAATGATCTTACCTCACTCTCCTCCACGAAAAGTGCCCGGGCAAGTTTGTCCCTGCAAGTTCAAAAGCAGAATAGAAACCGGATTGGTAATTTAGCATGTTTGACTCGCTCTTGTATGCATAGCCCTGAAAATTTGTACCTAATTAATAGGAAATGTGTTGCATGACGCTTGGGAAGCTCCACACATAACCCCCTTTGGGAAATGCTAACGATGACCTCATCACTTTTCTGTCCTGGCTTACTCTTTGGCTTCCTCTATTTTTTGCTGCCTCTTTATGGCTTCGTTACAGGGTCAGTGTTAGCACTTCCCAAAAAGGGTCACGTGTGGAGTTTCCGAAAGGTAATGCTAACGCATTTCCTAAGAATCCACCAATGGGTCCCCTTTTAATTTTTTTCCAAACGAAGGCATACACGCTCCGCACAGTTCAGACTCGCCCCAGCAACTGGAGCCCCACCACTCGGCATGCTGCGCCGTGACGTCACCCGTTCTCATTCCCCGCGCCGCTCGCACTCATAGGCTTCAACCCTGTGATGTCGCCTCCCTCTCGCCTTTGTCCTTCACTACTCTCCTCCTCTCTACCCAATGCGCTTCCCTCTCCATTGGTTTGTCGACAGACGGACCCTGTCATCTTTTCACTGTTATCTGGGTTCTAGTGCATTAATATCAACGCAATAATAAACGTTGCCAAAACACTAATAGCTACCCATACAGCTGAGTTATAACAGCTTATGACCAAAATAAAAAAACAACCAACTACCTTCAGTTTTCATCGCCGCTAATACAGTCATAATTGCATCTAGAATATTTTGTCCTGAAGTACTGCATTTTTACCATTTATAGAGAGGTAGAAAGATTAAAAATGCAGGGAGACTAGAATACAACTTTCATCATAATCATGAGAAAGAGAAAGAATCAAAATATACATTTCGCATGTTATAACAGATTTCTGTCATTCCATCTCAGGCCAAACTTGGCTACTCCACAACCCAACGTGTTGCCTGGTTGCGTAGGCAGATACTTGGAAGAAACTTTTGGAACGCGAATTCAAAAGACGGAAAATTAATGGAGGTATTCCTATGGGAGCTCAACAAGACTGGTGCTCATGAACATAACAGCCAGGAAAACGTGTACACCGGGAACAGATATGCTGTGCTAACATATGTTTGCTTGCACTGCACCCAAAGGTTTACAAACAGAGCAGGTGATCATAAAATCCTATTTGTAAGTCAAATTATCCTCAATAATACATAAGTCAGGATTCTAACGTAGAACATATATGGCATTTCTTTCCACACTTTATAGGGAAATTAATACGCAAATGAATGCTGGCACTATAATACACCCAACTTACTTCTTCTGCTGGTCGTTACACATTTCAGCAATGTACTTGTTCATGTTCTTGAGACGAGCTTCCCTCATCGCTGCGGCAGCAGCCACTCTCTTGTCGGGAGAGAGATTTGGGTCGGCCAGGACGGCTATCTCCTTCACGGAGGGATTGTCCTGGATGTACTTCCTGTACATATCTGAAAACAATTGGAATTCTAAAAGCTGATTGACACTGCGCTGTATAACAGTTTAGTAGTACAGTATAGACCACTTACAACGTAACCGCTCATAGTGCAGGACCGGGTATAACGCGGCTTTTTTAAACCACTGGTTCGCCTCCCATAGAACTCCATGTAATTACATACCGCTTAAAATGCAGGCGCACGAAGGGAAATACCGGTTATAGTGCGGTTTCTGCAACAGCCCCCCGACCACGCCGACGCAGCGAGCACGCTTCCCTGTGCGACACTAGATAACGGTGCGAGCCGCAAACGGCACTCGCGGGGCAAGGAGGTTGCTCGAAGAAGCGAAAAGAGAGGCTTCAGTTGCCATAGCGACGGAGGGACGCATGCACGTGTCGTTCACGTGCGTGCGTACCTCCGCTGCATTGGAAACAACCGCAACGACAGACCAATCGCAGGTCGAGGAGAAGTGTTCGCGCGCGTTGCATGCCGGTCGCGGGCCGGCTGCTTCTATCCGCAAACATGGCGTCAGTTTTGGTAGAAGCTCATCGTACCGCGTAAAAGCCCTATCCTTGACTGTAAATTTTCGTTGTGTCGCTATGGTAACCCAGCACGTACTAGAAGGGAAAATCCACATACTCGTGCGGCGATGTCGTGGCGGCGCTCTCAAGACGGCAGAAACGCCCGTGTCGTCGTGTTTGTTTACTTCGACTACAGTGGTGCTTCTAAGCATTTGTGCTTTTCGAACATCGCCCGGATTTCTTATTTGGAGCATTTCATGCCTGTGCTCAAGTTGAAGGTATTACTGGCGCATACCGTATAAAGGATGCGAATTTTCACGCGTTTTCATCGCCGGAGAAAAGTGAATAGGGTTAGCAATCCTGAACGCTCGCAACGTCCGTCCGCAACCCGCGACGCCGTTAAAAGGCTGCGCCAGGCAAAAGTCGCTCATTTCTTTCAAAATGCGTGACACACTTGAGAGAGAAGTGTACTAGTCTGGTGAAATAAAGACTTTCCTCAAACTAAGCTTTATTTTTCATCTAACATAAAATAAATTGTTTTACAAAGGTAAGTTGTCTCATGGCATGTACTTTGGCCTGAAAAATTGATGTTTTGGTTATAGCGCGGTACCGCTTATAGTGCGGATTTTCGCGACTCCCGCGACATACGTTACATGCGGTCTACACTGTATACGTTTCACTGTGAAACGAAATGAAGCAGTCCAAAATCGAGCACCCTGCTACATCTTGTCAAATTACAATTTTAGAAATCTATTTGCAATAAAACAAACCTAGATTTATCTACTTTTACTCTTTGCTTAATCAACAATTCTTATCACAATCATTCCACTATCAGAAGTTTATTCCTTCAAACTCCTGCGCAGTCGTCATGTCAACTCCTACTACTTTCAGCGCATATCCGGTTCAACTAATGCATTTAACAACTCACTCCTACTTCTCACAAAAGACCTTTTGCGAAATCCCCCAAGTGCCCCGGCCCGCGCACGAGGAATTGTGGGAGAGGCTGTCTCTCGCCTGGCCGCTCTGCCTTGAGATCGCATTGCCTTGTTGCTTGCCTCTTCTTAATCCTCTGTGTTTCAATTCCATTACATATTTTTATCGATTCCAGTGTATTTTTTTTTGCTTTTAAGTGTTTCCATTCTCTTCTGCGCGCAGTATTCCCTGTATATATATAGTATTCGTGTCTTCATTCTGTCTTTTTCGACGGGAGTGCCGAGAGGACAACACGCCGCTTCGCGCGTCGTTCCTCGGGTGTGTACTACCGTAGCTATCGATTTTTATCGCGCTGTTAGCTGTTCATTTTGGTTCAATTCGACCCACGTGCAGTCGAGACGAGCCGTTTATGAACACCCGCGCACATGTCATAGGGATACGCAGAGCTCTGAATCAACAATCGCGACGCGAGAGCCGAGTGCGCTGTGATTTGGCCGCCCGCGCTCGCTCCGTTGACTCGCACTGTAGCGTATGCCTTCGAGTGGCGCTTACTTGACCAACATACAGCACGCCACTTTGTCGCAGCGAATCATTTGTCCGAATGTTTGCGAAACTGAGGCATGTGCAACGCTGCGGCGCCTGACAACTGCGTGTTGCTACGCGAGCCTTTCGCAAGCGCCGGTGGCCCAACGTCGTGGCTTATATGCGCTTATAGTATGCCTTCTTAATCTATCTGCTAAGTGGTTGTCAGTTGCAAATATCCTTTTGCAAGTGCTGACAACTGCGCGCTGCTGCGTGCAGTTGTCAGGCGCCGCAGCGTTGGATATGCCGTCGAACGGTGTTACGGTTTTGCAGGCATTTATAAAAATTATTCACGGCAACAAAGCGGCGTGCTGTATCTTGGTCAAGTAAGCGGCACTCGAAGGCATACGCTACAGTGCGAGTCAACGGAGCGAGTGCGGGCGGCCATATCACTGCACACTCGGCTCTCGTGTTGCAATTGTTGATTCAGAGCTCTGCGTATCCCTATGACATGTGCGCGGGTGTTCATAAACAGCTTGTCTCGACTGCACGCGGGTCAAATTGAACCAAAATGAACAGCTAACAGTGCGATAGAAATCGGTAGCAACGGTAGTACTCAACCGGGGAACGACGCGCGAAGCGGCGTGTTGTCCGTCGGCACCCCCGTCGAAAAAGGAAAAATAAACACACAAATACTATATATGTACAAGAAATATCGCTCGCAGAAGAGAATAGAAACACTGAGAAGCAATAAAAAAATACACTTGAACACATAAAAACAGGTAATGAAATCGAAAAACAGAGGATTAAGAGGAGGCAAGCGACACGGCAATGCGATCTCAAGGCAGAGCGGCCAGGCGAGGGACAGTCTCTCCCACAATTACTTGCGCGTGGGCCGGGGTGCTTGGGAAAATAGCAAATTGTCTATTGTGGACTGCAACAATCTTCCGGAGATGCTAGTCTCTATCACAGAACGTGTGATTTTCAGGAATTCCACTATCTTGTATGCGCATGCAGCATAGCTTTCCTGTGTTTTTGGTTGCTTCTACTATCTTAGTTCTGACAGCATGTCATTTTTGTTCTTGTTGTCATCGTCGTTGTCTTGTTCTTTGTTTCTGTAGAAATTTATAATTTGCTGATATGCCCCTCCCTATAATACCCTTGAACTAGGGTGCTTTAAGGGGTACCCCACGAATTTTCGGTCTACCCGAACTAACTATATTTCCTGAATACACGGTCCTTGCCCTTTTCGAGACTCGGAATAATAATAGAGAAAACAGTGAACAAAAATGGTGCTAAAACAAAATATTCAAAATTTCCTGTGCTTTCCAGTAGCGTGACATTACGGACACACTGACATGCAGGCCGAGAGGGCAGTCTAGAGATAGAGCACGTCGCAGATTTTGTTTGGTGCTGCTTACTAGTCAAGATTGGAATGGGATTCAATAGCATTTGTTTCACACCGTGGAACTTAGTGTAATCAGTTGGGAACGAGATTAACCGCCCAAACACCGAACCTATGCCTCTTACTGACATCACTTTTTCAGTGTTGTCCGTAGTGGCTTTCAGTTTGAAAAAATAAAACGGTGCAACCCCATGCTTGAAAATTGAATGACTTCGAGACAAAATTTTATTTGAGTTCAGCCGTGTCTATCGGTGTGTTGAACCAAGTACAAGGAAAATCAGAGACCATGAAAAAAATTGGAGGAGAAACCCCTTAGCCAAGCTTTGACGACTTCACGGCACATATGAATTTAGTGTGAAACATGCTTTTATATGGAGGTGACAATGAGCATAGAGCTTTCAATTTCTACACTGGAAACACTTGCGAGCAGCTTAGAAAATTGAGCTATGAAACCACTTACTCAAAACAGCCCCTTTCTTCTCAGGGGTCATTCTCTTCTTGCCCAAGGCACCCAGTTTCAGGTACCTCTTACAAGGTTTCCCACTGACGCTGCGCTCGAGGAGCTCTGCTGTAGACCAGATGGTCCTTGCTGCGTCCTTAACGCACATCGAGTCGGTTTTTGCATCAAATACGAATTCAAATTTTTTTTTCAGTAGAAAGATATTTGACCCCACATGAATCTGAAAAGATTAGAACATTGTTGCACAGCCTGTGATACATGCACTTTTAAATCACAGAGAGCAGTTAAATTCAAACCACTATTGAGATCCCCACATTTCTTGCTAAGCTTTTAAAAAATGCACAGAGGAGGAAACTTCAAAAGCTGTGCATGAAAGCAGACTGCACAAATACATGATATGCTGTCTAAAAAACTATTTCAGTCCTTGTATATATTCCATAAAATCAATCAATACAACTGCATAGACTGCCCAATAAAAATAATGTAGAAGTACAAGGGGTTTCATTTATCATTTTAATAAAAAATGCACAACTGACTCAAGAAAGATACTTACTTGTCCTTCCTGCACTTGGAAAAGTGGAACAGAAGAGCTGTCGTTCTCGCCGACGGCGTCTCCATCTGCGGCGCCACCTCTAATGTTTTCATCAATGTCGTTTCCATCTCCGCCGTCCTCTGCGAAGTGGCCTCCGACGTCGCCTCCAACATCTTCATCAATGTCCCAATCAATGTCCCAGTCAGCGCACTCAACAAGATCCTCCCCGAGGTCCGCCTCAATATGTTTGTCCTGGTCCTTGCCACGGTCCCCAGCATGGTTTTCTGCTGTGTGCACAGAATGCTGCGAAAAAATGCTCACTATGAAAACAGCTGCAACCAAGATGACTTGCCAGCAAAGAAAACTTTGTTGGACCCAACAGATCACCCATGCGTGCAATAAATTTGCTTCCATGCATAGATGCCACAATCGTCCATAATAATTTTGACGTAGCACAAGCATGATAATTTTCAGCAGACAGCAAGAACAAATGAGGTCCTGAGCTCAGGAACCTTGCTCAACATCATCCAGCATCCCTGCAGAACCTCTCTATTGTCTAATGTTCGCAAGAAGTTGCCTTCTTGAGAAAATTTGACTGCGACTGAACTGCTTACCCCCTGGTGCCGGTGTCCCCTGCAAAAAAATTGGGGTGGTTATCATTTGAGCCCGTTCTTGTTTCGCCCTTCTCACTTGGCCCTCCTCAAAGCAACCACTCTCAAAAGGATCTTCTCTCTTGGACTCGTCGCACTTGAATCTTTCCATACCGAAATTGTTTTCTTTTTTCGGGTAATATTAATAAATACATTGATATATTTTGTGTGTGTGTGTGTGTGTGTGTGTGTGTGTGTGCGTGCCACGCTACCGGCATACTCTCTCTGCTAGGGATTTTAGCAGTACGTCGAGGTCGTCGTGAAAAGCTACTAGCTGACAATAAAACAGACCAACTATTTATCGCAGCCAGATCATACTCCGAAATGTCACATTGTTTAAAGAGCAACTCCGGCCAAAACTCAAAATGAAATAAGTTACCGGCATCGCTCTAGTGACACAAAATACAACCCCAGCCAAAAAATTGCGTCCCACGGATGCCCCATTCTCAACTAATGCCATTAATAAAAATGCGAGCCGCCGCTCCTTAGCGGGCGGCCAGCGGGTTGCCGATCGCTAAAGCAACATTGGGCCATGACGTTGGTATCGTTCTCAATTTTTTCTCCGGTCCAGGCGTTGCGCGCATTGCGCTTTTTTGAGCTGTTACCACCGCTACTTCGGCTTGTGATTGGCGTGTTTAGCCGTTGCTTTTATCCATAGCCCGTGTAGCTTTGGTATAGCCTTTTGTTTATTTGCTTGTGAGGACTCCAAGACTCGTTTTAGCGGGCAACTCAGTGTCCCCAAGACTGCCCAGCTATTCCTCAAAAGATGCCGAGTACAACTTGTTGCGCTGTGGGCTGCTCAAACAACCCGCTGCGCAACCTGGAAGTGCTTTTTCACAAGTTTCCAACGGACCGGAAATCGGAAAAGGTGTGGGTGAACATGGTTCGACGAGTGAACTTTGGATTTCGGCTTTTACGCACCCAAGGAAGAAAAAAATGGAAACAAAAAAACAGACGTGTACAGCCTAGCACACATGCATTCGGACGCCGCGGCCCACGCCGGAGAGCCTCAAATCTTCGTGTCTGGGACTGACCCGCAGCGCGAAAGCGAGAGTGCCCCCATTACTGTTTGTCACTGGCAGCGCGGTGTAGAGCAACGCCGCTCCATCCACGGAGCCCAGACGACAATTTAGGCCTAGCGACGAGTACGGAAGACCGCACGCCAAGTTACAACCGCTGATTATGGCACCAAACGAGTTCACTCGTTTTCCAGTCGCTAGCTTTTGGGTAAACAAGCGACGAGTACGGCATAGCGCACGCACGGCGGCGGCCGCCGAGTACGGCACCGAACGAGTTCATGGGTTTTCCAGTCGCTAGCTTTTGGGTCTACGTACTAACTCTTGCTACATATGCTGGATAACTACGAATAAAGAATTAAAACAAAATCAGCTTACTTCCTATCTTTAGACGGCTAGCGCAACAGAGATAGGTGCCGCTCGGCCTGCGTACTCGTTGAACGAGATGGATCCTGACGTCACGTTCATATTGCGGCTGATTTCCAGTGTTGCCGGGGCCTCGAGTGGCTAGTTTCGGTTTTGTTGGCCGCACCCCAAACAGAACTTTGAGGCGTCAATATCTTTAAAACTATGCACAATAACGAGAAAAAAATTGCCCCTTGCAATTCAGGGACGCTGACTGCACTAAAAACAGTCATAATCCCAAAATCGAAAGTATGGACCGGAGTTGCCCTTTAAGGTCTCTCGACTTGGGACAATGCCACCACTTTTATAATGTATGCTATTTCTGTTCAAATAAAGTTTCCAAATTAAATGCTCATCACTTTTTTTTTTTCGTTTGTTTTGAGGAAGGGAAGCAGGTGTCATTGTACGATTCTCAGTGCGTACCTCTACACATAAAATATATCTGATGGTATGTTGGGGGCCCAAGCGAGGTAAGGCTCATCAACAAAGTCGCAAAGGCATGACGACGTTGAAAGCATGCCAAACTAGTGCCATTCAGTCGTAGCGCGAAATGAGAATGGGTCCAGTTGCGAAAAATACAATTGGATCTTATGAGAAGGTTCAAACAAGTCAGACCAAATGAAAATGGGACGAAATGAGCAAGGTCCAAATGCGAATGGGACGTTTCCAGATAACGGGCAAAATGAGAATGGGCCCAGTTGCGAAAAAAACGATTCGGATCTTACGAGAAGGTTCAAACGAGGACCAAATGAGAATGGGATGAAATATGCAAGGTTCAAATGCGAATGGGACGTTTTGAGATACACCCAAAAATTGTGCTTCACCTTTCTTTCCTTCACTTAATATACCAGAGTTGTGAGTGCGCGCCTGTCTGTGTTGTGTTCCTCCCTCGTTCATCCTCATCTCTTTGTGCGCGATTTTTAACCATGCTCTCTACTGCCACCAAGCCCTCACTGAACACTCGCCACTTTCTGTCATGTGACACCTGCTGTCGAACAGGAAAATTGCAGAAATACATCCCTGCCACATGCCTTTGCATGGTCTGCTTCTACTCAGCAAACTCCTTCGAGCACCAGTAAAAGATTCTCTTCTTTGACTCGGCACAAGGTGCAAATTTATCAGCTTGCAATGTGGACTACACAATTAGCAAGGTGTTTTGATACATTTTTGATAGTACAATGTCTGAAATACCTGTAAGTTTGCTATACATTTAGGCCTTTCAGAAACATGTTTTAGACTGTAATGCAAATGCAGGTTAGAAAAACAGACACCTAATTGCAGGGGCATCAGAAATAAATAGCAAGTTCTCACCAAGGCTTCAATAGGTGGGCCCATGACTTGCTCCGGAACCCCAGGACTCGGCTGACTGGTATATATAAAAGGAAGAAAAATGTTGTCAATGACAAGCTCATAACACCAAGAAAGCTATGCCTCATTCGTCCAAGCAGCTGATCAGCATAGGAAAGCACATATGGCAATGTTGATTTCTCAGAAAAGGAAGGCTCAAGAGCTTGCCCGAGCTGGCTTCCACTTGTAGCTGCCGCCCCTTGTGGTTTGTGGGCAGCAGTCTTCTTTCCAGCGCTGGGGGGCGTGCTGACGCTGGGTCGAGCCCTGTCACGATGCCAATCAGAAGATATTAAAGCAGCAGATGTTAGTAATGACAAGCTTGTTAAACCTAAGAGAATATGGTTGAATTCCCAAAGCACCTAACAAGCATGACGAGAAAATCTAAAGAGAGTAATTTCTTTCTGAAAGGAAGGCTCAAGAACTTGCCCCAGCTGGCCGTCACTTGTAGCTGCCGCCCCTTGTGGTTTGTGGGCCAAGGTCTTTCTTCCAGCACTGGGGGGTGTGCTGACGCTGGGTCGAGCCCTGTCACGATGCCGATTGGAAGATATGAAAGCAGATGCTAGTGATGACAAGCTCGCTAAACCTAAGAGAGTGCGGTTGCATTCCCAAAGCACCTAAGAAGCATGACGAGAAAATCTAAAGGAAATAATTTCTTTCTGAAGGGAAGGCTCAAGAACTTGCCAAAGCTGGCCGTCACTTGTGGCTGCCGCCCCTTGTGGTTTGTGGGCCGCAGTCTTCTCTCCAGCACTGGGGGGGGTGCTGACGCTGGGTCGAGCCCTGTCACGATGCCAATCAGAAGATATTAAAGCAGCAGATGTTAGTATTGACAAGCTCGTTAAACCTAAGAGAATATGGTTGAATTCCCGAAGCACCTAAGAAGCATGACGACAAAATCTAAAGAAAGTAATTTCTTTCTGAACGGAAGGCTCAAGGACTTGCCCGAGCTGGCCGTTACTTGTAACTGCCGCCCCTTGTGGTTTGTGGGACGAGGTCTTTCTTCCAGCACTGGGGGGCATACTGACGCTGGGTCGAGCCCTGTCACGATATACAATTGGAAGATATGAAAACAGAAGATGCTAGTGATGACAAGCTCGCTAAACCTAAGAGAGTATGGTTGCATTCCCAAAACACCTAAGAAGCATGACGAGGAAATCTAAAGGAAATAATTTCTTTCTAAAAGGAAGGCTCAAGAACTTGCCAAAGCTGGCCGTCACTCGCAGCTGCCGCCTTTTGTGGTTTGTAGGTTGCAGTCTTCTTTCCAGCACTGGGAGGCGTGCTGATACTGGGGCGAGCCCTGTCAAGATGCCGATAGGAAGATATGAAAGCTGGAGTTATTACTAATGACAAGCTCATTCAACCTATGTGAACAAGGCTTAATTCCTAAAGCGCCAAAGAAGCACGACGAGACGATAAAAAATTACTAATTTCTTTCTGAAAGGAAGGCTCAAGAACTTGCCCAAGCTGGCTGCCACTTGTAGCTGCCACACCTTGTGGTTTGTGGGTCGCAGTCTTTTTTCCAGCGAGAGGCGTGCTAATGTTGGGTAGAGCCCTGTAGATGTCGACCAGTAGTTATGAAAGCAGGAGAGATGTTGTATAATCGTAACGCATAAAAGAATGCAATTTACTGAAGCTGCTACAAATGGTGCATTTCTCATAAAGAGGAGGAAAAGAACTGACCCCAGCGTGCTGACATTTGCCTGTTGTGGTGGGCGTGCCTTGGCGATGTGGAGTCCATCATCGTCTGTATGAACATTCACAAATTAGAGGCTTGGGGATCATTCTATATAATTGCTAACAAGCAAGCTTATCAGCATTATCACATACCAAACTTCGAAAGAAGCGTCCAAGAAAGGGCTGTTCTTAATTTCCGCTCTTCTTCCAACTCCTTCCTTGAAGCCGCTAGTTCTCCTCGTACCCTTTCCAGCTCCTTCTCAAGCTCAGCATTCGCCTGCTTCTCAATCGTCAGCAGCTTTCGAGGCACAAGCTCTTCGTCGTCATCATCACTCGTCTCACTCAGTGCCACCTGTCTTCTCTTTCCCAGAATCGCCTTCATTTCTTTTTTTCTCGCAACCTTCTGGGCAAGTGCCTTTTCCTTCCTTGATATTGCGTGAGTTGCCTGGAAAATGTATATATTACTACTAATCTGAGACATATAGGTAGAAGGTCACCTGAATGGCAGTCTTTGGGTCCTCAAAGATCACAGGAAGAGCTGTGCCTCTTGACTTCAGGAGGTTCTGAATCATATCCTCCTTACTTTCTGTTTTAGAAAAAAACAAGAAATTAAGTTGTGAGATTTTTACTGAAACTCTATCATCAACTGCTGATGAACGCAGGAAGGATATTTGCTGCTCAGAATTTTTGCTTATTGCTGCACGAAGACCACCGCATAATCGGTTGTTCAGGTATGCTCTATTTTCCAGGGCAACGTCACGATGCACAAAAAGAGTAAGTCGTGTAAGCCACATATTCAATAATAAAAGTATAGTGATTTATTAAATGCATTTTTATGATCACTAAACATCAAAAGAGGCATTGATTAACCCTTTCAGCGCAGAAGATGATTTGCGCTTGTCCATCACACGAGTACAGCTCATCAAGAGTCTGCAATATCAATGCAACTATCCTTCGGACGTATCAGCCCGTGTGTATCTCGAAGCTTCGTAGAACAGCTGACAGATGGCAGGGGAAGTAAAAAAAAAAAAAAAGCCAAATTTAGTAGATTAATTTTGATATCTTTCCATGAGGCCTGCTGCACTGAATTTGCTAATTATTTTGTCATTTTCCATGTTTTGAATTGGAACTAGTCTCTCTCCATACGTGTATTGGGGTGGAAAGTTGAGAATTTATTTAGTGTCACAAAAAGGGTATCACTGGGGGGCGTCTTAAGGCAGTCCTCCGCCCGCGTTCACGGTGCTTCGCGGCGACAGTGTGCGGCTGCTAATTGCAAAACTATTAACCCACATGCCCGTCCAGCCGGCAACCCAAGCCCCGCTGTCCCCGACTGCACCTCCGGAAAGAAAGTCCCGTCCTCTTAGTTCAGCAAAATTTCGTCAACATTTTTTTTTATTTGTGTGTGTGTGTGTGTTCATTGTGTAAAAAAAAAAAAAAAGATGTTGTAAATATCGTTACATGCTCAACAAAAACAAACATTTCAAAGGATTAAAAAAAAAAAAAAAAAAGTAAGCTTCACTGGGGATCGAACCCGACCCAAACGGGGACAGGAACATGTGAAAAGACCACTTTTTTTTTTTTTTCTTTATTGCCTATACTACACCACCACTACGGAAACTTGTTCCAACCAGTCGTGTTTCAGGAGTTTCGCGTCGTGCTTAAATCCATTACCGATCGAGGTGCACGACGTAGCGCGTATAGCTTAACTCATATTGAAAAGTGTCTTACCTTCCATTTGCAGAATTAGGGCTGAATAATACCCTTCCTCTGTTCCCTGGGGACTCCTCCAGTAGGTCTCGTACAGGTGCGCCTTGTCGTAATCCGAAACGCTCTTGGGGCTGAAGTTTCGGATCAGCGTCACGGACACGACCGCCTTGAGGTTATCCTCCACATAGCGCACATGAGCAAACATCACTCGCGCTGCCGCGCTGCTACTAGGCTCTCAAAACAAAAAGGTACACCGAAGAACTTCTGCTTTCAAAACAATGAGGTACGCCGAAGAGCGTCTGCATCAAAGCATATACGGCTCTGGTATGCGCGCGGGACCGGGACTAATCAACTTCACTTATGGACGACATAGCGCGCCCTCTAGTCATGACACCCAGGGAATTACTATTGAAAAATGAGGTGTGGGAACCAAATGAGGAACCAAAAACACTTAAACAACCATCGCTTTCACTTAAACTGTCATTAATAATTCTTATCAGTCCACCATTCACTTATGAGCAATGCACATCCCCCAATGAATGTATTATGTTGGCTATTCCATAGAGTTATTATAATGTACGCTAGAGGTTCAAGTGGCGCTAGTGTGCTGCTGCAAATTGAAGCAGACAGCAACCAGTCGGAAATTGACTTCCGGTAATGCATTTCTATAAAAAAAAACGAGTACATTTTCTCTCCGCGCTCGAATATAAGAGCAAATATCACGAATAATTCGTACGTACTAGGAAGCTTGGAACATTTCTCAGTCAGGCCGACGAAATAATTGGTCAGTTACGGCGTTTTTCTTTCAAATTCATCGGATTCAAAACGGTGCTAAAACGGCTTCGTACGTGTATTTATCTGCACTGTCGGACACTGTTAGCGCGAACACGGCATCGGCGCTTTCCACCATGGGGATATACGTGTCAAACGAACGAAGGACATGTGGAAAACCAAGAGAGACGGCAAGAACTACGCAGTAACATTGAATAAGTAACTCCTTGTGCATGCAGGCTATCAAAATAAATTGAAAGCCACCTAATATAGTCCGATTTGCAATAAATAAGTACTGCTTTATTCTTTCTACTCATGAATATGCGCGAAGATGCATGTTCTGGGTTCAAATCATCAACCGCACGCTCCAAATCTTTGCAAATAGGGAGAAGTCAGAGAACAGGGGCCCGATAAGAACTGCCCGACATAAGAAATAATAAAAAGGCACACCTTTCGTAGTCCACGTACTTTATTTCTTACATTCGAATGTTTTTTAACCGTCGTGAAGATGCACGACGGAGTCATTTTCATAGAGTGACAGGACGGACATATTAGCAATATATAAGCGCCACCGCAATGCTAGCGAACCTTGAACACACTCTACATTCTTTTCGATCGTTAGTTTGCTTAGAATCGTCGCTTGTTTTTACATACCTGCCATGGAACATAGGTTTGGGCCTGAAATATAGCGAAGCTTAACATCGTTCAGTGGTAAAGAAAAATGTTGTAATTAAAGCAATTACACTTTTACAATATTAATAAGTGTACATACTATCCGGTACAACCGAAATAATAAAAGCCATTCGTGTTATTTTCCGGCGAAGAGACAAAATGCACGCGCGTTTTCCCATAGGAATGCACAGGAGCACCGCAAAAGTAGACTGGTTGCTGTCTGCTTCAATTTGCCTCCCGGAAGTCGCATAGACACTAGCGCCAGTTGAAACTCTAGCGTACATTATAATAACTCTATGGGCTATTCATGCCGCGAGACAACGTTGGCTCAGGTACGCTTTGAAGTCGAGTTGAGTCGAGCGTCTGCATCACTGTGGTCTGCATGCTCTTCTTCGTGACTCACTTAGCCGAGTTGAGGTTGCGCACAGAGTCCCATGCTGTTCTTGGTTTGCTATGTCAAACCAACCGCGGAAACGGTCAAGGAAGAAGTACTTGGAGCCTAATGAAGCTTTCATCGTTCCGTCGTCAACAAGGCATTTCCGAAGTAGGCTGGCCCGTACACCTGACGAGACTGCGGAAGAGCATCAAGCCTCAACTACAGATTCCGAAACCGAGAGCACAATAAATCTGACTGGTGCAGTAGCTGCAGAAGCAACGGAAAACGGTGCAGGTTCGTCTGAAGGTGGACCCCAGTTCGGCGAGGTAGGCAGCAACGACACGCAGCCTGACAACTGGGACGATGGCCTGCTCGACGACACACTTCAGGAAGACTCCACTGTCGATGCCGCGGAGATTGTGGCCTGCTGCTTCGAAAGCTTGCAGCATGCGATTCTGCCGATATCTAACATCAGCAAGGCAGAGGTTCTAGCCATGGTGATGACTTTTGTGACGTCCGAGAACCTGACGTGGAGCGGCTTAGATAAGCTGCTCGTAATGATCAACCGTATATGCGGAATGGAGGTGCTGCCCCGAACGAAGTACCTGTTCCGGAAGCTGTTGGCCTCTAAACTGAAGCGTTCAACAGACTACTACTACTGTGAGTTTTGCGCAGGCTTCCTTCCGACACCGGAGGATGGTACTTCCACGATTATCTGCACAACGTGCCAGAAGTGTACCACAATCTCGGAGCTTCGCAGTAAAGGGAACTTCTTTACAATCCTCGACGTGTCGGATCAAGTGCGTCAAGTCGTCAGCAAGACGTCAGATGAGCTGTACAGAAACTTGGAGAGGCTGAACAGCAATCCCGAAGACACGATGTCGGACATAACCGATGGGAGTGTTTACAAAAAAATGAAAGCCAGTGGAGCATTGCAGTGGGGAGACTTGACAATGACGTTCAATACAGATGGAAGCCCTATTTTCAAGTCTTCAAAGGCCTCTGTCTGGCCACTGCAGTTTGTCATCAACGAAGTGCCTGCTCCGGACCGTTTCTCAGCCAGTGGTGTCGCTGGCATCTGGTTCGGAGCGAAGCACCCGGACATGTCTCTTTTTGTGGGCAAGTTCGTGGAGCATCTGTCAAGCATGGATCCCATCATTTGGCAAGCAGAATCACAAATGGTGTCATCCAAAGTTTATGCTGTCTGTTGTTGCCTCGATGCTCCAGCTCGTGCCGCAGTACAAAATCAAGTGCAGTTCAACGGGTACTTCGGTTGCCCATGGTGCATGGTTGCTGGGGAACACTTGGAAGGTAAATATTTAATTATGCATGTCACATTAAGAGCTTCGCGCCCAGCATGTTTTAGTTTTGCTTTCACCCAGCCTGCTTGCTTACTTGCTCTTACTGTTGTGGTATATTTCTTACCAGGTGCCATGCGGTTTCCAGAGGCACATCAAATCGAAGAACGCACCCACGAGCTTGTGCTGCGGGACATGAAGTATGCGGTCACCTATGAAACAACGGTGAACGGCTTCAAGGGACCCTCTCCATTGATTAATCTGGAGAACTACGACATGGTGTCCGGCCAGGCATGCGAATATATGCACTCGGTTCTTCTGGGCGTGACCAAGCAGCTGACGGAGCACTTGCTGGATTCCTCCAACTCTGCCGAAAGGTTTTACATTGGTAAGAGTGGGGATTTCTGTGTAGGCCTCATATTTACATACAGTTTGTAATGCAAATGACGAAATTATAAGAGACTTTAACTAAGACAAATCTGAATTCTTTCAAGCCAATCACCCTACAAGTACTATTAATCAAGGCATCTTTTTACTTTCAGGGTTCAAAGCTAGAAGTAGGGTTTTGCGTTTTCAAACAAATCCGATAAAATCAAAAGAAAAAAAAGAAAGCACTTGCTTGTAAAAACTTTGTCGGTTCGAATTTATCCGAAAGATTCAGCATTTTCGAGACTGCTGGCTGTCATGAACCCGACCGGTAATTATATGTTGCCGGAATCTTCTAACAAGTTTTGTGCTTTCTTTTTTCAGCAATAGCTGTATTATGGACGCTTTATGGGGTTTGTGATGTCTGTTGTTGGTCGTAACTACTATCAACCTTGCAGGCTTCCCTGTTTTCTCACAGGAAGTTCTCCTGCACGCATGCTTCCCCACTCCCCCTCCTCCTCGCCCCTCGTTTGCTGCAAATCACCCTCCTCACGTGTAATATGGCTACTGTGCATCTGCACATGTGTACAAAACGCTACCCACATTTACCCTTGTTAGGAGACGTTCCAGCTAGGAAGCTTATTCCAGCATGCGGCACACCAGAGGACTCATCGAAATGGCATTGCCACGCAAAGTGTGCATCGCGTCGCATAATAGTGCTCAGGGTGCGCCGTATCACCGTGGTTTGCCAAAGCCATTGTATGCAAATCACACAACAATGAGGAGCCGCCTGTGCCACCCATATACAGCAACGACACACTGCAGCACAAGGCCGAGGCCTCCTGGCACAGTTCCGGAGACTGTGATGTGCGCCAGCGTGACATTGAGAGCCGCTGCTCTTTACACTTTCCGTAAAGAGTTGGCCTGCAATGTCGCTGTAACCTGTTCGCACGTTGTGGGCAAAAAGGAGCCATTTTTAGTTGAAACATTTGTTTGTGGGCTTTACAAAAGAATGCCGTGTAGCTCCTTATAAAAATCAGGGAGCCTCCCTATGACCATAATCTAATGTGTCTCACATTGAAGAGGATTTTTTACTAAATTTACAAAGCGCTGTTTTCTACCCTTTATTTCCTTCACTGAAAAAGACACAAAAAACTTTATGTACCATAAAAGCAAGCTGCAAAGAACTCCAAATTTATGATAAAAACCAACTAAAAAAAAAAAAAACTTCGGTTTTGCTTAGAAGTAAACTCGGAAAATGCAGAACCCTAGCTACAAAGTACTTGGATAGTGATCTGACTCACGGCTTCTTGCACAATAGTGAAAGCGTGGTCTTGCTTCTCCTTTCCCCTTTTTTATACCAAAATAAGCAGGGAAGCCAGATTGACAAACCTGAATATGAGTGCATTGATGTTAGTTTGCTGTGCAAATGTTGGGTGGTCAACCTGCACGGACATGCAGTAGGAAGCATGCAACAAGACAGTGCCACTGTAGTAGGATTCATAGGGGGAGTATCTGGCGTTCACGATAATCACCGATGGCCAGTGTGAGGTGCGTATTCAGTAAGGAAAAGTTGAGAATTGTTCAGGAATAGCATACATATCCACACTCCCTCTAAATTGAACTGGCATTGTTGTCACGAGGCACAAAAAGCTAAACACAAAACGAGCTGTGTTTCTTGTCTGAACCATGTGTTCACCATGTCTGTAATGGTGGCTCCCAACGCAGCCCATGTCTTCAGACTCCAGCATAGACATACTCACCCTATTGAGGCGAGCAGCGAGCAATTTGTCGAATTCTATTCCAGTAATGTCTCTCACCGCAAACAAATGGGAGTAAAGAGTTAACATGTCAGCATATTCCCTTCCGGCGAGCCAAATCACATTAAAGGTATACTACAACGAAATTTTGGCGCTTATTTTTTGGTCTATATGCGTTCAAAAAACCAGTATCTCATTGGACGCACCAATATCTTGTTAAAAAAAGACACGAAAAGGAATTTTGAAACAAATTAAACGATTAGCAAAGAGCACCTGGTGGATGTCTCTAACGCCTCGTTTGTAATGCCAGTCTAAGAACCTTGACAGGTAATGACGTTAACTGTCTCGCCCCCGGTCACCATGAGAGCAGAGGAGGAGGAGGAACTCCCCTGTCCCCCCCCGAGAACCTCTTTTGTGAGTCCCAGAAGTCGCTATTGTCCCTCTACGAGATTATAGAAGATTAACCTGTCACTCGAAATTCATACAAAAACAGCCGCTTCGGTGGCTGGAACGACTAGGCCATCCTTTCGACGTCAGCCTCGTCGCAGCTTTGCTCGTCCCGAGAGGAACTACGTCACAATTGCGGGGGATGTCACGTGCTCTCCGCTGGCTGCTCTTCAAGCGCTTGCCAAATTTGCCATTTATAACGAAAAATACAGGCACCAGGTTCAAAATAAAAATGTGCGATTGTCATTTACAGATATTGTGGACCATATTCAACCTATTTTTGAACACGACGGGTATATTTCAACTTTCGTTGAAGTGTCCCTTTAAAGGGCAACTCCGCTCAATTGCAGAAAAATTGGGATTATGTCTGATCCCACCCTTGAAAGCACTAATAAACGGCCATTTGCTATGGTGAAATCTGAATTTTTTTTTATGCAATTTTGCTTTTAACATGTGTCAATATCGACCAGAATTGAAAGGGAAACATCGACTCTGACAGGCAACGTTGACAAATCGCATGGTGCAAACAATCATCTGATACTCTACAAGGGGAGGAGTCAGCTGCGCGGACTACGCTTAATTGGAAGCATAGCCAAGTATTCCTAAAAGAATATCCCGTAAACATTAGCAGATGGTTAATTCTGTTAAATATCACACAAATAAGTTGCAAAGTATGCCTACATAGCACAAACAAAATGTCGGTATCGCAACAAAGGTGAAGCAGATGATGCTGAGAAGCTTCGGGGGCGTCGGGCATCCGGATTGGCGCTGGTCGCGTGGACGCCGCTGAGCCAACATTGGGCGGAGACGCTGCTGACGTCACTAGCTCGGTTTGCCCGGAGAAGTAAAAACAAACAAAACATGGACATGACTGATGTTATGTGCATCACATGGTCATGACCCTGAGGTAGTGACTCAATGTTGGGTGCGCCAACTCTATCGTATTGACTGTGCTGTTAATTGCACCTCCGTCATCCGCTAGAGTTAGCAGATTTTGGTGATAGGGCTCGTATCAAAGTTTCCTGGCCTTTTTTCAATAGATTTAGACGGAATTGTATCGTAATACTTTATGTGTGGTCTTCTGAGATGATACTAAAAGGTCCACAGTGTTTTCTCTGTAGCGAAAATGAAGCGAAGTTGCCCTTTAAAGCATATGTAGAGCAGCGCTGGACATGTGTAGGTTTTCGAATGCTAAGGGATGACACCTTTACTCTTGAGTGAGATTGAGCAAATTTGGGAACACGGTGACACGGTCACGGATGCATACGAAAGCGCAGGGAGTGGGAGGTGCGTCACAACACCTTGTAACATCGATGTGGCCATTGGTGGCGCTGCCACAGCAAAACCGGGTTCGACCTTTCGTACAGTAAGTTAGGCCAAAAAATTCAGCAATCCTTACCGGGATTGATGTATGCGGATGATTTCATACTAATGGCTAACAGGACCGAGTTGCAGGAATTAATGAGCATCTGTGATTACCAAGCAAAGATTAAGTGAATGGTGGCAGAAAGCAAGGGGAAACTAGGTATTTTCTTATTAACGGATGGCAAGGGGGATTTATAGCCTCACTTTCTTTGCAGTGCAGAATGAATATAGATTTCACATTTAAACATTCTAAGCTTAAATGGTAAAACAAAGTGGCTAGGTGGCGTAAGCTACCGCCCGATCCAAAGGGCTCAGCCGGATTCATCCCCCCATCCATCCATGGGTACTCCATTTAGGCGTTGCACAGTCCCCATAGCCGAAAACTTGTAACACACTTGTATCGATGCTGGATACTAAAACGGCGCTCGAACTGTCTTCAATAAAAGTCTTGATTGTTTTTGCATTACTCCGAAAAATGAATAGCATGCCGCCTCTAAATCTTTCTTGAGGCTTTACAGCTTGAACCTGTCATACGAGTTTGGCTGATCTTTTTAGTTGTTTTTAATAAGGCTTGGTTTGGTTTCCTTCAAGAACAAGTTGTGGGTTAATGGGTCACTGGTTTAGTTTGCAGTGCCATACTGCTCACATAATTGGTGAGGCCCGATATGCCAAATACTCATGGCCACATTTTTGAAAAAAGACAGTGAAGTCAAACTTTGCAATACCTTTGAGGGCAAGTATGTTATAAATGAGGCAAATATACAATAGTGCAGCACCTCACTTTGTTGCATATCCCTTCAGTTAATCACAATGCTTTAAAAAACCTGCCGTTAATTTAATTTGTCAAGGGAAGCATATGTTCATCTCTCCTTTGACAAATCACTTGTAGCTTGTAAATGAAAATCTAAAGTAATAGCTGATAACTTTAGTAATCAGGCGAGCTGGTTTAGGTTGCACATTGTTAAAACCGGAGACGATGGAAAAAGGGGGACAGGACACGCGTCTCAACTGAGACGCATGTCCTGTCCCCCTTATTTCCATCGTCTCCTGTTTAAATGATGAAAAAGTACTCACATTGCTATTGCTTAAGCATATTAAGTGCTAATGGCACATCTCTTTTGTTTGTATTAATTCCAGGAAGTCCCCAGTCTCTGGAATCTGCAAACAAGCTCCTGATGTCCATCCGGCCACCTCACTGCATCACTCGCCTGCCACGCTCTCTCTGTGAGCGGAGCTATTGGAAAGCCAATGAGTGGCGGAACTGGCTGCTCTACTACAGTGTGCCTTGTCTGGAGAACCTGCTACCTCACCGCTACTGGAAGCATTGGTGCCTGCTTGCGGAGGCGATATGGATACTGCTGTCGACAAGGATATCGCAAGAAATGATCAGCCATGCCGGTAGGACAGTTTTTTCCCGTACCAAGTAATATTTGTTCTCTTGTAGACCTTGCTTTGGTACAGCACTAATGTTTGCATATACAGCCATCTGACCGGAAAGCCTGAAAGTATGTAACGCGTGGCGACCGAAGCAGCGTAATTTCCAGCTTCTCTGAATCGGTGGTGTCACGCACGTTGCTTACTTTTCGCATCTTAGAAAGTGCATAGCAATGCGGCGCTGCTTTCTCCTTGCGTTTCATGGTTAAGGGGTATACTTTATTAGCCATGCAATTTTTACAATCCGGGAGTGTTTCTCTGTTACCGTGCACTCCTACGCTCCAAGTGAAGCGTTCACACTTCATTAAAAAATACTTCTTTTAGTTCGAACTCCGCATTATTAAACAAAGCTTTGGTCTCACACGAGTTTGAATTAACGAGCTGAAACTGTAATTGGCTGAGGGAGTGGTGTGAATCTGTTGGAGGGGCGTCTTTAACTAAATCTAGAAACATGCTTTAAAATTTGACTGGGGAGTTATGAGCGTGGGCCTTATAAACCACATTTATGACCGTGGTTTTTTATGTCCTAATACGCCTCGCAAGTGGGCTCATTTTCGTCTTCTGCGCATGGGAAAGGAAGTAGCGGTGACGTCAGAATGCCGAGCCCTGATTGGCTGATCGTGACCCCCTATCTCAGCGTCGTCTGCTCCTTTGCAACGTCGTCTGCTCGCAACGTCGTCTGTGTCTGTCTTACCTTCCCTGCGGCTTTCAAAAGTGCAGGTCTTAACGAGCGAGCTCGACTTCGCCTTTCAGAGAGGGCAGACGAAATAACTCGAGCGGTACGTTGTTTCTGTCTAACAACTAGCATACACGCATCAAGGAGGGAAGTCAAAGGAGTCACTGGCGAGGTGTCCCGAGGCGCCGAGGTTTCTTTGCTAAGAATCGAGAGTGAGCGTGTTAGTGTCCGCAAGTTCCCTCCCAAATACTTCTTCCCTCCTTTCGTGCGGGGCAAGACCCCTCATTCTTTAACGGCGTCGGCGGGTTGGCGCAGTTAACGTCGTCTGCTTTACGTCTGCTTATTCAAAGCGATGGCTGCTTTACCGTTCCTGCGTCTGTCGGAGATTCACCTCTTTTTCACCGGCGAGAGTCACCGTTGCCTCGGGAAACAAGGAGATAACAAGAGGAAGAAAGTGACCTCTTAATCTAAAACTGAGGTCAGCGATCAAAGTATAATACGGGAAGGGTTCACAAGGGTCACGCGGGCATATTCCATTCAGCACACCAGCCGGTCGTGGGCAGACGGTCGCCGAGTCGGGGAGTGCCTTCTAGGCCTAACGGCCGTGCTCGCTTGGTCGCGTTTGGTGGAATCGTGGCCGTTGGAGCTTTTCCCGGGTGTTTGTGGATCCAGCGTTCTTATTCGTCGTGGTCTGTTTCAAGTACTTTTTACTTTTTTCTTGCTGCTTGAAGTCAGGACGCGTGAGAAGCGCACGTAGAAAAATAAACGTCCGTGGGTCGTCGCGACCGCGACGCTGTTGGCCATGCTGATTTGATCGTAAGGAGTGCGTAAGACACCTTCGGAGCTGTCGTAGGATTTCGTCGTAACCTGCGCAAAACTTACGAAAATTTTGTTTCGTGAATACGAATTTGTTCTTAAGTTATGTCTTACGCACATTTTTGGCTTAAGATTGTTTCGTGAATCTGGCCTCTGCACTTCTGAAAGTCGCAGGAAAGGTAGGACAGACGCAGACGACGTTGCGAGCAGACGACGCTCAGATAGGGTGGTCGCGATCAGCCAATCAGGGCTCGGCGTTCTGACGTCACCGCTATCCCCTGCGCAAAAAGCAGACGAACTTGCCCTCCGCATAGTTTTGCCACATTACTGCATGCACCGCTAAGCTGACATGGCAGGACGGAAGCTACATGCTTGCCGAACCAATCAATCGCCTGCCTTTCATTACCTGACCCCGCTGTGTGTGGATGAGTGCACATGGAGAGCATGACCATGTGGTGCGAGACCAGGGGTGGGTGCAGGAATTTCCTGAGGGGGGGTCAGGTGTTGGTCAGCGTACCGTTTGTTTAGGAACCCTCTCCCTCGTTTCACGCCCTAAAAGTTACACGTGCAGAAATCAAGAGGGGGGGTCAGGACATCCGGACCTTGCCTCTAAATCCGCCCCTGTGCGAGACCAACCGTTGACTGGGCCCAAAAAGTAACTCGCTTCTTCCGTCCTGTCCGCTTAGCCTTGAACGGAGTATAGTAGCAGCAGCACTTTCAGTTTTATAATAATTTCGTGCCTTTTCAGTTGGAATGTTTGAATTTGGTACCCATCAAATATTGTTTTTTGAAGATCTGCGCTAGCTTTTGTGCCATTCTACCATAAATTCTTAATTGAATTCTTTCTATTTTAGAATCACTCCTCAAGAGGTTCGTGGACCAGGTGCTACGACTGTATAACGCGAAAATGATGACATTCAACATGCATCAGCTCCTGCATCTGGCAAAGTCAGTGCGTGACCTGGGACCACTGTGGGCACACTCTGCGTTTGTTTTTGAGACGGGAAACGGAAAGCTTGTGAAATGTGTGACAGCTGCAAAGGGCGTACCCCTGCAGATTTTGGAGCGTGTGTGCATGGCACAAGAAGTAGAGTTGTTGCCCATAACATTAAACATTTCATCGCCTGTGAAAGCTGTATGCGACAAGATGCTTAAGCATCGGCTTGTGCAGACGGCATGTGAGGTGGACGGTGTAACTCTGCTGGGTCAGGCAAGAAATGTTACCAACCTTTCAGCCAGTGAACAAGAAGCTCTCCTTCAAGCTGGGTACCCTCAGACAGTCTCAGTAGGAGAGTACTTCCGGTTTGTTTTTGAGGGCAACATCATCACAAGCAGGCAGTACACCCGTGAAAAAAAGAGTAACAGTACTGTAATTATGGGGTCAGACTCTTTGTTTTATGTAATTAATAGAATCGTAGAGCTTTCTGCTCCATCGAAGCCATGCCTTCTCCTTTGTAAAGAAATAGTGACCGTTGACGGTGATTATCCAGCTCACATGCAAGAGTGTTTTATCTCTCCAAGCAATATCGTTCAAGCACTTCCTCTATCTCTGATATCCTCTGTGTGTGTGTTTGTAGATATTGGTAACAAGGCTTTTGTTTGTAAACTCCCAAACAGAATTGAAAGGGATTGAGATGACATGAGTTCATGTTTTCTGCTCAAATGAGGAGTGTCATGTGCATGTGTTTTTAGTGCACAGGAATGATGTCCTTGAGTCGCACCCGGCTGCTTAAAATGACTATACACCTCTGGTAATGTGGTTGAAGTCTAGCGGCCTTTATTATAGGCAGTTTTCAAAGGATATTTCACAATTCTCCTAAGAAAAGTTAAATTGAAAACGACTGGGTGCGGCTGGAAGATGGCAGTCCCGTCTGTCAAAACTTGGATGCGCGCACTGGAATACGGAGTCACGTGTTCATCTGGACTATACCTTTACACTCTTCAATAGTTGTACCCTTTCCATTTGAGTGAATGATTAAAGGCCAGTAGAGTTTTCTCTGGGTACTGCCAACACCTGCTATAGTCAGTGACACGTTAAAAGTGAAGTGGAAACTCCGCGTCCAGCACACACTCGTTACTTTTTGCCATGCTTGGGCTGCGCGGGCACGCTTGTGCTATCAAGGCTACCTTGCGTTGGAGGCACAGCTTCCACTTTACTCTTAAAGGCCGATGTACGACCTCAATCTTCTACAGGGAAGATAATCTTCTTGGCTTCCTCCTCTCCCAAACTGTGAGGGGATCCATGCTGCATGAAGGTGAAAAGGGGAGGGATACTTGGGAGAATAGAAAGTGCAAAAAAAATGGAATATACAAAGCGTATATCGGTCTTTAATCTGTCGCTGACTATAGTAACAGGGCCTTAGTGCTGAATATGCCTGAAAAACAAGTTGAGAAATTGGTGGTCTCCTTAGTTAGCTATGTTATTTTTCTTATGTGTTTATTTTATTTTGTTTAGTAAGTGACCATATTTGCTCATGGTCCAGGCTCACCAAGATGTTTTGTCACTTATCACAGATATGCTTGCTGTATGTAATTTCATGAGATTTGTTTTGTAAATAACCTGAATTAGTTACTTTTTTTTTTTCGTCACTTATGACAGGCATAGTTTCAATGTCTAACTAAACTTGTTTTGAACATGATGTGAGATATTTTGTTCTTTTGCAGCTCAGGCTCACCCATTTATTTTCTGTTTGTTTTGCCACCTGTAATAAAATATATGTGACTTGGTCAGCTCGGTTTTGTGAATGACCTGAATTTTGTTCTTTGTAGCTCATGCTTACGAAGTTGTTTGTTGTTTTGCGACTTGTAGTAGCTATAAATTAAATGGCATGGAACTTTACCAGCCTAGTTTTAAATATTTTTTTTTACAAAAGTGTTGTTTTAGCAAAGTTGTTTATTTATTTATTCGGGGTACTTGCTGCCTGGCTGTGAAGAGGCCAAGGCATTGCACAAAAACTCAATTAATGATAGTACAGCAGGGTATAAAGAAACAAAAATGATATAGTCAATGGATGTGGGCACAGAAACAGAAAAGTCAGTGCCTATATCCTTAATATTTTCCATCTGAAAGGCCAGTAACAATGATTGCAGAATACACAAGCGCTTAATTGCCAAAGCAAGGTTAAAATTCACACAATGGTGAGAAAGGACACAAGAATGTTCATAAAGTGAATGGTACAGGTGAGTTGCTTGGGCCTATCTACTAATTTGTGTTGTCAATTAGCGGTTGAAAGCTGGATGATAGTTTATCAATGCAGTCAAGGTTTAGCATCTACGAAGGAAGCCTGTTCCACTCTGTAACGGTGCTTAAAAAAATCTACAAAAAGGCATCCTTGCAACAGAAAAACTTTCATGTTGTTTTGTCATATTATACTTACTATATAGTCGGTTGGAGTTCACTGAAACAATGTCACTGATAGACAGACCATACTAGTTGTTGACTTACTGGTAGAATAATTTGAGCCTATTAACCTTCTGTGTAGCTAGGCAAGGCAAGCTGAACAGCCATAAGAGGCAAATATAAACTATAGGAACAGCATAACAAATCTTTTCATATTTCACACTATTATGTTGTAAGCTATGAAAGACAATGAAAATGCCAAAATTACTTTCGAAGATCTGCAGCTTTTTTCACTGCCAATCTAATGATCAAGTTATATGATTTGCCTTCAGGGAACTTTATAGTTATTGAGTAGCACTACATGTGGAGTTTTTTGTCTCCAAGTTATAATTCTATTTTTGATTTTTACACTTGTTGTTAATAATGCTTCATTTATTAAATTCCAGATGAAGGGAAATTTTAATCATGTGGATCGACTACCTTGATAAAACCATTAAAACTCTGCATCTCTGGAAGCACTACAAACATAAAAAAATTAGGCGATACGTTGTTTGACTGAATGCGACATAAGTGCACTAGCACTGGCTTTTGTTTAATTTTGATCATTTGATCATAGTTATGATCATGTGATATCATAGGTCACATAACCTAGAGACGGACACACACAGAGGGTGAAGGGGGGGGGGGGGGCGAATGGAGGGCAAAGGGACTGGGGGGATGGCTTCGGACACACATAGGGAGGGTGAAGGGAACTGGGGCGCGGGGAGGGAGGAGGGGGCTGCAGGTAGGGGTCTGGGGGAGGGCGGCTTCGGACACGTGCTGGGAGGGTGAAGGGACAGAAAGAGGGAGAGGGGTTGTGTGGTCTCTAAGTCACGTGACCCTCCTCGTGTACCGTGATATTGTAGCTTACGGACCTATGATGGAGGTGGTCACAGAATCCACAAAATTTAGCGGAATCATGCTGCCACTAAACTTAGCAGGCTACGACCAGCTTTGGGCACATGCACAGATGCCTTTTTCAGAACCGGCACATTTAGTTCTAGAGCACAAAAACAGAAATGGTGTATAAGACATGTTTTAAAGAGTAAAATCTTACTTCTTGTAATGGCCCTAATGGAGTTTGGCATCCCATATAAGGCTATACCGGTTGTGGCTTTATGTAAGTCATCTTTTAGGACTTCCTGTTTGAGTGTATACAGGAGTCGATTTGTTTCCTCACAGACTATACAGGAACTGGTTTCCTATACAAAGTACCGATATGGGAATAAACAGGAAGTGGCTTCCTGTAACACTTCCCATACTAAAGTCTACAGGAAAGGGCTTCCTGTAACCTTTCCCATACAGGAACTGGTTTCCTATACAAAGAACCCATATAGGAGTTGGCTTCCTGTAACACTTCCCATACAAAAGTATACAGGAAAGGGCTTCCTGTAACACTTCCCATACGAAAGTATACAGGAATCACCTTCCTGTAACACTTCCTGTATAACATTTATATGGGTTTTTTCAATAGGGAACCGCTTCCGCTCCGCACTTTCCTTCAACTGGAATCGAGATTTCACTACAGCACGCTCTTCGTAAAAATAAGCCTTCACTAAATAAGCAACCGCGTTGAAAGAGTCTCCTGAAACCATCCACTGAAGCCGAATGCAGTGTTTCACAAGAACCACGACTGCTGCACTGATGGAGTCGGGTCCCTTGAAAACGGACCTAGCGGGAGATACCAAAAAAATAATTCCGGCTGTACGAAACTCCGTTAGCAACGGGAGTCCACCGAATTAGAACTCGATGGTTGGCCCCAATCTCGGGACGGCAGTGCTCATCCTCGCTGGCTGACGTTCCATATCGAACCGTTCGACAGGGCAAAGCTGAACCGGACGTAACGGCGCTATTTTAGGATCCTCGTCGGTCGAAGAGCGCGTACCGCATTTAGAGATGTCAGCGGGACCGGGTCGGCCCCCGTTCCTTGCCATCCGTCAACCGGTGTCAACTCGGCTGTCGTGCCAACTCGTCAGGTGGGCCCTCGTAATCCTCGAAAAGCCACCTATATTTGTACTCCGAGGCCCCGAGCTACACGTTGTTTCCAATCAAAATGTCGCTAAAAATATAAAGAACAGTCACTGACAGCCCCTTCTGACCGCGTAAACGCTTGCAAACAAAAAGGGAGACCTCGTTTGCGGTATTCTTGGAAACATGTAGGTTATATAGTGTCGCGTTCAAAAGAAAATCGACTGCGTAACTTGTGCCCTTGCCTATTGTATTTGCTACTTTGTACGCTTTCTCGACGTGAATGTCTTTTTTTTTAAATGTTCGTTGACGTACGTAAAGTTCAAGTCATGTACGTTCTTATAGCTTGCGCATATCATTAAAGGATAAATCACTTGAGGCTGTACAGCAAGAAACATAAGGCGACAATGAAAGTAAGGAAACGAAGCCATTTTTGGGTTAAAATGCCATCAAACGCTCTAAAAACGAAATTTAAGGAGAAGAAAAAAAGGCAGCACGTTTCATGGAGCCGAAGCTTTTATCACACGTGTGAAAAATCAACAGGAGGACCCACAAAACATGAAAAATACGAAGATAATTTCTGGTAATTTTAGATGGGTATCTCCTGTACGTAAATAACAAAAAAAAAAAGGCTGTTGTTGGAAGTTTATTGGGCAATTTTGTAAAATAAAAAACACAGTTAATTTATTTAGTTTTGAGTAAAATTGCTTTTTGATGCTCCGAATTTCGTGCGATTTTAGGTTAATAATTTGCACATGTATTCTAGCTTTTATTGACGAATAACTTAGTGTTGTGTAGGACGACTTTTGATTCACGAACAACAGTAATGCCATGTTCTTACGTCACAAAGAAAACAATAAGCTAACCACTCGGAAATGTTGAAATCGTTCCATTGAAGTCAATTATAGTTTATTTGCGCGGGTGGGTTTTTGATACATGAATGTCTCCGTTCCCCTGGCCATGCACGCATACGAGGGGGAACCCACCAGTAAACGGAATGAATTTCTGGTGGGCGTAATTCCAGCTTCCGCCACTAGCGTCGCTTAGCGGCTCTCCTTCCGAGTCAGTTTGCAGACCGGCGTCGTCTGCTAAGGCTCTAGCTGCATGTTTTAAATTTTTTCTCCAAGCGCTATGAGACCACTCCTGGTTTCTTGCAATGTTTGATTTGAAGAAACAGCGTGTGACCATGAAAATTTCTTTTCTTTTAGAAAAAACGGCGGCGGAAATTCTTGTAATGCTTTAGAAAGCCTACATAAAAAGATGCTATAAAGAAATCGCAGGTCTGCGAACGGTTTTCTTCTCTTCAAGGCCGGTGAATTATTTATTGACGACCAACCTCGTTCAGGACGACCCTTTATCTCTGGCAAGTTATGAAAACATCGAGGAAATTCGGGATTCGATCTTGGCAGATCGTCGAAGTACAATTGAAGAGCTTACTGAACTGAGTAAAGATGCTGGACTCGTGTCAGCGTATTTTGAACACAACATGAGAAGATTTTCAGCAAAATATATGCCTCGTTTGTTCACTCTTCATCAAAGTCATTTCCTAGGGAACGTCCTGTCAGTACAACTTTCGTTTAACAAAAATGGCTTACACCGCTTTTCTACCCTGTTACCCGGACCTGGAACCGTGCGACTTTTTTATGTTTCCCCGCATAAAAAGAGTCCTGCAAGGAAAACGTTTTGTGGATGTGGAAGAGGTCAAATAAAGAATGAGGGAGGCATTGAAGGTCGTAAGTTTGAATGAGTTCCAGAACTATTCTGAAAAGAGGAAAACACATTTGGACCGATGCATTCACTCAAATGGAGACTACTTTGAGGATGATTAACGTGGCAAACTTTACAAACCAACAAATGCTTCTTATTACAAAATTTCGGACATCTTTGTGTTCTCCCTTGTATATACATATAGCTGCATCTTAGGTGCACCCTTTCCTTTTCTCCCCCGCTCTCTCCACACCTTTACACAAGAAAACACGAGCACAAACACGTCCATAAAGAATAATACGTATAAGCTACCTAATGCATAATATACCCCATTATAATTCCGCTTCTTGAAGCGCTTAAACATTTCACTTATCAGGCACGTAGCGAGGACTTCGATTTAGAGGAAGGGGAGGGGGGGGGGGGGCGCCTGTGACAAAATGCTTTTTAGGGCGGTGGGGGGAGGAGGCCCCAGCAGTATGGAATATTTGGGGGGGGGGGGGGGGGGAGGAGAGAGAGGCCCCATGCCCCCCCTCCCCGGATACGTACCTGCACCAGATTTGCGTGAACATGAGTTCAATTGAGGAGTTCTGAAGACACCAGTACCCAGCAAAGCAGCGTTCCCAAATCTCCAACATGGTCCTTTGTGTAGCATCGCGGCGTCCTAACATCTCTGGCACAAACGAGCTCGAAAGACCAGCTGCCCAGGAAAGCAACCACAAGTCACGTGGGTAGAAAGAGTCACCAAGACTTCTGTGCTGCTCTGCTCGTGTGCTTCTGTTTGTTAAACGCGAAAAGGGTGTTATTTGACATTGAAAAATAGAGACTTTTTGTATACTGTGCGTTCTATCTGCTCTCGGTCATCTAGGACAGGCTGGGGACATCGACCATGACCCAGGTCGAAAGACGTCACACCGTCCAAGCGGGGAGGAGGCGTCTCGAAGTCTCGTGGGAGGTCAGAGCAGCAGAGAGCACGCAGCGAGAAACCGGCGCCTCTTTAGATGGCACGCCGAGGAGATGCGGGTGGAATATAAAAAAAACAACCTTCGCTTTTAATTGTGTGAGCGACATGGGGAAGTCAAGGCTGCGCTGCGCGGGTCTTCCCACGAGTGACGAACATGCGATATGGCGAGGTGGCGAACAAAAGAATCGCTCGACCCTCGCGCAGACACGATCACTAACCCGGAAGGCAGTCGTGGCGAGCTTATCAGGTTGCTGACCTTGGTTCACCGTGTCTTAGTGTCACTAGTGCACGCGTTGTCCATGATGCGAGGAAGGGAAGAAAAAAACATATAGTAAAAATGTGGCTCATACGGATAGGAATACCCCCAGCGCGGGGCACAAAGACGAACTGTTGTCGTCGTACCGAGTGTTTCGGCGTAACCACGGCACGCAGAATCCCGATTCGTTTTCTCGTTTGAAGCGAACGTGTTAATACTCTACTACAATAACAAAGTTATGAAGAGTGGTGTAGTACGATGATATCAGAGAAGAGCAGTAGAGGTTTCAGAGATTATATAGTTACCAAAAACACCTGCAGAAGACTAAGCGTCACAAGTGCAGGAAAAAATATTTTGTCATTGGCGAGTGCAAGTATCGCATGTCCAGTAGAGGTTTAAAACACACACACTCTCACACAAACATGCTCGCGCACGCACGCACATGCACGCGCGCATGTACGCAACGCACCTCTGCAGGTGTAAAAAACAAAACTTAAATATATCACTTCCCTAAGGAATAATCCAGCAGGTGTCCCACGAGGACGAAAGCACCTAATAATAATTGGCAAGTACTAACACAATTAATTTAACGGCTCGTGATTTCAAGTATCTAATATAAGAAAATAGGTGTTAGAAGTATGTGTATAGTTTTCAGGGGGCATTCAATATATACTGGTCATTTGAGCCTACGAATTGATAAATCGCACGCGGGCGCAATAGACCGATCTCACCAGCCAGTGTGACTACGCCTCCGCTGCCGCGATGCACCGAGGAAATTTTAGTCTTTCTGCACGTGCAACAGTCTTGTTGGAGCTCTGGGCCTGCTGGGCAAAAACAGTCTCATGCACTGCTGATTGCCTCCTGTGAACTAAGGTTATGGCTGCCTCGCGCATGCGCCGAACGCTTTGTGAGATCGATGTGTTCAGTTTCTCGCTCGGACGTTTTTTTCTATGCCGAACAATTTTGTGTTTAGTGCAATTGACTCGAGACCGCGATAAGCACGCTCTAAGTGCTAAAAATTGTTTTAGATTGCCGCACACAAACAGGAGTATCTTATCCTATCAACGCTAATTGACAGACTTGATCTTACGCGCGGCTCACCGAAGCGAGCCCACGATTCACCGAAGCGAACGAAGAATAATTGCTAATGATAAGTCATTGATGTCTATCCGAAAGGAATGCCAGCAATCACAACAAGTCGGAACTCGCCGGCGTCCTTCGCGGATTCTCCGGGGCTCGCTCGGAGACCCACGCGTGCCAACGACCACCAAGGTCTTTCTCCTCCCGTAAACATCGCCCATGCGCACCTTGCCCATACCCCGCGCTCATCCCCAAAGCTGACAGTACGGGTGCAACTACGAGCTCGCGGGACCAACCAACCACCTCCCTTTCATATCGCCTGACCGCACTCTCGGCACGTGGGTATGGGCGAGAGTGGGATCACATGACGAAAGATGGAAATACGACTGGATCAAAGTGCTTGTTGCTTCCACCGCACACTCAGCGTGAGTGGAGAATACATCCTGTTTCGGGCCGCAAGCACCGGCTCCAACAGTTGTCGTAATTACGATACCCGAGGTTATGATGCAGCATCTTATTCAAATCATTGGCCATTATTGCCACTATCGTCGCAAAATCACCTCTAACATATCTCTTTCTCCCTCTCTCCGCGGTATTTATTGCAGCTCTTTCTGTCCCTTTTAGTTCTTTTTGTATGAGTTGCCAGAAATCCGTTTTCTTTTTATCTCGTAAGTTTTGTCCGTTTATGAAGTGACGCCAATACGTGACAGGTGTTAAGAGGGAGGCCAAAAATCGACATCCTGCAATTTTTTAGGCTTATCTGTAATCGTTCCGAAAGCAATACAAACATAACTTTGGAGTTAACATTTCTAATTGTTTCGTGCCATTCATATATATATGGTAGCTTGGTTAATAATGTGACTTTATTCATTCATTAAAGCTCCTACCAATTTAAAGGAGCGATGCAACAATTTTTGTACTTTGCGCAAATACCGCTTAAAACGGATCCCTAACGTTAATGACCTATGAAAAACGCATTCGTTCTTCACCCCACGCAATAGAAGTCCCAGAAACAAATTAAAGGAAAACCAGCAGCGTTCACCCCCTCAACTCACAGCCAGAGCAAGCGGCCACGTGATCTGGAGCCGATTATATGCCGCCAGTGTTGATCATAGCCACGCGCTGGCGTTGGCAAAGCGCAGGACACGCGCTGAGTTCCAGACATTGTTATGCTCGGCTGTTGTCGTCGTTGCAGCGATTGGACACGGGTCATTACCCGAATGCTTCTCGAGCTAGCAATTATCACGAGCCCAAGTCGAGTGCCCACGCAATGCTCGGGTCCAATCTATGAACCGCATTCAAATATCGTCACTTGGGTGTACTGCGATCCCCACGTTACGTCATCAAATTTTGCAAAGGAGAGATTGAAGGAAAATGATCGCTTTTGTCCTTGAAATTACACCGCAACAAGAGAGTTTCTTGGCCAGTGGCGTTTCGTGTGGGTATCCTTGAGTCCCAGGTGTACCAGTAAGCTCGTGTAGAGTGAAAAACATTCCAATTTAATATCGTTGCACCGGTCCTTTAACTAGCAGTGGCTGAAACTAATTTTAGCTTAAACAGTCGGAAATGTTCAAGGGTAGTTATTTATTTATTTTTATATCGCATTTACATTGGACAAGGGGAATAAATGTAGAAGTACTTACTATAAGATATATTATTTTGATGTAACATAAATCACAGTGCATGGTGACACGAAGGTTAGCCAAAGTGAAGTATAATGTTACAAAAGTGTTACATAGAAATACTATGCGATAGGAAAATACAAAGGAACCGAAAAGAATGCAATACACGAATATCACTCCAGGGATAATTATACAAAATCAAATAGAAGAGAACATTGGAACTGAAAAGTTTCAGTGGCCACGCATTCTGGGACACCATTCCGAATCAGGAAAGGTACACGGTACTATTGAAGTATGCCTGACCAAGATATGGTTACTTTGGAACTGCTCCTGGATGGTGCGCACTTAACAAAAGGGAAGCATAAGGAGCATAGGCCCGTGCATTTTGCATACATTTTTTAAGATAAAAATATGAACTTTTTGTTAACCATTGACAATTCTGTCACACGTTCCGGCCGTGTTGTACTTGCCATTAAATAACGCCTGAATATGCCAATTGTACCCAATCCCACGGTTGTGCTTTTAACGATGAATCGCAAAATTGCCATTTAAATGATCATAAAAAGTTAGATAAGTATAACTTGCGTAACTCTAGAACAATAAACAAATGATGTATACACGCAATATACGGTCAATGCGAGAAGAAACTGGGGGAGAGGAGGACACGAGCGCTGTCGGCTCCTCCTCTCCTTCAATTTTCGCCCTCATTAAGACGTTGTACAATACAACATATTTAGCGAGCGAAGCTGCATAACCGACGACGGAAGCAGAAATATATTGGTTCACCTGACGAATGCTTACGTGAAAACCAGACCGAATTGAAGCTTCGCCCAACGTGTTGCGGAAGATATTATCCAGAAATATCTAACAGGCGGTATACCGAGTACACGATTAAAATAGAATGAGCAGTTCGTCAATTGAACGAACGGCTCGGTATGCTGTCGCACCGAAAGAGTTGTAAATAGCGTGCATGGTGTGTGTGTGCTCGTTTATTTTAGGTAATTAAAAAAATTTAAAGCCCACTTACTATACAGAAACATCGCACTCTTACTTTTTCGGGACATAAGAAAAAAAAAAAAAAAAAACACGCAAAACTTCCGGTGTGTCGGGAAAGCTTAAACACTAGATCCCGATGATAGGTTCCAGCTTGTTTTTCCGTCGCTGCTGCACAGAAGCTCGGAGACAGCAATTTGTGTAAATTATCTGGATCAATTTCGATTTCACACGTCGATACGAGGCAGCGTTTCTTCATCTCCCCGAGGTGTTTTCTGAACCGACTTAAGAATTAGAAAAAACAAAACAAAAAAAAAACAAAAAACAGGACGAGGAAGTTGGCATTGCGCCCGCTGGCTTATATCTATTGCTGGAGGGCACGAGCTTTTGTTTTACCGAAAAGCACGGCGCGTTTTGAGTGCCTTTGATTAGGCTCCTGATATCTGATCATTAAGCTTGATAAATGGAACTGTCCCTCCAGGAGAGAGCTGCCGCTCACTCCTAGCTCTATTACGCCCATAGCGTCGGCGGCGATTCAGTCTTGCAAAATATCTCTTCCGTGCGTCATTAAGAGCGCAGAAAGTTAAATACCTCCGAAATAACGCAAAACAAAGCGTAAACACTTCTGCGTTGCGACCGCTGTCTCGACCTGGTTCAAAGACGTGAGCTCTAACAATTTGTTTTTACTAACTTGTCACGTCGTGTCTCGCTTCTCTCGGAGGTTAAAGGGACCGCGTGTCTTATCACTGAGGCGAATCTTCGCGCGGTGAAGATGGCATTCAGCAATGATGTACAACGAGAATTATACATTCCAGTATAACGACTCCTACACGGTAGTTCTTTTCGTCCATCAAACTACCGAACCTTGGAGTTCAATATTACTTTTTTTCTGGTAATATGTGTATTATCGCCGAGATGTTTTGGTGGAGTCCTCGTACGGCTTCCCTTCGTGACGTCACGAACAGGATTTGCCTCTTCGTGAACCGGTGATTGGACAGGCATTATAATAATGCAGGAAGCTACGGTGTGGCCAATCGCAAACTTCGACCATAGCGGCGCTTTTCGTTGCGCACGTCGCTAACAGTCGATGACAGGGTAAGAGTTGACGACCCAAGCTCCTCCCATCTCTTTCCACTTTAGCAGAGCAAACGCTGGCGAGGAGGATCGCCTCCTTTCCAGAGTTCGCTCTGTTAAAGCGGAAAGAGGTGGGAGGGGCTTTCGTTTACTCTCGTTCCCAGCCACCTAGTGGCTGGGAACGAGAGTAAACCCGGTATGGGCGACGAAAAAATAATGAAACATTTCAACCCAAAAACGTAACAAAAAAAGAAAAAAGAGGGGGGGGGGGGGGGGCGAAACGAGAATGAGTGACTGTGGTATCATAGATGTAGTCTGTTGGCGTGGCGACGGCAAAACAATGTTTTGGCCCGTACTGGAAGTGACGATTTTTCGAGATGGCGGCGCCATTGTGAAAAGGGTCTATAGTTACGATTACATTTTGTAGTTCACTGTTTGTTACGTAACCTATGGCTGGTGATCCTGAGGGCTGCGAGCCTCGTTTGCCCTCCGATTTTGTATCTCGATTGCGTTCAGGATCAACGTGCCAACTATGTGTAACTAAAAACGCCAGATTTTTTTTTCCATTTCGGCGTCATTGCGATTAAAGCGTCATCGATGGTTACACAGAGGGTACAGAAAATTTTGACTCTGTTCTATTATTACTATTTTAATCAACGTTGTCCGCTTTTCTTTTTTTCACTTAAGCTGAAGTTACGCGTGTCTTTTGAATAGTGGGTCAGATTTCGCCAGACGGGTCGTGCATGTCTTAACCCCCTCGGTAACTTTTTCCCGCTCTATACTGCGCCGCCCCCATTCGTTCGCTTAGGATTTTTTTGCCGTCCTACAAAAGGAGGACCCTTTGCTTCCCCGAAGATTCATTTTAGAGACGCTTCGCGACGGCTCGCGCTATCGGCACACCGCAATAAAATACAAAAAAAGAAAAAAAAAGGCAATCATACACGAACCCGGCGGCGAAGTCAAAGCTCGAGGAAGAGGTGCGGGAATATATACGACAAAAGCCGGGCAGTACGGGTTGCTCGTCGGCGGCGCACATCAACCGCGCACGTAGGATGGCAGGCACACACGCACACTTGACCCACAAACCAGTTCCCGCTTAACCTTCGTCAATTTCCCATTCCCTGAGCGCGCACATACGTGCACTCGTACACACGTACACACACGCTCGTAGATATACAGACGGACGGTAAAGCCTCCGAGTTGGCGAAGAATACCCGTCGAGTGTCCCGCCGCAGCCTCGTTCCTCCTTCGGAGACGAACCGAATCGAAAGAGCGTATAGCAGGTGTCACTGAACGCTCTTAGGAACCGTAAGGCGTGGTTCGGTATACCTTCAAATTTTTTTTCTTTGAGATTTGTTGTTTTCTGCATTCTTATCGGCTTAATGCCACGATACTATAGACTACAGGAAGAGATTTAAAAAAAAATGCTCGGAACTCCAAGACGCCCTCGCGTTTCTGTAGCCTCAGTTATGCCGCTCATTATCGTTTAAAAACAGTCTGCAGACACACGATCTGAGGCGTATTTCTTTGTGTAACAATTCTGACACCGGTCATGAAAAAAAAAAAAGATGCCGAAAATGCTGTTGTCACTACGGTGATTCTCGACGAAATGCGTTAGAATGCAGCGCAGGGGTTCGTTGTCTTCGGAAGACCAGTCTGTTCTCCCGTGCATCGGCGGTTTCGGATTCAGCCACCACAATTTCCCTCGATCGCCGCCCACGGTACGCATACCGTCGTCTTCGGAGGGCCAGTCTCTCTGACCTCACGGGGGCGTCGGGGGTTTCGGATGAGGCCACCACAGCTTTTTAGAGGAGTGTGCGTCTCAACAGCTGCGCCTCATTGAAAGCGCGCGAAAAAACTCTTTCCCTCTTACGTAAGAGGGAAAGTAGACGTCACGAAACCGGTCCAGTCCAAACCAAACCAACGAGGGCTGCACGCACCAGGGCAATAAATGCTAGCGCATTTAAAACTGTCTTCAGACATGTTCGGAGCATACACGTCTATGAAGCAAGCTTGCTTCGCAAATGCCTGAGGTGTGTCCGCAAATGATTTTGTCACGTTGTCTGCAACAAACACAGCACCTTTTGTATGACGTAGGGGCAGTGTGACTGCAGGCCTTAAGATGCCAGTGACTGTGCGGAGCGGAAGTTCGTCTGCTACTTTGTGCTGGGGGCTGTGATGACGTCACAACGCCGAGCTCCGCTTGCTTCTGATTGAAGGATAGTGCGTAAAGCTCGAGACAGCTTGCTTTGAGGCCTACTTACTATATATTCTTCAATCAGGGCCAATCAGAGCTCGGCGTTCTGACGTCCCAACAACCCTCGCAAAAAGAAGCAGACGAACTTGCGCCCCGCATAGACGTTTGCAAGTACTGCCTCTGGGCGTCGGCTCAGAGGCGAGCTTTTCTAAGGTGTTCCCACAGTTGCCAGATTGGTGCCAAAGTAAAGCATTGCCCATCTATGTTGGCCAGGCCAGTTTTTAAAGCATATCTTGCAAACGTCTATACCAGGTTTGCGAGCAGCCCTGCTTCAAAAGTTCGTCTCGGTATACTGCGGGTGCAAGACGCTTTGTTGGGGTACGCGTCTGGCAACCGTAGCCACGCCTTACCAATAGATGGCATAGGTGGCGCAAGCCACCGCCCGTTATAAAGGGTACAGCTGTTAACATTCATCCATTCCCGCTTGACTATCAGACAATCTACGCATACCAGGAGCAAGGTGGCAGCGCCCGAAAGAACACACTTACGAAATAGTGTATCTTACGAAATAGTGTACCTTTCCAGTCGTTGTCACCCAGGCGAAAAATTCCGAGTCACTGGGTTGTGAACTCACATACTTTCTTTCTTGTTGAGTGATGTAAGTGCGTTTTCGACAGCTCATTGGTTCCTCTGGCCGAAGGATGCAGTCACTGATCTGGATCGCTGATCGAGGTTTGTCTTGCTGAGGCCGAGTAATATCACCGGCAGCCGTCGCTTGACACCAGCTAATGCATGGGACTCTATGGGAGAAATAGGAAAAACAGTAATTTCTTACCTTGGCAGGTTGTTCTCGACGATCAACCTTTTATCGCGTTTTTTGCGGGAATGACCATTAATATTCTGGGTGCAAATATTAAAAGCGTTAGAATACCAATCTTTTTTGTAAATAAATGTTTTGTGGGTGAGGGTCGAGAGTTGCGACTTTGTTGGGCGTAAACATGTGATGCGGTTCAATGAGACAAGGGTTGTCGAGAGTCAATGTGGAGCCGTTTGTGATCTCGAAGTCATCAATGCTTAGCAGACCATAAGTTATAAGACCTTTATTGGGAATATTTGCACCATTTCAAGCGCTTGTACAGCGTACTTCTGGTGCAATCTTTTGCTTTGAACTGCAGTGGGCTTCTGGGACGAACTAAAACTCGGAGCGTGTCGTTCATTTGTTGAAAGTGTCATTTGTTTAGCAACTGAAGCAAGGGACGCCGGCACAGTTCGAACGCTTGACAAATACCGATTCGATATCCAAATACCCATTATAACAATTGCATTACATCATAAAATACTCGCCCTCGAGCACCGCGTACAAGCTTCAATATTCATACTTTTGTGTGTTTATCCCACAGATTAGCGTGTATTGCCTAGTGTCAAGCGATGTCCGCCGGTGGTGCCACCGACGGGCTTCCGATCAGCGATCCAGTCTACTACAATAGAGATCAATGGACGCGGTGACACGCTCAGTCGCGAAAACGCGCTTGGTTCACGTCGTCCGTAGCCTTGGCTTCGGTCCATCCGAAGGCGATACCTAGTGGTAAGAGCCGCGCACTATCGGCTTTTGAGGTTGCACGGGATTGAACGTCCGTGCGCCGAGAAATGCGGGGATAAGTGACGGACTGACCCGGAATCTTATTTGCTGGCGGCCCCCGCGCCGCGGCTTGCGGGCCGCGAGGCGCCCTCGAATGCCGGAGTCTGCGCAGCGTGTGTACACAGTAGCGGGCACGAGCCCTTTCGAATCCTGCGGTCGCTATTGTGGAGCCATCTGTCTTTTTGTTTGTTCTCTCTCGAGCCGCCGAGAACGATGGATTGAGGGCATATTGATATTTGAGCGCCCGCTCCTCTGCTATAATCTTCCGCGCTAGAGTCCGCGTGGCCCGTTTTCGTGCAAGGCGTGCACCACGAAGGGTCGCGTAACACACATCCGCGAAATAAAGCTACGCGAAATTGCAAAATATGTTGAGGGAGGGATAACGCAAAACCTCGACGAAGTGTGTGCTCTCTTTCTTTTGAAATTGCGTCATTATTTGCATCTTTATTTATCCACCCGCAATAATGTGTCGCTCTATATGCGCGATGCCAATGCTCGTCGCTTAGGGCGAGCGTTTTCCCAATCGTCGGAGTGTGTGAACGCACGCGTGGCTTACAATCTTTGGCAGAAGAGGGCTACTGTGCACGCTCAAAAGGTTCACCGCCGAGGATGAGACGAAGATTGCTGCACGCACAACGTGATGCAAGTGGGCATGGTATACTTACGTTCCGCGTGCTTTTCTTTTTTTTTTTTTTGCGTTAAGTTATGATTTTGAGTATTTGTTTTTGCTTTATGTTATCTGGAAACAGTGAAAAATGATTGCTAGAATACCCCTCTTCAGTGCGCCTAATCCGCACAATTTTCGGGTACCCTGTGATTGATGTGCCGTTTTTTTGGTGAGATTTGGGTTTTATGTTCGCATCAACAGAATATGGATATTTGTGTAAAGTCACTGACAGCGACTGCACACGAATATCTATCTTTTGCTCGTACAACATAACAAGTATAGAAAAACACGCCGAAGACACATAGGACTGATTACGTGTATGAATGCGAAAGCATTTTTACACGCAGCGCATTCCTACAAGCAGCGTGACACGTCTTCCTTTTCCACACGGCGCTCCGGCTCCGTGACGAAGCATCTGCGTTGCTGTGCTTTTCTTTGTGTTTTATTTCTCTGGCGCGTCCGCTTTGACCTTGAGTGGACCCGCCGGCTTCACGGCTTCCGTGGGGAAGCATCTACGTTGCTGTGCTTTTCTTTGTGTTTTATTTCTGAGGCGCGTCAGCTTTGACCTTCAGCGCTTCCACCGGCTTCACGGCTTCCGTGAGGAAGCTTCTGCGTTGCTGTGTTTTTCTTTGTGTGCTATTTCTGAGGCGCGTCCGCTTTTACCTTGAGCGCCCTCCGGCTTCAGGGCTTCCATGAGGAAACATCTGCGTTGCTGTGCTTTTCTTTGTGCTTTATTTCTGAGGCGCGTCTGCTTTGACCTTCAGCGCCCCCGTCAGCTCTACGGCTTCCGTGTGGAAGCATCTGCGTTGTTGTGCTTTTCTTTGTGGTTTATTTTTGAGGCCCGTCCTCTTTGACCCTGAACGCCCCCACTGACTTCACGGCTTCCCTGAGGAAGTATCTGCGTTGCTGTGCTTTTCTTTGTGCTTTATTTCTGAAGCCCGTCCTCTTTGACACTGAACGCCCCCACTGACTTCACGGCTTCCCTCAGGAAGCATCTGCGTTGCTGTGCTTTTCTTTGTGTTTTATTTCTGAGGCGCGTCTGCTTTGACCTTAAGCGCCCCTGTCAGCTCTACGGCTTCCGTGTGAAGCATCTGCGTTGTTGTGCTTTTCTTTGTGCTTTATTTCTGAGGCCCGTCCTCTTTGACCCTGAACGCCCCCACTGACTTTACGGCTTCCCTGAGGAAGCATCTGCGTTGCTGTGCTTTTCTTTGTGCTTTATTTCTGAGGCCCGTCCTCTTTGAGCCCGAACGCCCCCACTGACTTCACGGCTTCCCTGAGGAACCATCTGCGTTGCTGTGCTTTTCTTTGCGTTTTATTTCTGAGGCGCGTCTGCTTTGACCTTCAGCGCCCCTGTCAGCTCTACGGCTTCCGTGTGAAGCATCTGCGTTGTTGTGCTTTTCTTTTGTGTTTTATTTCTGAGGCGCGTCCGCTGTGACTCTGATCGCCCCCGCCGACTTCACGGATTCCATGAGGAACCATCTGTGTTGCTGTGCTTTTCTTTGCGTTTTATTTCTGAGGCGCGTCCGCTATGACCCTGATCGCCCCCGCCGAATTCACGGATTCCATGAGGAACAATCTGCGTTGCTGTGCTTTTCTTTGCGTTTTATTTCTGAGGCGCGTCTGCTTTGACCTTCAGCGCCCCTGTCAGCTCTACGGCTTCCGTGTGAAGCATCTGCGTTGTTGTGCTTTTCTTTTGTGTTTTATTTCTGAGGCGCGTCCGCTGTGACTCTGATCGCCCCCGCCGACTTCACGGATTCCATGAGGAACCATCTGTGTTGCTGTGCTTTTCTTTGCGTTTTATTTCTGAGGCGCGTCCGCTATGACCCTGATCGCCCCCGCCGAATTCACGGATTCCATGAGGAACAATCTGCGTTGCTGTGCTTTTCTTTGCGTTTTATTTCTGAGGCGCGTCTGCTTTGACCTTCAGCGCCCCTGTCAGCTCTACGGCTTCCGTGTGAAGCATCTGCGTTGTTGTGCTTTTCTTTTGTGTTTTATTTCTGAGGCGCGTCCGCTGTGACTCTGATCGCCCCCGCCGACTTCACGGATTCCATGAGGAACCATCTGTGTTGCTGTGCTTTTCTTTGCGTTTTATTTCTGAGGCGCGTCCGCTATGACCCTGATCGCCCCCGCCGAATTCACGGATTCCATGAGGAACAATCTGCGTTGCTGTGCTTTTCTTTGCGTTTTATTTCTGAGGCGCGTCTGCTTTGACCTTCAGCGCCCCTGTCAGCTCTACGGCTTCCGTGTGAAGCATCTGCGTTGTTGTGCTTTTCTTTGTGCTTTATTTCTGAGGCCCGTCCTCTTTGACCCTGAACGCCCCCACTGACTTTACGGCTTCCCTGAGGAAGCATCTGCGTTGCTGTGCTTTTCTTTGTGCTTTATTTCTGAGGCCCGTCCTCTTTGAGCCCGAACGCCCCCACTGACTTCACGGCTTCCCTGAGGAACCATCTGCGTTGCTGTGCTTTTCTTTGCGTTTTATTTCTGAGGCGCGTCTGCTTTGACCTTCAGCGCCCCTGTCAGCTCTACGGCTTCCGTGTGAAGCATCTGCGTTGTTGTGCTTTTCTTTGTGCTTTATTTCTGAGGCCCGTCCTCTTTGACCCTGAACGCCCCCACTGACTTTACGGCTTCCCTGAGGAAGCATCTGCGTTGCTGTGCTTTTCTTTGTGCTTTATTTCTGAGGCCCGTCCTCTTTGAGCCCGAACGCCCCCACTGACTTCACGGCTTCCCTGAGGAACCATCTGCGTTGCTGTGCTTTTCTTTGCGTTTTATTTCTGAGGCGCGTCTGCTTTGACCTTCAGCGCCCCTGTCAGCTCTACGGCTTCCGTGTGAAGCATCTGCGTTGTTGTGCTTTTCTTTGTGCTTTATTTCTGAGGCCCGTCCTCTTTGACCCTGAACGCCCCCACTGACTTTACGGCTTCCCTGAGGAAGCATCTGCGTTGCTGTGCTTTTCTTTGTGCTTTATTTCTGAGGCCCGTCCTCTTTGAGCCCGAACGCCCCCACTGACTTCACGGCTTCCCTGAGGAACCATCTGCGTTGCTGTGCTTTTCTTTGCGTTTTATTTCTGAGGCGCGTCTGCTTTGACCTTCAGCGCCCCTGTCAGCTCTACGGCTTCCGTGTGAAGCATCTGCGTTGTTGTGCTTTTCTTTGTGCTTTATTTCTGAGGCCCGTCCTCTTTGACCCTGAACGCCCCCACTGACTTTACGGCTTCCCTGAGGAAGCATCTGCGTTGCTGTGCTTTTCTTTGTGCTTTATTTCTGAGGCCCGTCCTCTTTGAGCCCGAACGCCCCCACTGACTTCACGGCTTCCCTGAGGAACCATCTGCGTTGCTGTGCTTTTCTTTGCGTTTTATTTCTGAGGCGCGTCTGCTTTGACCTTCAGCGCCCCTGTCAGCTCTACGGCTTCCGTGTGAAGCATCTGCGTTGTTGTGCTTTTCTTTGTGCTTTATTTCTGAGGCCCGTCCTCTTTGACCCTGAACGCCCCCACTGACTTTACGGCTTCCCTGAGGAAGCATCTGCGTTGCTGTGCTTTTCTTTGTGCTTTATTTCTGAGGCCCGTCCTCTTTGAGCCCGAACGCCCCCACTGACTTCACGGCTTCCCTGAGGAACCATCTGCGTTGCTGTGCTTTTCTTTGCGTTTTATTTCTGAGGCGCGTCTGCTTTGACCTTCAGCGCCCCTGTCAGCTCTACGGCTTCCGTGTGAAGCATCTGCGTTGTTGTGCTTTTCTTTGTGCTTTATTTCTGAGGCCCGTCCTCTTTGACCCTGAACGCCCCCACTGACTTTACGGCTTCCCTGAGGAAGCATCTGCGTTGCTGTGCTTTTCTTTGTGCTTTATTTCTGAGGCCCGTCCTCTTTGAGCCCGAACGCCCCCACTGACTTCACGGCTTCCCTGAGGAACCATCTGCGTTGCTGTGCTTTTCTTTGCGTTTTATTTCTGAGGCGCGTCTGCTTTGACCTTCAGCGCCCCTGTCAGCTCTACGGCTTCCGTGTGAAGCATCTGCGTTGTTGTGCTTTTCTTTTGTGTTTTATTTCTGAGGCGCGTCCGCTGTGACTCTGATCGCCCCCGCCGACTTCACGGATTCCATGAGGAACCATCTGTGTTGCTGTGCTTTTCTTTGCGTTTTATTTCTGAGGCGCGTCCGCTATGACCCTGATCGCCCCCGCCGAATTCACGGATTCCATGAGGAACAATCTGCGTTGCTGTGCTTTTCTTTGCGTTTTATTTCTGAGGCGCGTCTGCTTTGACCTTCAGCGCCCCTGTCAGCTCTACGGCTTCCGTGTGAAGCATCTGCGTTGTTGTGCTTTTCTTTTGTGTTTTATTTCTGAGGCGCGTCCGCTGTGACTCTGATCGCCCCCGCCGACTTCACGGATTCCATGAGGAACCATCTGTGTTGCTGTGCTTTTCTTTGCGTTTTATTTCTGAGGCGCGTCCGCTATGACCCTGATCGCCCCCGCCGAATTCACGGATTCCATGAGGAACAATCTGCGTTGCTGTGCTTTTCTTTGCGTTTTATTTCTGAGGCGCGTCTGCTTTGACCTTCAGCGCCCCTGTCAGCTCTACGGCTTCCGTGTGAAGCATCTGCGTTGTTGTGCTTTTCTTTTGTGTTTTATTTCTGAGGCGCGTCCGCTGTGACTCTGATCGCCCCCGCCGACTTCACGGATTCCATGAGGAACCATCTGTGTTGCTGTGCTTTTCTTTGCGTTTTATTTCTGAGGCGCGTCCGCTATGACCCTGATCGCCCCCGCCGAATTCACGGATTCCATGAGGAACAATCTGCGTTGCTGTGCTTTTCTTTGCGTTTTATTTCTGAGGCGCGTCTGCTTTGACCTTCAGCGCCCCTGTCAGCTCTACGGCTTCCGTGTGAAGCATCTGCGTTGTTGTGCTTTTCTTTTGTGTTTTATTTCTGAGGCGCGTCCGCTGTGACTCTGATCGCCCCCGCCGACTTCACGGATTCCATGAGGAACCATCTGTGTTGCTGTGCTTTTCTTTGCGTTTTATTTCTGAGGCGCGTCCGCTATGACCCTGATCGCCCCCGCCGAATTCACGGATTCCATGAGGAACAATCTGCGTTGCTGTGCTTTTCTTTGCGTTTTATTTCTGAGGCGCGTCCGCTTTGACCTTGAGAGGCGCGTGGTTGATGACGTATTTTTATGGCCATCTTTCGGGAACAACGCCGACGCCTTTTCGCGTAATAAATCATATAAAGCACGCCTTAAAAAAAAGGCACGGTGTTTGTTGCAGACGTAACACAATTTTCTGCGGACACGCCTCAAGCTCTTTCAAAAGATGTTCACTTCGTACCTTATGTGTGCTTCGAACCTGTCTGCAGACCGTATTTTGTACGATCAATGTGGGAGGACGCTCCCCCCCCCCCTTTCCGTACAAGGAAGAAACACTCCTCAGACTGTGTGTGCAGGTTTTTGTTTGGAATAGTGTAGGAGCAGTGTGTGTGTGTGTGGGGGGGGGGGGGGGGGGGGAATGCGGCTTTAGGTTCTCTCTTCCTGCATGCTGATTGGTTCATTGGTGTCTGATGCTGCCATCTGATTGGCTACGGATCAATAACGAGATGCTCGGGATCCGCCACGCCCTGCGTTTCTTAAGCTGTCGATGGCCATATAAGGGAAGGGAGCCCCGAGCATGCGCTCTCGGGCGTCGTATACCTTATTCTCCGCATAACGTACGATTCAACGTGAAAGGACCAATTAGCGCGAGACAGGTGATTCTCTTTACACCATCGCTTTCGGTAAATTGTATGTATTTATTTATTTATTCTTTTTGCGCCCGCGCAACGAGTGAATATTACGAGTGAACAAAAAAGTGACTAAGGGCCGGTTGCACCAACGTCGCTTAGCGCAAAGCGGAGCTTAGCCGGGAACTTAAGCTTAGTTTCGGTTTCGTTCGGTTGCACCAAACTCGCTTATCGCTAAACCTAGCACTAAACTACGCTTAACTTAAGCGCCCAACATTGGGCGCTTTGCTTCTGGTTGTTTCTTAATCCTGGATTAAAAACATGGCGGCTGGTTTGTCACGGTCGACGCGGTGGACGAAATTGGTTGTGCAAAGTGTTTTAGGCTACATCAGCGTGAAAGTCTCGACAAAATGACTTTCGATTGTGACAAGGATGCAAAATATTGTCGCCTGAAGTGTTCATCGACCCCTGTTTTCAAGTTGGCTCTCCACTTTCAGGGCGTGTTAGCCCTAACCGAGAAACGTACGGAGCTGTGGGGCTCACGTCTGTATTCCCGTTGGTTCTTCTGTCAACGAGCTTATTCGTATGTACTTACTAATTTTCGCATAGCTGTAACGTATTGTTATTTACCACCTTGTTTATTTACACTTGCAACGAGTATCCTTCAATCTGATTAGCGCGTTGAATAATGGCAGTACGAGTCGGCGATCAGCTGATTGTCGACACCTCTGCCGTTTGCATTAGATTGCGGCGCTTTTAAGTAATAAAACAGCGAAAATTAAATTTCTTTCGTTTTCTGAGTTTTGAGACAATCTTCAGTGAATTTTCCTTATCTCGCGAGTAGAATCTTGGCTTCAGAAAACAGTATCGTTCCATAACTGTAACTTTTTTGGTGATCGCATTTTTTTTTATATACTTTGCTTTATATCTTTCATTCGTTTCCCGAGAACGAGATACTGTTGTTTCCGAGTTGTGCTCTGTGATGGTGTTTTCCCTTTACTTTTGTCGTTTGTTGTCATTGTGACGATGGTTGAGACTATATACCGGAACACGTTTTCAATAAAATTCAGTTGAAAGTTGCGCCTTGTTGTGTCCTCCGTAACTTTTTTGGTGATCGCGATTTTTTAGGAATATTTTGCTTTATATCTTTCATTCGTGGCGACGACAAATCGTAACGACTACTATGTTAGATTCGGTCATTGCTGTATCGGGGCAGGCTGGGGCAGGTGATGCGAAGAGACGACCGTTCTTATCGGCGCGATGTGATGTATTAGTGGGAGTTTTTTTTTTTTTTTTTTTTTTTCTGAATTTGACAGTGTGAAACTGAAGTCCGTTTGAGGCTGCAGCGGATGTTCAACGACGGTACAGTGCAGTTCTATCACCTTGCTGATAGCAACGAGTACCGTCGATGCAAGGTCTCGTGACCTGACCTCTCGACGACTTCTATTCGACGATTTCCGGGCATTTTCGCAGCTGCCGTGGCGAGTTCGTCACTGTTTTGAACTTTATCGGTCTCAGGCTTGACTTGGTTTTAGTAGTCATCTTACCTGCCTACTTATATCCATGATGTTTTGTCTTCAGCGATGTAGTGAGTAGAGTGTCCTTCTCGCGTTCGGTGAGTTTTGGGGCCCCCGATGGCTCCTTCGCCTCAAAATGTGAGCACGAAAACTACTACCACTGTCAAAATATCCTGTTATCAACCAATATTAAACACACAATCACAGATGTAAAGAGCATTCGTGTTTATTTGAAGCTTTGACTTCTGTTATTGCAAGTTAAATGAAAAAATTATTGAATTTGGAGACCTTTAATTTGTTACTCACCGAAGAAATACAGCCAAAAGCAGACGCCGACGACGACTACTACGGCAGTTTTTCTTTTTTTTTGTTTACATCACGTGATTCCTCTCCGCCAATCGTATTCGTCGCTCTGAGCGTTCCCTAGTTTGCTCTGTTTGTCCCTAGATTCCCTACGCAAATCCAGCGTTTAGCTAGGGGCGCGTCTGTAAAGCCGGCTTAACCTTGGTGCAACCGGAATTTAAACCCGTGCTTACCTAAGCTCGGTTTAGGGCGCTAAGCCGGCTTAGGAAAGCGCCGCTTTGGGTTAAGATAAGCGACGTTGGTGCAACCGGCCCTAAGTGGGCAACTTGGTTCATAGTTTAAAAAAGTATAAAAGTGCCGAAAACTACAAGCGCCAATACGAAGTAAGACAGCATGGTGTTGTCTGTACTTCGTCTCGGTCGCTGCCATTTTCGGCGCTTTTATACTGTTGTACATAAGAGGTTAGGAATCCGTACTGCCAAAATAGAACACAGGAAATCACTACTGCGTCATGCACGTTAAAGAGCCCAGGCTGGCGGTTGTACTGCACTGGCTAAATTTCTCATCTACAGCTGAGAGACAAGTCGTCCATTGAGGCAGACTAAGTTCAGGGTGTATATACACGCAACACTCTTTGAGAATGAGGAATAGCTTTTCTTGCCGTATTAGCTGAAGCCGTTTAAAGTAATACATAACTGATTCATGCGTAAGCCCCGCGGGTGCCTGTAAACATTTTCAAACATGTGGAGAATTTTCGCTTTAATAAGTACGATTTTACTTCTGCTCGAAGCTGCTCCCAGCACACAAGCAATACTCCGTGCACCTTTTACTTGAGAGTAAAGCTCCGCCTTCAGGCGCGAGCTCGCTGGCTTCCGCAGCGCTCTGGTTGCGCGTGCCTGCGCGTTCACACTTGTATTAGCAAGGGTAGAAAGCTCGCGCTGAAGGTAGAGCTTCCAGTTTGAGCTTAAAGGGGCCCAGCAAGGACTTCTTTAATGTTTTTCAATTTGCACCGAACCTGAGCGCACTGAACGCAGTAACTTAATGAAACTTTTCTTTTATCAAATTTCGCTTTATTTCAAAAGTTCTAGGAAAATTAAAATTACAAAAACAAGCAAAAAGTAACCTCCTTCATGACGTCCTTGGTTGCTTGAGTGGCCGTGAACCAAAGGAGGGGTAGTGAGCTCAGCGAGCGCTCACGGCTGCCGCACTCCGTGTTAACGGCGCGAGAGGGCGCCACTAAAGCATCTTCTTGATAGGCTGTACGCAACGTTCAGCCAGAGCGGCTCTCATTGCATTTGCTGCGCGATTAAACACTAATTCAGCATGACACTTCATTGGCCACAAACGACAGCTAACACGGGGTAAAGATCAGTTCAGAATGGGAGCCACTTCGCGCTGCCATAACGCGAAACGCCAAACCGCAAGACAAAGCTGCTCGCCGAAGGCCTCCGGAACGCTCGGAGCCGTCCGGACCCTCCAGTCCATACCAACGCAGCGCCGCCGCGTACATCCGGGACCTTTCAGTGTCGGCACCTGATCCTACTACTCCTTTCTAGTATGCGCCTCCTTTTCCACCGCTTGGTGGTGGGTATGTCGACGGGTCATTTCTTGTTTTCGTACATTATAAACTGCATGTGTTTCTTTTCTCATCTAAAATACTGAACAAAAACTACTTTTATAAATAATTGAAGCGGTACGCGACACTTATATTTTGTATTTCGACTAAAAAGAAGCTTTTAGCGGCTCTGCCCAGTAGTAAGCCCAGGACCAAATACGTCCCATATCGCGCGCTTTCGGTACCGCGGGTCGCCCCCGTCGGTGGAGGAGGTTTCCGCGTCGTCCGGTTAAAATATGATGTACTGATATTCAATTACTCTCTCCGTGCCCGCTGGCTTGTCCAAACCCCAAGAGACGTGGAAACCGCCAAAAATGTAGACGCTTAAATATGATTTAGGACCCCTTTAAAGGTGAACGGAGTATATTAGCCTAACTCAGCGTCTTTCAGAGTTTTCGAGTAGCTCACGCAGACTCCGCTTGTCTCCGAGTAGCGTTAGATAAAACGTAAGTTATGTTGTTTTAGCCGATTCCCTGGGAACAGTCGAATTTCGCAAACGTCTATAGTCACCGTGAGTTCCGTGATACATTAATAATAATAATAATAAAAAAAACTTTAGTTTTGAACATACCTAACTGGCATACAGTAAACCGGAAGTTCTTGACCTATGAACATCGATAGCATTTTTGTGGCATATAAAAAAAAAAAAAAAAAAAATAAAAAGGGAACGGCGAATCCGTATATCAAGAACCTTCTGTGTTTTTGTTGATTCTTTTTATTTTAGTTTAAAGTATCAGGCTTGTAAATCGAAGTGTGTCGCATGCTGGCCCGGCTCATAGTTTAATGTGGGTGTAAGCACGTCCAAGGTGCTGGGGGGTGTTTATAATACGCCAAGTGGTTAACGACCAGAAGCCGGACTTTACGGCCAACGCCACTAAAAGTCAAGTTTCTTACTAGACCACAACGCAAGCCAATTGTATTGTCAGATAGCCCATGGGCTAAGCTATAATTCTCTTTTAATGGCCACTATCCGTGGCGCTACCTAGAGCGGAACATAAATTTCTGCTGTTCGTTTTCAGGAAGGGTAGAAGTGTTTTTTTTTAGATTATTCATTTTTACGGGAACATAATCTTGCTGAATTTTTCTATTAAGAAAAACTCCCACAAATTAACTGACAGAAATGAAAATAGTTATAACTATTTAACTATCGAAAGAGGATTCTTCGTAAAGCTTTTAGCTGATGAGATGTTGAAAAATCCGAGCATGAGTAGATGGCCCATGATATTGAGTTTGCAAAGCATACGCAAATTTAACTGGCGATCAATTCTGTATTATTGAAATTATTGGTAACCACTCTAATTAGAATCTTCCATCGTATATCGCGTAATAATCCATCGACACGCTCCAGTTCGTTGTCGGTCAGAAAAGTAAACCCTTTACTAAAGAATTGAGCAGCATAGACATTATATAAAAATGGCATTCTTTTTTTTTTAATAATTGGCCTTGCCATGTGTCTCAGTCAGTCATGTGAGTAAAGCAATATGAGGGCCCGAAGAGCGCATACAGCAAATTTATTACATTCTCGTCGCGTTACCATCTTCTGTTGCAATCTCCAGAGAGCTATAGACCCTTTCTGAAATTCAGTCTGGCTACTTTAATCACTATCATCATCTAAAAAATGGCATATTATTTCTAATGGCGGCCTTGTGTTTACTGAGGAATAAAGAAGTTTAAGATGCTCCTAAGCAAATGATTCGAGGCCTATACATTCTAGACGTTAGCGCGACGTGAAGCAGGAATTGGATGCAAGAGCTGCATGAGCGTTCATTTTTAACACGGTCCCAGTCAATCTATTAGCAGCACGCACTCAACTTTGAAGCCCCTTGATGTATAGAACTTTATCAAGGCGTCCATGGGGGTTGGCGCTTCGTTTTGGCTGGTTGCATATTTTTTGCCATCGACACTGAAAGAGGTTGAAAAAGAATTGTACAATGAAGCGCACATTCTCGTTTACCGCTGACTTGCGAAATTGACGTTGCCCCATAAGATACTGCATACCACAGGCTCATTGCCGCCATTAGTACGGTAAAAGTTAAATTGCCATTTGAGTCATCAGATGGCACTGAATTTCGAAAAGGGTCTATTTCAGGATTTTCATGGAACGCCTTTGACGAACACCTCAGCTCTGACCGCCCGTCCTTGAGCTCTTTGATGCGTGTGTGTGTGTATGTGTGTGTGAATATGGTGTGTACGTATGTGCGTGTGTGTGTGCGTGTGTGTGCTTGCGTGCGTGCGAGCGTGTGTGTTTGTGTGTGTGAGTGTGTGTTTGTGTGTGTGTGTGTGTGCGTGGGTGTTTTAACGCATTTTCCTAATACTTCCCAGCAAGTTTGTGAACTAATAGACACTAATGACCGTTCACCTTCGGAGCAGCGCAAGAGGTAGGGGGGCATCTAAGGGACGCCATGTCGTTGGTCGTTGTCCGCAACGCGTGATTGAGACACGCTCTCACTTGTCTTCTGGCAAGAAAAAATATCTTTATTGGAATGAATACATTATTACAGGAGCGAGTAGTCCCTGACAGGATCAGAACGGCAGGGCATTTCTCTCGGATGTCCGGGCTTCAAGCATGCGCTTGTTGCCTCCCACCGTGCTTTGGCTGCGCGTGCACGCTCGAGCCTCATGAGACGGCGAAGATTTACCGAAAACATGCGGTCAGAAACTGAGGGAGAGGAGGAGGCAAGAGCGCGCGGGGGCGTTGGAACGCCAAGCTCTGGTTAGAATGATTAGGGCGTATGTAGACGCAGAGAAAGCTGCCTCTGTCTCCACTGCACTGTTCGAACGCGATAAAAACTCGGGACACCGGCGTCCAGCGTTTGGCGTTCGCATTCAAACGCGTTCGACGAGTGCAGCGGAGACAAAGGCAGCCAGCTTTGCGTCTATCCTCTAATCGTTCCAACCAGAGCTCGGCGTTCCGATGTCCCCGCGCGCTCTCGCCTCCTCCTCTCCTTCAGTTTCTGACCTCGTAGGATGCTTGCGCTGGACGCGGTACACCTGCAAGACCTCACTGCCGTTTTCGCCCTGACAGTGACTTTATAAACTGCTGCTACGGGAAAAGCCATTAACGTCCCCTTTTTCCTGTTTGTGAACCTCGAGCTTCAAAAGACGCTGGAGGCACCACTCGGTACATCCAAGGACGCATATTCACCAAGAGCAAATGTTGAAACCCTCAGAGAATATACTACCGTGGACAATATGAGTTGAAACAGCCTTCCATGCTTCTTTAATTTTTATTCCATTTTCTAAAGAGGCTCTGGTTCGAACTCGACTTGGTACGTGACGCCTTCCCAATCGCTGAACTTTGACAATTTGAGAGATATTGGAGCTTGTGGGAAAACTGTATACGGCAGAAGAAAACGTCCAGGTCGGGTGTTTCGGCCCGTATTTTTCCTGGGTGAACGGAGCCACCCCTGGGGCATTCACCCTGAAGCCGCGGTCACTCTACTAATACATCATAAAACAAGAAAAACAGTCTGCAATTACTGCCTGAGGATGTGTCTCTTCCCTGTACGGCGGCCCTGTCCCTTTCGTCATACAAAACCTGTCTGCCGACACGTTGGGAGCATGCCACTGTATGAAGCAAAAGCGCATTGAACACGGTTGGGGCGCGTTCCCGCAGATGCTTCTGCCAATATGCTTGCAGCAAACTCCGTGTCTTTACTATAATGTATACGGACAGTGCTACTGTGGTTTTAGAGAGACGTATGGGTCAAAGAAAGGACGCTCAATAAGTGAACAGAAAAGAACTACCCGCGAGCGCCATGTGTCCATGTCGCGTGGTACAACGGCTCGACCTCGTTGCCTCTCTCGCTTAATCAGGTCCGTGACATTGTTTCCATCCCACCACGACCCGGCGGCGTCTCTCGGATGATTGGGCCTACCGCGAGACCAAGCCCCGAGGAGCGTTGGAAACCATCTAGTGACTTTTTTTCCTCGAGTCTCTCTTTCGGAAAGTCGCCGTGGGAGGCTCTCGCGCTTGCTCGCGGCGGTGTCTCGAATATTCCTCGGAGCGCGAGGGTCGATAAACGCTGCGCACCAACGCGACAGGTCACACGCATTCACACACGCACGCACGAACACACGCCTTCTGTTCGATAACCTCGTTTCTCAGGTAACTGTTTTTGAGAGACCCCCCCGTGTTTTTCCTCTCCTATGGGCCCGTCCTCCAAATAGACCAGTTCGTTATCCCTCCGATGCGAGACCACGTAGCGGAACGTCCTCTCGAGATCCTTGTCGCGCGAACGACGGAGTGCAGCGGTGTCGGTGTGATCAATACCGCCTACAGAACACGAGGCTTGCGACTTTTCCCTCCCGAGCGTCATCACTAGTGGATCCACGCAGAGCCGCCTATAGCTTGCGTCAACGTGGCCGCAAACGCGTCTCGCAGTGTCTCACGCAACGAGCGCGACGCTGGCAGGCGGCGACGCCACGACGGACGCGCGTCTGCCGCTTTGCGGCGACTCTCGTCGAGCTTTCGCGGTTTGCCGCTTGGGGCTGGTCGGAGATCCACTAACGATGACGTCATGGGTAGGCCTTGCCTTCTGGGTGATATCGGTCTAATACGAGATGCGATCGCTTTCTTGCGGGTTAAAGTTGGCGCTTCGGACGGCGGACCATCCGTTGTGAGTTACGACCGTTACGTGCAAGTGTTGGTTTTAGGTCGTCGAGCGTCGAAGCATTCAAGTTCGCAAAACAGTATCCGCGAGAATGTGTTTTTCCTCGTTGAATCGCACGTCTTTATCTTGGGACGCCGCCGCTGGCTTTCTGTTGTTATCTCCTTCCGTGCGTTCAACTCTTCATTACGAGAGACCGCGAGGGGTCCTTGTTAGACGATAGCGGGTGTAAAGAAAACGCTTTGGCATTTTATGTGGCACTGACCAGGCGCAAATATAAGAGCCTGGTATATAATTCGGATATGTTTTTTACGCATCAAAATTGCATAAATTACGCAGCGGGTAACCTAGGATAAGATCAAAAATTTCCGACAAATTTTCATTCCAACGATACGACCAGTAACTAAACTGGCAGTGGCAACTGCTCTGCACGATAAAATGGGGCCGCAGATTTGCAGCAGTCAGATTCTAGACATAAACAGCAATAGACCATCTGCTGTATTACCCAAGCATCAAGGAGAATGCAGGGATTGGTGTTCCACGCGCCACACGCGCACGCCTTCCCCGTATGAAAGATTCGAAGTAAATAACCCGAATAAAGCGTTAACGAACGCGCGTGCAAGACACAATTTGTTTTAGGTTTTTGATTTGGAAAATTTCCTACTGCTGAGGCCAGCACGTGCGGCGCGTGGAACACCAATCCCTGCATTCTCCTCGATGCTTGGGTAATACAGCAATAGGTCTATTCACTTCCCTTATATAAAGTATGCTGTCATTTTAAGAGTGACATATTGTTGTTCACCGTGAAAAAGTAAACGGGAATAGTCTTACCAGGCCATAGTAGTCTGTAATACGGAAACAATCAAAATCTTCTTTTGGCTTATCTATAAACATTGCCAGCTCAATAAACGCAGGGCGTGACTTAATATGGTCACGCGTCTGGCATCATGATTAGCTGTTCGGCGCGTTTACCAGCTAATAGCCGGAGCGATGGGATGCTCGGACCTCGGTACATCCTGCGCATTTTTTTTAAGCTGCTAGCGACCACAGGAAACTTGCTTGATGTAGAGAGCACCACGCACACTGTCACCTCTGCGACAATACATATCTTTCTCCTCGCTCGTTGCTCTCTCTCTCTTCGATGATTACGCAGTTCTACATAGAACCACACTGAAAGGTCACTTGTCTGCTTTTGTGGCACGATGCACGACACGCCTCTCCGACTGTCGTTGTTGAATTCCTGTGCTGCACATGTATTGGGCTGTCCCTGAGGTGGAAACAAAACACGGCAAAGCAGCCTCCGTGTAACGTTACGGTTGCTGCCGTTCTGTCTGGTGATTATAGAAACGCCGGCGAAAAAGACGAGCTGACGCAGGTGTCGATATATCATCGCTGCGTACCAATCTGTAGCTGCTGAAGGTTCCGTCAACCGGACCGGCTGCAGAAAAAGATACAGCAGGACAGTCCCCTGCCGCATGCAGTTCTGCTGCTGTGCCGTCACCAGAATCGAGTCGAACCCTGTATCATTTGCAACAGTGAAAAACGTTTTTTCAGGCACCGTTTACACTTGGTATACGACACCACAAGTCATGGCATCATCCATGCCCCATTTCCAGACGATGGCATGGACCACAGACGTCGTTGCTATGGCATGGACCTCGAAGACAAAGAAACTAATAGCAGTATACAAAAGCGCTCAACGAGAAACCGAAGGATCTCGACGCACTTTCCATCTGCCTGGGTCGTTTCCCTTCCAGGACGCAGGCACGCTTTGACGCCCACAAAGACGTTCTTCGAAGAGAAAGACGGGCAGAGATGGATGTTGACTGCTCAAAGAGACGTCGCGGCAGTGACGACGGACGATTAGGAACACACTTCTATCGACCGTGCACGTATAGTGTGCCTCTCCAGCAGAACGAGCGGTCCTTGTGGCGTACTCCTGCGAGGGGCACGCGAATCACTCGAAGACTATCTCCGTCGGAGGACCCAAGAAAGCGTTGCCTTGTTCCTACTTGGGTCGCGGCATGTTCGCCTCTCGAGTCGCGGTGACTAAGAAACGAGCTTTTGGACGAGACGCTTCGTCGGGGGCGCGGGGCGAGCGCAATTTACAGAGGTCTCCCTTTGCGATTGCGGTTGACCCCGACCATCAGTGAACCGCTCATTCTGTGTGCACCCCACGACGCAAGACTACTAACAGCAAACAAGGATTTTGTTTTTAGTCTTGAAGTTTTCGCAAGTTGGGCATGACATCCAAATTTCGGGGGATGGGCCCAGGGGGGAGGGGGGATGCCGTCTTGACCCAGTTGTTTGCTAAGGAGGCTGCTGCCGAAGAGCCAAGTCGTCTGACGTATATTGTCTGCAGTGTGCGGGTAGTGAGCGTGGTTAGTGTTTAGCGAATGAAAAACGACCGCCGCATATTATCAGAGTGGGGCGGGGCTCGTACGTGAGGACCATTTGTCGTTCTGGTTAAAGCGGCCGCTCCTCTTGTCAACTTGACCACATCGTCGGATTAGTGTTCGCCCTGAACTTGAAAGATGGCATTCGAACATCCAGTGAGGAAGAACAACTAGAGCTTGGGGGCTGTATCGAGATCGTCCTGTTTAACGTACGATTCAGAAAGCGCGAGGGAATGCGTGAATGCACATCTTCCTCATTCTCGCAAAGATTGGCAAAAAAAATGTATATATATATATTCAGGAAGCCGGTTTGTGTTCGAAGCCGAGAAGCGTAGATTTACGTTTACCTGGGGCAAAGTACACTAACAGAGGCTATTTCAAGTAACTATGCGAAAATAAACAATGTGTGATGGCTTCAATATATAGGCCTTAACTGCGTCGAATTCTCCCTTGGAGGTTTGATTTGTCTGTCAATCTGTGCGCTGTTAAAAGCCGGCAGCCATGCTCTGGTGTATTTCAAATCGTTGTCAATTCCAAGGTCCATCATCGTTTTTTTTCTCGTTTTTTTTTTGTTTTTTTTTTTGGGGGGGGGGGGGGGGGGGGAGGGGGTGCATTGTGCGAATGTCCACACGATGTGGCAAGACTTTTTATTGCACCGAGCTTCCGATTTCTGGCAAACATATTTTTTTCGGTGACCTCGACTTTCCCATGGGTTGAAGAAAAGCGGTACATTATTTTTTTAATTATTACATAACATAACGGTGGCTACGAGCTCGCAGATGAAACTTTCGATGTCGACTAAACAGCACAAAACTATCGGCAGGCAAAACCTGTGAGATTGTATTCCAAGACTTCGGTCTGTAACTTTTTATCTTAAGAATGGACAGAGTATTTATGCAGTAAATCACGCTACGTCATATGGAAGACAGTGAATACAAATACAAATAAGTTTGTAAGGTTACTAGATGAATAAAGACACTACTAGAATTGTTATAGAGGACCTTTCAGACATAATCTTGCTTAGAGATAAAATCGCCGAACCGTTTATGTACAGGGAAGGTACATTGACTAGCGCTCTGACGCTGTTTCATTGGCATTATCTACGTCGACTGTGTCCGTATTCAAGGGGAAACACATAGTTTTGTTGGTATGGGATGTCAATCATTTTCTATTTTTCGAGTACAAGTGGCGAAACAGGCACTTTTCTTTAAAAAAAACACAAAAAGTGGCATGCTTAAAATCAAAATTTTTCATAAATTTAAAATAAATTATATTTTACTTATATTATGGACGATAATTACAATACACAAAAGACGAAAATTGTGGACGAAAGTCCACAATGTGGACGAGAGTCCAAATTGTGGACTTTCATTGTGGACTTTCAAAATTGTGGACGAAAGTGTAAAATTCCTTAAAATTTTACACTTTTTACCAATTTATTGATCAAAAAAAATTTGTGATTAATGCGTTAGTTGATTAATAAGCGGGCCAATCAATTGTGTTCAGTTTTTTAACCAATTTTTTTGCATTAATTATCGATTTATATTTTGATCAATAAATTGGTAAGAAGTGTACCTGTTTAAGGGTTGTCACAAGCATCATACTCTTTCGTGCATTGTTTTTAAATTATCGTTCGCAAAATCAGCAGAATATAATTTATTTCGGATTGAAGCAAAATTTTTGGTCATACGCCTGCCACTGTTTGCTCTTCCTTCCAGGAAAAGTGCCTGATTAAGAACTAGCACTCAAACAATAAGAATGTGTCTTAACTCTCTACTTTACGGGCTGCTTACCTTCCTTCTCGGCAACATTCCTTATTGGCATATGGTATCATTTTTTCACAAACAAATCGTGTACAGAAAGGTGGATGAGGAATCAGTAAAAAAACTGCGCCCTGCTACGTTTTAAGCACCCGGTCAAATATTTGAATCTAATAAATATTTTCCGGTAAATTCTGCGGATCTTTCACACTTTAATTACCCAGAAGGTGGCAACATGAAGTCCGTAAAAGGTAGAAGTGTTGTACGTTGGGCGAGTTGGTACGATGACAAAGTGATGGAACAGCGCGCAAAAAGTCAAGGACAGCGCATGTGTGTTGTGCATCTTCCTTCTCTCTGACCTTGTCGTTTTGTGCGTTTTTCTGTTCACTATGTCCGTAAAGGGTCTATGCATTCCTTTCTGCCCATGTGCCCATGACATTTTAATGTATGCAAAACATACCATTACATGAAATTAAATTCTTTCATAATATATATTGATCCTACGTTCCTAGGAATACACGAATAAAAAAGAATGTGTTTACCGAATTTGTATTGTTAATGATGCGTCAGCTTGAACTTACAGAAACAGACGTAGAGAGGACGGGACAATAGGTAACAGTTAACTGCTTCGCTTTAGCGCACTTCTTCGTACGTGCAGTCGTCTTTTTTTTCAAGCTGTTCATATATACACAAAAAACCTATTAGTTTAAAATAGTGTTTACACACCGAATTGTTTAAATGTATCGTTACCGGCTCTTCCCCGAGCTATCTGGGCGTGGCCCACCGCAGATTTATATAATTTTTCTCTTTTCTTTTTTTTTTTTTTTTTTGCTGTGGATTGTTTTGGACAAGTTATCTGGGCACTGCACAACGGAAAAACTGTTTTTTTTTTGTTTTTTTTTTGTAGTTAGTGATGGATGAGGTGTGAACACATTCTTCCCCTCCCCGTGCTCTTGGATGACCAGTGCCTTGAGCCTGTCATGTACAAAAGAATTCTTGTTTGTTGTCAGAACGGTTATGTTGCTGAATGCTGCACTGCATTTTTATGTCTTACAGTGAGCTGATAAATGTCCTGTTCATACGCCCTTCACAGATGGTGCATGTTCTCTAATACTGTCGTTTATGCAAAAGCCTTCTTGGCCAATGTAACATTTACCACACGAAAGGGGATTGTGATAAACAACTCCTGTTTGGCACTGGGCGTATCTTGTTCTGTGGGGAGTGTCGCAAGTTTTCATTTTGTTTGTCGGCTGGTGAACACTTCTGCACATAGAGTATGCTCTGCTTAGGGCTGAGCAAACTACTTGTATATTCTGTCTTCCTGCGATCATTTTTCTTTTATCTTGTGGGTAATCTTGTGTATCAGTGGTATAACGATGTTCTTTTTTCGGGTATTTCTTTTTTCTTTGTAGTCTGCCGTTGTGCGTTTCAATTTCTTGCATATGTTCTCGGGGACTAGAAGAGCTGTTGGGTATCCTGCGTCGCGAAGTCTCGAAACCTCTTTTTCAAACTTATCTTGGCGTTTGGGACACTTTGATGTTCACAAGATTTGTTGAGGGCAGAAACAAAAGCTGTGCTGGCAACATTTCTCTTGATTCATCTTTGAGTGCCCGGACGTAAATGGACGAATACCCCTTTGTTGACTGGGGTTCGTATCTCCAGCAAACGTGTTCTTGCTTAAGTTCGATCGCGAGATCTAGGGACTTTATGGGATCGTTTACGGCTGATTCATGGGTGAACACTACATTCGGGCTACTCTTTTGAAAATATCATATAGTCTTTCTTCTGTATCCTTGTTAGCATATATATCTATATATATGAAGTAATAAAGTCGCACTTCGAAGCGTTCTTGGAGTTTTAAAGCATTTAGTGAGTCGACGCTTCTTTTATATATATTTTTTTATTCTAATTTTTATTAGGCAGGTTTAATGATCGATGAACGGTCACCAATGAACCAGTTAAAAATTCTTGCTCGTGTACAGCTTTATAATCTACATTCGAAACAAAATCATTTCTCCTATGGTAGGGTTCCGTGTTTTCGGATAGATCCGAAAAACGCCGAAAAATACTCGCCGGTAAAGTTTTATGTCAATTCAGATTTATTTGATAAACTTAGAATTTCAATTTATCAATGCCAAAAAGATACTGTACTTTACAATTAAAATATCCCGAGTGAATGCCACCCCAGATTTCTTACAAATCTCGAACCATCGACAAAAGTTGATCTTACCATTTATATCGTCAAGGTTCATTCAGGACAACAGGTCATTGTACTTTCGGGTGACGTTGTACTTTCGAGTTCTTTCTCTTGTTTCTTCTAATTTATCTTCAAGTTCCTTCCAGACTCAGGGCTGGGAAGGAACTTGAAGATGTCCTCATGAATAGAAGACACTGTTCCGGTTTCCAGTTTGGTCTATACTATTTGTGCATCTTGTAGGGAGGATGAGTTTCGTTTTTGTAACAGTAAAAGCTATGAAGCATGGTGAGTTAGTATACCAGGGGAAGAAGGGGTTGGCAGTCGAAGCTTCTGTATTACGCCCTTTAGCACTCCACCCTGCTCAGCCGCGTGGATTGTAGGAAAATGAGCTTCGCAACGACTATTTACCAAAGTTGAATGATTTTAAAGTATCGACGTTTATCAAAGCACCATTTCTTTGCAACTTTTGTGGTGGGATAAATTAGTATTGCCAATGGCAATGGCACCAACGCAAAATCCATTAAAAAAAATTAATTGAAACCAGCGCGTTTTTCTACATCTATCACACGTTAACACCCAAAAAATATTTATTTTTGTTCGAAAAAATTGCAAAATCAAGCTTCGAATTTTTGGAGAATCAGGAATCAAACAAAAAATAAACACTGATAAGCTCCGAATTTTTTGTTAAAAATAAACTCCGAAAAACCCGCTCCGAATTTGACGAAAACTAAACACCGAAAGCAGAGAACCCTACCAGTAGGCAAAAGCGCTTTCAATTATTAAACATGCGCATTAATGCGTACGACTTCAAAACAACACCTAGCGTAGTGCGCATCTCAACGCTGTACACGGTGGCCCCAGCGCCATCATCAAATCGGTGGCTCGCTAAATTCAGCAGGGCCGGTGGCGTTCACACGCGAGACAGCGTGTCCGCGTCACGTCTTCAAAGAAGGAGTGGCTTCTTCAATCAAGATTTAACGCTCCTCCGGCGATGTTGCCTCGTCCGAAACCCGAACCGTCGATCGTGATGCTCTCTCCACGGGAGCCACACCGCGTCAGGGGAATCGGGTCCGCGCTGGACAGAGTTCAGCGCCCTCGGTATATGCCTTTTTTTATTTCGCGTCCCCAGCGTCGTTGACGGACAAGGTCAACCCGCGCCGGCGTTAAAAGCGCCGACCTCCCTCGCCCGCTGCTCTACGAGGCTCGACCGCACACGTCCGGCACGGGGCCCCAGCGTAGCCACGCTGGGACGCAGTCATACGGCGCGTTCAATCACCCACATCCCTTCCCCGCTGGCGACCGCCCGAAGCAGCCTAGGACCAGGCAACCCCCCTTCCAAAAAACGGGCCGAGACGTTTCTTTTATTATTCTTCTTAAGAAACTGCCACCCTACCTCCTCGCCGATATGGCAGCCGATTAAAGATCCAACAGCGCCTCGCGCCCTCTCCCGCCGCCGAAACGAGTTACACAGAGGAGGCCTCCGTGGCCACGGGCAAACGCGCCGCGGCATAGCGCAGCGGAGAACCGACTGGACAGTTGCCCGCAGGGACCCGTCTTCAGTAGGTCAGCGGCACAGAACGGCAGCGCTAGGAGAGCATGAGCCGAGCTGCGGCGGCGCTACCCTCTCCCACGCAGGAGAGCACGTTTCGGGCGAGAACGAAGCGGCTAGCCGGAGCGTCTCCCCAGACCGGACTTCATTGACGACGCCGGCGCAGACCATGCGGCCACGATGATCCTGCACAGGAACATGTTCCGACTCGAGCTGCTGGCCAGGGTGCCTCCCGCGCAGAAGGCGCCCTCGGACGAGGACTGCCTTGCTCTGGCCAAGAAGTCTGCGCGCAGCATCGACGAAGGACCTCTCTACCTACTCCTGGTCGATGGCGTCAAAGTGAGGTCCAGGAGCGAATGGTCTTCGGCCCCCACGGAGGTCCGTAACCACGGGAACCTGTTGACGTGCCTGTTTGACCCGGAAGAACCGCGCGTTGTCACCACGGTCTTCCAACAGGACGGTACGGAGGACTCCGAGCGCAAGAAGGAGGTTGTTGTGTGGAGGGCCGCCACGGAGGACGAGGCTAGGGCCCTCTGCAACTTCAAGGACCCGACCCCAGAAAGCGAGTCCCTGAGTAGCTCTCCCAGCGACACCTTGTCTTCGCTGGCTTCACTCTCGTCCACGGGCTCCTCGGACAGTTTCAAGACCAGCTCCAGCAGGCAGGTCCTTGTTGCTGCCAGCAGGAACGGATCCCGAGATCGCAAAGCGGACGCGAGACAGCGCGAAGCGCCCAAGGTCCTGGCGCCTCCTTCGACCGAACAAGACCGGTCCAGGAAGTCGGACGCGTCCAAGAAAGATGCCCCTCGCAAACTGCCGCTTCTCTGGACGGCCGCCGCGGCATCCCTGAAACGAGCGCCGCAGATTCTGGTCCGGCCTGCTGGGACCCAGAGCCTTCAGCCGGGACCAACGCCCTGGATACACTGGTCACCTCCCCGAGTCCCGCTCTGCTTCCAGTACTTCGGCCGGCCAGTTCTGACTCAGGACAGCCGAAGCTTCCGCCCCCACATGCCCGTCCAGCTTCAACAACACCAGATAAAGGAGCTGCAGCGGGCCAGCACCCGAAACACCGCCGCGGTGCTACACGCTCCTCAAAGATCCATGCTGCGCTCGGGCTCGCTAAGCAGCCAGGAGTCGAGCGGATCCGACAACGAGGGTAACCACGCCAACGGGGACTACAGCCACCACTCGAGGCATCGCTCCAAGAAGGTGGTGACTTTCAACTACATGACCAAAGTGCAGTTCATGTAAATGACCGCGTGTGCGTGTGTGTTTGCGAGGGCGGACCGCCGAGTGAATGCGTGAGCGTCCCCCCTTTCACCATCTGTACCTCTTCCCTTCCCTCGGGAGCTTCCCCTCAAGGTCCTCCAGCGCGCGACTCGTGCCATAACGGAACACGTCGGCGGTGAGGACATGCGGCCACAGACCACGTGCGGTGAGCTCGCGGGAAGTGACGGGCAGCGACGACTTCCGGCGCGGTTCTCCTCCCATATCTTCCACGGCCAGATTGGAAGATACCGGACGAAGATGGCGGCCGGCCCAGGACTGGGGCGTTTCGTGGGTGCGCGTGCGATCGAGTAGCCCAGAATCGCCCAGTCGAAGACTAACCAGGATATACTGTCCTAACGGTAACGTCGACCATCTTTCTATCTCGTCCTTTTTTTTTTCTTTTTTGGCAACAACAGCCGAGCTGCACGATTTCGAGAAATACTATGCTAAGACAAATAATTGTGAATATACCGCACAAAACATGCAGCACCACTGAAATATTCGGTTCGTCGTAGTATGCGTTTTTATTTTATAAGTTACAGAGTAGCGCCGAAATGCATCTTCGTATCGTTCCTAACTGATATATAACTAATTCCAGTTTATCTGACCATGTAAATATAAAGGAGTCGTTTAGCCGAACTGCTAAATCACGTTTGGTCCTATAGCACTGATATAGGATTGCGGAAACGTCGAGGAATAATTATCGAAGAGTTTATGTTCACCCGACTGGATGGGCTCTAGTGGAGAGAATACTTTGTGACTGCGACAGAGCATCGACGATAGCGCTCTTGAATGTGTAAGATAAGAAGAGAAAATAAAATATTTCGCTTAACTTTTTGTCGTCTGGAAGACTTCTTATTTCGGTGAACTAAGTTATAGCCGGTTTAGGCAAATAAATTGTTCCAAAGGCAACGTCACATTTTTACATCACGCAGCAGATTATCTCAAATACAAATGCATGAGGAGTGTGCGTGGATGACTGCGTAAATGAGTGTCTGAGAAGAAATCTGAAGGGCTATCAGCATCTAGGAGCGTTCCATTTGGCATATGACAACGACGAATGGGGATCTCTTCGCGAAAATTACTTGCTCGCCTGATTGTTATCGTCGCTTGGAGTGGCCAGTATCGCACGAACATGCCTCATATATCTGTAGGCGAGGTGTGAATATTTGCTTAAAATAGACTTGTTTCAAATATACATTGTAATAACTTGTTTTCTAAATATTTTATAGAGCGGTGTTCGTTTTTTTTAGTTTACTGAGAGCGTGCACAATATGTATAGCATCTTCGCGAAATTTTGCAACAGAGCACAAAAGCCAAGGCAAGTAATGCGTGCCCTGTCGTACCGATAAAAACTAAATTAACCGTGCAACATAATTGATATTTGCCTTGAACTGAAGGTACTAAAAATACTTTAAAATATACAACGGAACTTCGAGACCTGCTAGGGACTTCTTAAGGCTCGTTCACACATTTACAACCGTGTACGACCGAGAGAGACAAGACCGGTTTTGAAGCCTCTTACGACATCTTAGGACCCGCTCCGCAGCAGCGCACCCGGTCCTAAGACGTCGCAAGAGGCTTAAAAACCGGTCTGGTCTCACTCGGTCTTACTCGGTTGCATATGTGTGAACGGCGCTTTAAGGCCCGTTCACACTCTTGCGATCGAGTAAGACCGAGAGAGACCAGACCGGTTTTTAAGCCTCTTGCGATCTCTTAGGACCAGCTCCGCTGCAGCGCATCCGGTTGTAAGAAGTCGCAAGAGGCTTAAAAACCGGTCTGGTCTCTCTCGGTCTTACTCAGTCGCAAAAGTGTGAACGGCGCTTTAGTCTCGTAGTGTACATCTAATTGCAAGTCCAGAAACTTCGTAGTGGCAGGAGAGTTGAGATTTAGGAAATGGAGTGTTTTTTTGTTTCTGTTTTGCTGGGTTGCACATCGAACCCAGGTGTTGCAAATCCTAACCGTAAAAAGCGCTGCTTGTTTGTCAAATTGGTTGTTTGGTTTATTTATTCAAAATACTAGGCGCTGTTACGTTTTCATTTTCATTTTGTTTTAGTTTTCGTATGTCACGGAAAACAAAGAAACATCGAAACAGTTTTGACATGGAAATATGCATTTTCATTAACCTATAATCCCAAATAAATTAACAGAATACGGGGTTCTTAAGCGCCTTTAAACATTACAAAGTTTACATTTATAATACTGGCGACTCGGTCAATTGATTACATAAATAAATTATCTATGCATTTTTATTTTATTTTTGAAATCTCGCTTTTAATGATCCTCCTGTCAAAAGTAATTGAATGGACTAGAGGCACGCGCTTTCATTCTTGGTCCTCGAAATACTAAAATCTCGCCTCCACTAGGTTCATCAAATCATCAAAACAATCGACGAATAATTGCGAAAAGCTTTCAATCAATCAGTGAGTATTAAATAACAAGACCAGTGCGTACTTCTGATAAACAGAAAATAAAGTATCGCTTCTTTTATATTTAGAGACTTTCTCTGGTATTCGAGATATGTACCGACATGTCGCATAAAAAAATTGTTATAACAATCTTTTAATATTATGTGCTTTCACTTTTATTACATGAAACGGACCGAGGCTCAAAGTTAAAACTCAGGGAAGATGACAATGTTTCAAAATAAACCGTTTCTATTGCCTAGACGTGGCCAAGACATCTTGCACTGATTGACTAGATCACGATTATTAGCTACACATGTGCACGATCCTTGATGATAGAGAATAAGCAACGTATTTATAAATGCCGTAATCTAGGCTGTGTTATTTTATTTATGTTTACTAAATAAATGAGCTCACAACGCAAAAACATGTAAACTAATCACAAATTTCGTTTTGTGAAATTTAAGAGGAATAGGCAGGGAATGTTTTTTTTTTAATAATCATAATTGAAGCGAAATGTATTATTGTATGGTTGCACTTAAATTCAATCTTTGTTGTTGTTTTTTGTCAATATTCTAAGCTTTTTTTTTTTTTTTTTATAACTCGTGTTCTAATCGGCCAGAACAACCTACCAATAGCAAAAAAAAAAAAAGGTTAGCTTTTGCAAAATGATTGCAGCGATTTCATGATGAAATCAACCAAGATATACAATCATTGGTTTACTCTTCTCTACGCCAATTAGGAAAGTTATATGAAATATTTATTTGGTGTATGTACATTAATACAAAGTAGTAGGAAGGTAAGGCATCATGGTTTAGTATACGACTTCTAACGTGGTTTCGTTAAGGTATATCAGGAGCCGGTTGTCCATATTATATAAAGTATCTTTTTTATTTCTTTTTTTTTTAATTCGGGTACCGCTAAAGAAAAAATGTTATTACATTTAGCTTTGTTTTAGTTGAAGTATAGATTGTTAATACCCCAGAAAAAAATGTTTGAGTTAGTTAAATTTTTTATTAAAAATGAATGATGAATATTTGCTCGAAATTTGTTGTTCAATGGTTCAAAACTTTTTTTTTTTTTACAAAAAAAAAAAAAAAACCTTTATTATTTTGTTTCAATTTAAATCAAATAAATTTTGTATCCGTCGGTCAGCACACGTCAAAAGTGCGATATTCGTTAATTTTAATGATAAAAAACGTATATAATATGCATTTACTGTGAAATACTAAAAAAACGTTAAAATGATAAACATCGTGTGTATTATGACAGAGATTGCTGGTAACGAAACCAGCTTAGATACTAAGAGAGATAGAGATAGAGATAGAAAAGAAGAGAGAAAGAAAGACAGAGAGAGAGTAGAATGTGGTAGGTAAAGCAACGGTAGAGAGACGATGATAGGTTCTATTTGAACTTGGATCGAACGATAAAAAAAAAAGCTTGGCTAACTTGCTGGTTTCAATTCTTTCCTGCAACGATAGCTTGGTAGCTATCCTTCGGGGCATGTATGCTCTGAAGCCTGGAGCAATCTCCTCTCCTTTGGCCAGTGTCCTATTCGCTGGATTATCCTCTGGAGTGTCCTCTGAAGTATCCTTTGGAGTTTTCTTCAATTCTTTGGAGCAACGTCCGATTTTCTGCAGTGTGCTCCTAACCTCTGAAGCAATCTCCTATGCTCTGGAGTATCCGTCGGAGCAATGTCCTATCCTTTAAAGCATCTTCCTATCTTCTGAAGCAAACTCCTATCCTCTGGAGTATCTGCTGAAATAATGTCCTATCCTTTGGAGTATCCTCCTATCCTCTGGAGCAATGTCCTATCCTATGGAGTATCCTCCTATTCTTTGGAGCAATGTCCCATCCTCTGGAGTATCCCTCGGAGCAATATGTTACAACCACAAAAATGTTATACCTCAGATAACTTAAGTGGCCCCTTAACTCGCATCACGGAGCAATGCTTACACAAATTAATGAAAACACAACTCTCCTCCACATCGGCACCGACAGACCGATCTCGTAATCTCTGAGTCAGCAGCAATTATTAAATCCTCATAACTATCACCGTTAGCTACATAAAGCAGGAAAAAAAAACTATTAAGAAGGTTTTGAGTGCTACTATCTATTATTGCACGTTAGTGTAGAACCTCTCTTACCGATTGCAGTTGCCGGCCTCTCTTTTGCCCCTACGTCTTCTACGTGTTCATTCTTGTGGATGCCAAATGGCGTGTCGCATACCGGAATCCATCATCCGGAATTGGGAGCGTTTTGATTATCGTACGCCGCTGCGTGAGCCCCTCTACGTTATCGAACGAAATCGTGATCGTAGATCGTGAGTTCGCTCGTTACAGCTGTCTGTTTCAATTTGGTCCCGAATTGTATACCGGTACCCGGCCAGCACGCAAACGCGTAATCACTACTGCGTGATGCACGTCAAAGACCCCACGTTGCTAGCCGTTCTGCGTTAACGAAATCGGCCGTCCCCTTACCATGGCGACCGGTAAAGCACATCCCGATTCGAAGTGGCTTGATCTCACCTCTAATATGCGCCAACGCGCTGTTTACAGACTTTGCCCACTGCACCTGCGCAGAAACCCGATTGGCGAGAGATGAAGCTTTTGCGCATGCGCCATAGCGACAGCAGCGCCACCAAAATGGCGTGACGTCAGAACTGCTGGTACATCTATAAGCAGGAAACTAAAATATTCATACTTGATGCCTGTTTTGGAAGCGTGCTAGTCGAACGGAAGTATTGTCACGAAGCCACCGAAAGACGCCATCTTTGGCGGCGCGCCGGGATTCCAACTCCCACGAGAATCTTAATTACCTGTCAGGTATGCTGACCACTGCAGCATACCTCGTTGGCATTGTCGACGTTCTCAATTTGTCTTAACAAGTAGAATTGAGGTGTCAATCTCTGAATGGTATCGAGCGAGCGTACGTTATAATTGCTCCTCGAAACGAGAGAAGGAAAGTATCTCTACCTATGGAAGTCAACCGAAAAAGAAAGAAGAGAAAAATAGTTAGTATAAGAGGTGACAGAAGAAAGAGAATGAGCTGGCCTGGATATCGGTCGGCTGCATCGCCGCAGTCTGCGACAGGAGCGCCAACAAGAGAGCGGTGCAACGCAGCAGGGCAACCTGCAATCTCGAGATTGAGGCGGACAACCCGAAAACGAACGGCTCAGTTGGCACACGCCGTCACGCCATGCCCACCTTCTACCTCTCTCTTTCTCTTTCTCTTCGTCTATCCAAGCCTGTTTTTAGTCTTCCCCGCCAGACCGGTGTTTTTGAGAAATAAGACGACGGGGCCACCGTCGCGACGAATGAAGCGTTTAAGAGCGATGACATGATGTGGGGTATGACGAGGGGGGGGGGGGGGGGGGGGGGGGGGGGTTGGTTGCGCGCATCCAGGCGCAGCGGGAAGCAAAAAATAGGAGAAAGTATTTTGACTATACCCCCAGCTTTTTATAGCGATTAACCGGTTAAGAGGTGCGCTGGGTCGTGTGATTCCTTTAATAACAACTCTGTTACGATTTTTTTTTTTTTTTTGCAGAGTTTGTTTTTATTTTTTGAGGACGGTTTTGTGCCTTCTTTCAGACGCGGAGTGCGAGAAAAGCTTATCTCGTGATACTATAGATGCACTTTGGTATGAGGCACAGGTGCTTCTTTCCCCAAAAGATTAAATGTGCACTCGAAGTCAACGCAGACAAGCGGGCGATGATTTTTGTTCAGTTCATATATCTTAAAACAAAAAAAGTGTGCAAGTACACTAGTGGATGCTAGATTTGTTAATAAGAGCCAAAGGATAAAAATTATGTTTGTGTTGTCTCTTAAAGCCGGGGTCACACTGCTTATTAGCGGCGAGATGTTTTGGTAGCGCCCTCCTATGGTTCCCTTTCGTGACGTCATTGCCTTGTGAACAACAAGTCCAATGGTGTTTGTAATGAGCATGGTGGAAGCTTGAAATTATTGCACTCTCAAAGCAACACTACAAACACCGTCCAAATTGAAGGTCTTAAATTGCTCTTATTCCCGTCGATGTAAAAACCTTTGGTGACGTCATAGTCAGCATTCGGCCAATCGTGGAAGGCCGACCAAGGCGACGCTTTCGATCGCGCACGTCGCCAATACATCATACAAAAGACAGTCTTCATACAAATTCGAACTTGAGTGACCGCGATATCCGTGCTTCGAATGCCGCCTGGCAATGATAACGTTTAAGGAGAAAACTTGGCACGCGGCATTCGAATCACGGATATCGCGGCGACTCGTGTTTCCAGAATGCTTTTGGTATGATGTATGAGCAGTGAACCCCGGCTTAAAGGGAAACTGAAGCCGTTCTGTATTTAAGTAAAAACACTTAAATCGTCTTTATTTGGCCTGCAGAATTACGAATATCGAAATAATTTTTTTCTATTCGGTGCACTCAGGCTGCAGAAAATCAAATTCAAAGTATTGCTGCAGCCCCTCCTTCCTGAACGCTAGAAGAAGTTTTTGAAGCTTCCCTTCTCGCGCATTTTTATGGCCTATCAACGCTATGCACGCGCACTCTTGCTATTTTCAAATAGGATAAAGAGGCGTCACGACTGGTGTCAGTGCGGGGAAATACACCTGGGGCAAGCTTCCTATCGCGCTACCCATACTAGCGACACGCGCTTGTGCGGCCGAAAGACCATTTTGTGATGTAACGACTGGTCGGAGGTTTTGTGTGTTTTCTCGCGTTTAGTTACACCTTCGGGGAAAACGAACGTGATATTAAAATGCACGGGATAAAAATACGCCAGAATTCACATCTAACTCTTTTTTTTTTTCTCGTTTTTTTTAAGTACCGTTTTAGAAGTACTTTTCATAGTGTCGGTTTTCTTAAAATTGCATATAACCTTTTCAGCATGTTTTCATCGTTTTTGTTTAATATCAAAGTCTCATTATGCATCAAACTTCTAGGCCGCAAAATCCACAGGATTTGAAAGTTTCAAGATCAGTTCCATCAAAAATTTTGAATGATCGAAAGACAAAACATTTTTTTTAAGCTTCAATCCCTTCCGTCACTCTCAGTTCAAGGTCCTCGAATTCACATCGGCGTGCAGTCTTCGCTTTTAATATAACTTAATTTGGACAGAGAGAAACTTACACCGCCATAACCCAATATTTTACTGCGTAAGCATCGTCTTACCACTTCTGAACACTCAATCTAGAAACGCTTGGTCGGAAGCGTTTACTATAGGACTAGCTGACTACGTTTAGACAAACCGACGATGCCGAACTTATGAGCTGTTCTAGAAACTATGATTAGGTAGCGTTAGACTCGACAGAGGAGCAACCTTGCAACACAAAGGAACCAACCAGTTCGTTCTTTGAAATGTTTAAAGATGCGGTTGTCCGCGGATGAGGACATACATGGTTCATTGTTTACCTCCAGTCAACAAAGGAACACTAAACTTTCCTAAAGTCCCTAAAATTGCGGAATTCACGAGGAGGTCAGCGAAGTCTCAAACCTTGTGGGAATGTTGTGAGGGTCACGTGAAGTAATTTAATCTTAACTGCCAATACCTCGATTGTATATTTTGTCTGGCTTCAAGCGATTACATGTAAAAACATAGATACCACACTTTCACCTGTTTGCGTTTACACGCCAGAACAATGGGCACATGTGAACGAACGAGCAACGCCGCCCATTCATCAACTGGGGAAATTGCACAATCGAAATGAGCGCACGGTGGGAAAATACTTCTTGCCTTATCAGTTTTCCAATCAAAATATTCATTGGTTGCAAGACGAAGGAGGAAAGTAACACATTGATTATTCACTGAAGTTAAAATCAGTAACACCCTAATTATACGGGCACCAATAACCGCAGTTAATAGGGGTCATAAACCGATTTTTTCGCTTTCGCTAAATACTTCCCAGAATCACTCCCGAACGTTAATAACTGAATAAACTTGCCGTAGTTTTTATTTCTAAACAATGGCAGCCGCTAAAAAAATCCTGAAATATGAGCATCGTTCATCTTCTCAACTCGAAGCCAGAACAAGCGTCTGTGTGGTTTGGTGCCTCCAACGAGAATCATAGCCACGCGTGGTCGGCAAAGTAGAAAACGCGTGCTGAGCTCCAGGCACTGTTAGAGGTCGGCTATTCTAATCACCGCAGTGGTTAGACACGAGCCACTTCCCGAGTGTCTGCCGAGGCATTGACTGCAACGAGACGAAGTCGAGTGCTCACGCAGTTCTCGTGTTTAATCCATGAGCCGCGCTCGACTGCCGTCAGACGAGTAGTTTCGATCCCACAATTACGTCATCAAACTTTGCGAAGGAAAGACTGAAAGAAATATTGCCCTTTTATCCTCACGATTTCCCCGCAACCAAGAAGCTTCTGAACCAGTGGCGGCCCGTGCGAGTATACTTGGGCCAGACTATAGGACTAGCACGCCTCTGTAAAGTCATGGACATTACAACCCGATATCTTTTCATGACCGCTTTGATACCTGAGTTAGACGGGCGCCCTTAACCGCAGTTAACTCACCTTTAACTGCTGTTACGCGCCACCACAGTTACCGCACTATGCTTTCGGATAACTATTTCAGGAGTAGTGAGAAGTGCGCGTGCACTGCTTTGATCGGTGCTCAAAATGCCCAAGCGCACGTGCACCCATAGCTTTGAGTGCATAGCCGGAGAATGGTGTCCGCAATATTGTGCGGCCACTGTGGCTCAGTATAACTGCAGTTAAGTGTGCCGGGGTAAAAAAGGTCACCCTTAACGGCAGTTACGCTTAACCACAATTACCACACTGTACTGTTGGACAGCTATTTTAGAAGAATGAAGAGCGCGCGTGGCGAAGCTTTAATCGGTGCCCAATATCAGCAAGCGCACGTGCGCCCTTAGCTTAGAATGCATGACCACATGAAGTTGTCCAAAAGTATAGTGTGGTAACCGTGGTTAAAAGCAACTGCGGTTAAGTGGTGTATGTAGGGTTTAGCTGAGAAATAACAACAAACTAAGTTTCGCAGTAAGAGAACAATCAAACTCAGTTCACGAACAAACAGGTAGGGACACGATTTAGAGACATACCGACAAGGATGATAATAGCTTGTTTATTACAAGCTAACTCTGAAAACGCTTGACACCTAATAAGAGATAAACGCACTCAAATGTAGCGAACCACATAATATATGTGTTCTTTACAAACTTAAGGTCACGATGCAGTAGGGTACGGTCATTTCAAAAGATTAGAGGATTGAGACCTCGAAACGTGACACAACTAAACAGAATAATCTGAGGATTTGAGCTTGCGACCTATTCGCGTGAACGCTTTCAACAACGCCGGAACCAAAAGAAAGAAATACCGTTAAGCTCTTCCGGCCTCGTCTACCGTGCGGAAACCCAAGCGCCGTCCCGTAATCTCTTCCGTTATCGTTCCCCACACTGCGAGAACCGGAAAGAATATTTCGAAGCACGCAACGCGGCTCTCCAAGCCTCGCCGAGGAACGTGGACAGAGACGAAGATGATACGCCGATCGAAGCAGCTGTCTGTAAACTCTGACAAGGGTCAGCCGACCTCGAGTTGAAGACTCTAACCTCGATGTAGCCGACAGGACAGCTTCAAGCGACCTCCAGAGGAACGTCTCGTGACTTCTCGGTAATATCGTGGAAGTACGAGAGGTACCAGCAATCGAGCACAAAGAAAAAGGAAAAAATTATGAACGTTTGACACTCGGTCAACGGTCTCGTTCTCGAATCATAATGAGCGCAGATCGCATCCGCCACGTTGGCGATACGACGCTAGAAATCCGAGGCTTTGTATTTGGTACATCATGACGCAAAAAAAAAAGTATCGTATAAATAAACAATACAAAACTTCAGCGGCATCGTTGAAGCTGTCTCGGATTAGAGGCTGGCGTACCGACGACGCCTATAGACGCTTTACAGCAGCTGTGCATGGGCGCCGCCATAACTGACCTTCAGTTTTTGTTCTCTCTTATTCCGTTCGCTTCACCTCATCATTACCACAGCAGGACAGGTTATTGCCATTTCAGATGCTACTGTGTTCTTGTGCCCAGCATAGGCCCTTGTGAAGACCTGTCAACGGCCGCTTCAGTGGCTCGGCATCTCAGTAAGACAAGAGAAGGGCGGCTATGGCGGCTCAATCTGGCGCGTGTGTAAAGCGTCTATACTCTTCGGGTTGAGTCGGAAGAGCACTCATCGTCACTTCGCTACTCCAGGAAGACAATATATATATATATATATATATATATATATATATATATATATATATTAACTTTTTTAATAATGCGTTTAAAGGCATGGTTTAAATTAGAAAATTGCTCAGCATCATTGAAAACCACTAAATCAACAAATTGCAGAACGATAGAAGGCACGCGAAGCATTTTACGGCTTTCTAAAAACCGCACAAATTCGACGGGTTTTAAGTTTCGGTTTGTTATCGGAGCGCATCTCGGCCCGGTCGGCACGCCCCGTGGAGAGATAGTGCAACCAACCTCTGTTGCGTCCCGGTTTTTCAGAAAGCCGTAAAATGCTTCGCGTGCCTTCTATCGTTCTGCGATTTGTTGATTTAGTGTTTTTTGATGATGCTGAGCAATTTTCTGATTGAAACCATGCCCTTAAACACAATATTAAAAAAGTTAACTACGCAAAAATAATTTACAATTTAAGTATTCCGGACTTTAATATTTTTCCTAAATAGACCCCTGGTCCAGGACCGAAACGACACAAGCCTTTTTTTGTTGCGATGAGTAGTTTTCGCAGGAGCGATTTGGCCTGAGTTCTCTGAAACACCCTGTATATATATATATATACAAAGGACAAACACAGCTAGGCGTTTAGAGATATATATATTTATGGCGTAGGGAGTGATTGGCGCGTCGAAAGAGGTTAATATGTCTCCAAGTTTCCTCGATTTAAATGAGGCCGTTCTTCTTTTATTGCTACTTCGTTTGAAATGGGGTGGTCGATGGATCTGTTCAGGAAATGGGCGTGTTGGCTGACTCTGTATACTCTGAAATAGAACAGGTTTGAAGAGAGGAGGAAGGTGATCACTTCGAAGTGGGCGTGCTGATATTTAGCATTTTTGCTATAGGGATTTGCGAGTTGCTTGACAGGAGTGAATGACAAAGTGCCACTGGGCTGTAATACCTGACCCCAAAGAATACATTTTTTTTAAAACTAGTTATCGTCCAACGTGTCGAACCAAAATGAATCATTAGTTGTTTTCTATCTCCTCCTGCAACATTTTTTTTTTCTCTCGGGAAAAAAATACAATCCAGAACATGACTGAAAGAATTAAGGTGAACGCATATCTCGAAAGTTATATCTTTCTTTATTCTATCTCATAAAAAAAAAAAAAAAAAAACATGACTGCGTAGAATGCTTTAGTACGTGCTCCTGCTCCCACTCTATCCCCTCTCATGGCTCAGGAAAAAAATATATATAAAGGAAAAGGAAAACATCTAAAATAATGCCGCCAGACGTGGAAACAATACGCATCGTTTTACCTCTTTCTTGTCTCTTAGTTTTATTTTTATTGTATTTTTTTCTACCCGCTTTGATTTGGCTCAGGTCAACGGCAGCATCACGCAAAACAAGGACAACACCGCTAAGAAAAAAAAAAGTCAGTAAAAAAAAAAGAAAAGGACCGGCCAGTGGGAACAATATAAAACAGTAAAAAAGAAAAGAAAAAGAACCTGGCGATCATTGTTCCTTCGTTTCTTCCTCGTGGGTCTTTAGTGCGCGGGCGTTCGCTGTCTGCCTGCTCGCCTAGCAGACGGCCTATGAGAAATGGGACATCGTCTGCTATAGCTTAGCATGCGGATGGACGGCCGGACGTATACGAAACTGCGCCGCCGCCGCCATGTCGGCGTTCACCTACTTGCTCGCGGCGAGATCATCCATGTGTACAAACTCGACACCGACGCCCTCGTGCGACAACATATTGCTCAAGTACACGCGACGCATCAGTTGCGGTCGTCGGTGGCGTGGTGGTGCGGCGCTGTCATATCGCCATCGTCGTTGGAAGTTATACCGTCGAATTAAAAGTCCTGTTTTCGAGTGTACTCCGGCTCCGCAGTGCTATAATATGGTAGACACTTTGACTATCAAGTGGAACGTAGTTACAAAATTAAAACAGCTCTAATAAGCAGCGCGCGTAGCGGGACACAGCTAAC